>NC_083446.1:10656240-10965050 GCF_020745735.1 Hemiscyllium ocellatum
ATCCCTGGGCACTATGGGACAATTTAGCACGGCCAATCCACCCTAACCTGCACATCCCTGGACACTATGGGACAATTTAGCACGGCCAATCCACCCTAACCTGCACATCCCTGGGCACTATGGGATAATTTAGCATGGCCAATCCACTCTAACCTGCACATCCCTGGGCACTATGGGGCAATTTAGCACGGCCAATCCACCCTAACCTGCACATCCCTGGGCACTATGGGATAATTTAGCATGGCCAATCCACCCTAACCTGCACACCCCTGGGCACTATGGGACAATTTAGCACGGCCAATCCACCCGAACCTGCACATCCCTGGGCACTATGGGATAATTTAGCACGGCCAATCCACCCTAACCTGCACATCCCTGGGCACTATGGGACAATTTAGCATGGCCAATCCACCCTAATCTGCACATCCCTGGGCACTGTGGGACAATTTAGCATGGCCAATCCACCCTAACCTGCAAATCCCTGGGCACTATGGGATAATTTAGCATGGCCAATCCACCCTAACCTGCACATCCCTGGGCACTATGGGACAATTTAGCACGGCCAATCCACCCTAACCTGCACATCCCTGGGCACTATGGGACAATTAAGCATGGCCAATCCACCCTAACCTGCACATCCCTGGGCACTATGGGACAATTTATCATGGCCAATCCACCCTAACCTGCACATCCCTGGGCACTATGGGACAATTTAGCATGGCCAATCCACCCTAACTTGCACATCCCTGGGCACTATGGGACAATTTAGCATGGCCAATCCACCCTCACCTGCACATCCCTGGACACTGTGGGACAATTTAGCATGGCCAATCCACCCTAACCTGCACATCTCTGGGCACTATGGGACAATTTAGCACGGCCAATCCACCCTAACCTGCACATCCCTGGGTACTATGGGACAATTTAGCACGGCCAATCCACCCGAACCTGCACATCCCTGGGCACTGTGGGACAATTTAGCACGGCCAATCCACTCTAACCTGCACATCCCTGGGTACTATGGGACAATTTAGCACGGCCAATCCACCCGAACCTGCACATCCCTGGGCACTGTGGGACAATTTAGCATGGCCAATCCACCCTAACCTGCACATCTCTGGGCACTATGGGACAATTTAGCACGGCCAATCCACCCTAACCTGCACATCCCTGGGCACTATGGGACAATTTATCATGGCCAATCCACCCTAACCTGCACATCCCTGGGCACTATGGGACAATTTAGCATGGCCAATCCACCCTAACTTGCACATCCCTGGGCACTATGGGACAATTTAGCACGGCCAATCCACCCTAACCTGCACATTCCTGGATACTATGGGACAATATAGCATGGCCAATCCACCCTCACCTGCACATCCCTGGACACTGTGGGACAATTTAGCATGGCCAATCCACCCTAACCTGCACATCTCTGGGCACTATGGGACCATTTAGCACGGCCAATCCACCCTAACCTGCACATCCCTGGGTACTATGGGACAATTTAGCACGGCCAATCCACCCGAACCTGCACATCCCTGGGCACTGTGGGACAATTTAGCACGGCCAATCCACCCTAACCTGCACATCCCTGGGCACTATGGGACAATTTAGCACGGCCTATCCACCCTAACCTGCACATCCCTGAGCACTATGGGGTAATTTAGCACGGCCAATCCACCTTAACCTGCACATCCCTGG
The DNA here is from genome assembly GCF_020745735.1 of Hemiscyllium ocellatum. Taxonomy (NCBI): domain Eukaryota; kingdom Metazoa; phylum Chordata; class Chondrichthyes; order Orectolobiformes; family Hemiscylliidae; genus Hemiscyllium; species Hemiscyllium ocellatum. Next base: position 10,657,945 of record NC_083446.1, read on the forward strand.
GCACTATGGGGCAATTTAGCACGGTCTATCCACCCTAACCTGCACATCCCTGAGCACTATGAGACAATTTAGCATGACCAATCCACCCTAACCTGCACATCCCTGGGCACTATGGGATAATTTAGCATGGCCAATCCACTCTAACCTGCACATCCCTGGGCACTATGGGGCAATTTAGCACGGCCAATCCACCCTAACCTGCACATCCCTGGGCACTATGGGATAATTTAGCATGGCCAATCCACCCTAACCTGCACGTCCCTGGGCACTATGGGACAATTTAGCATGGCCAATCCACCCTAACCTGCACATCCCTGGGCACTATGGGATAATTTAGCATGGCCAATCCACCCTAACCTGCACATCCCTGGGCACTATGGGACAATTTAGCACGGCCAATCCACCCTAACCTGCACATCCCTGGATACTATGGGACAATATAGCATGGCCAATCCACCCTAACCTGCACATCCCTGGACACTGTGGGACAATTTAGCATGGCCAATCCACCCTAACCTGCACATCTCTGGGCACTATGGGACAATTTAGCACGGCCACTCCACCCTAACCTGCATATCCCTGGGTACTATGGGACAATTTAGCACGGCCAATCCACCCTAACCTGCACATCCCTGGGCACTATGGGACAATTTAGCACGGCCAATCCACCCTAACCTGCACATCCCTGGGCACTATGGGGCAATTTAGCACGGCCAATCCACCCTAACCTGCACATCCCTGGGCACTATGGGATAATTTAGCATGGCCAATCCACCCTAACCTGCACGTCCCTGGGCACTATGGGACAATTTAGCATGGTCTATCCACCCTAACCTGCACATCCCTGAGCACTATGGGACAATTTAGCACGGCCAATCCACCCTAACCTGCACATCCCTGGACACTATGGGACAATTTAGCACGGTCTATCCACCCTAACCTGCACATCCCTGGGCACTATGGGACAATTTAGCACGGCCAATCCACCCTAACCTGCACATCCCTGGACACTATGGGACAATTTAGCGTGGTCTATCCACCCTAAGCTGCACATCCATGGGCACTATGGGACAAATCAGCACGGCCAATCCACCCTAACCTTCACATTCCTGGGCACTATGGGACAATTTAGCACGGCCAATCCACCCTAACCTGCACATCCCTGGACACTATGGGACAATTTAGCACGGCCAATCCACCCTAACCTGCACATCCCTGGACACTATGGGACAATTTAGCACGGCCAATCCACCCTAACCTGCACATCCCTGGGCACTATGGGACAATTTAGCACGGTCTATCCACCCTAACCTGCACATCCCTGGGCACTATGGGACAATTTAGCACGGCCAATCCACCCTAACCTGCACATCCCTGGGCACTATGGGACAATTTAGCACGGCCAATCCACCCTGACCTACACATCCCTGGGCACTATGGGACAATTTAGCACGGCCAATCCACCCTAACCTACACATCTGCAGACAGTGGGAGGAAACCAGAGTACCTGGGTGAAACCCACGCAGACACAGGGGGAGAATGTGCAAACTCCACACAGACAGTCACCCAAGGCTGGAATTGAACCTGATTCCCAGGCGCCGTGAGGTAGCAATGTTAACCACTGAGCCCAAGTGGCAATTATCGTTTGTGCCACACCAGTCTCAGGAAATGACCGTCTCTAACCAGAGATCATATCACCGCTGCCTCCTGACATTTGATGGTGTTACCATCATTGAACTCCCCTGTTCTTGGCATCCTGGAGGTAATAGTTACGTAGCTTCACCTGATTGACGTTGAGAGTGTGTGGTGCTGGAAAAACACAGGCAGCATCCAAGGACCAGGAGAATCAACGTTTCGGGTATAAGCCCATCCCTCGAATGCGTGTAACCCGGAACGTTGACTCTCCTGCTCCTCAGATGCTGACCGAACGGCTGTGCTTTTCCAACGCCACACACTCCCTCGACTCTGATCTTCAGCATCTGCAATCTCCATTTTCTCCTTCTCCTGACTGACAGCCACCTTCAGGTCAGCCTGGTGCTGTTCCTGGCATGCGCCCCACCCCCACCCCACCTACACTCTCCATTGAACCAGGGTTGATCCCCTGACTGGGTGGTCATGGGTGAATGGTTGCAGATTGGGCAGGAGTACCGTTCTGCTGCTGTTGATAGCCCACTGCCCCTCATGGATGCCCAGCCTTGAGTAACTGGATCTGTCCGAAGTCTGTCCCATTTAGACCGCGAATGGAGGGCATTCTCAATGTGACCACCTCCCCACAAGAACTGGGCCGTGGTCACTGTTACCGATGCTGTCGTAGACAGATGCGTCTGCAGCCGGGAGATTGGTAGGGGCGAGGGTCAAGTATGTTTTTCCGTCTTGTTCCCTCTCCCTCACCATCTGCCGCAGATCCAGTCTAGCAGCTACGCCCTTCAGGCCCTGAACAGTCGTGCTGCAGCGGAGCCACTCTAGGTGGGGGCCATTGGAATCCCCCTCCCAGAGTATGTTTTGCCATCCTCAGTACCTCTTCCAACTGTTGTCCAATATGAGGCAGTACCAATCCATCACTCGAGGGAAGAGGTTACATGGGGTCCCTTGCCCATGTTTAAACTGAACCTACGAGTGTCAACATTGAGGACTCTCGGAGCCAATCCCTCCCAACTCAGCTAATGGGGCACGATATATTCAGGGACGGATGGTGGTGTCAGAGTCACTGCCTTAGACATACTCTCTGGTCTTCATGATATTAAATGCTTTAATGTACTTTTGATAGTCTCCAATATAAACGCAGTGGCAGCAATCACTCCCCACGACCCCTTCCCAACTCTCCAAAGACTGTCCACCATCAGGAGGGTGAGGGAATCCTCCTCACTTATCCCCAGAGGGGGTGGGCAGCTCCAACAACGCTCCCCCAGCCCGATTGGCGCCACACCCACTCCCTTCACCATCGACGCTCAGTGTGTACCATCTGTGAGATGCCCGGCAGAAATTCGCCGAAGGTGCTGAGACAGCACCTTCCAAACCCAGTACCGCTTCCATCTCGAAGGACAAGGGCAACAGGTACATGGGAACACTACCCACCCCCCACCCCCCCCCCGCAAGTTCCCCTCTAAGCCACTCACCGTCCTGACTTGGAAATAAATTGCCATTCCTTCAGCATGGCTGGGGTACCCTCCCCAAGGGGAGGGGCGGTTTCCCCACACCTTCTGGACTGCAGCAGTTCAAGATGGCGGCTCATCACAACAGAGGGGCAATGAGGAATGGACAGTAAATGCTAGCAACATCCACAGCCCGTGAACGACCATCCAGTTGGGTGGGCGGCCTGTAGGATTGGCCTGGTTTCGCTCGGTTGATCGGGGTTCAATTCCACCCTCAGGTGACTGTCTGTGTGGGAGTTTGCACTTTCTTCCCCACTCCGCCCCCCCCCTCCCCCCCAATTCCTTACCTGCGTGGGGTTCCCCCCCCAAAGACGCGCAGGTCAGGGTGAGATTGGCTGTGCTAAGTTGTCCCATTGCGGCCAGGAATAGGTGGGTTGACCAGGGAAAATAGGGTGGGGTGATGGATCCGAATAGCTCGCTCTTTGGAGGGTCGGTGTGGGCTGAATGGCTTGCTTCCACACTGTAAAGGATTCTATAACTGGCCTGCCCAGTTACCTCACCATCCCCCTCAGTGGAATATCTGTAGGATTTAACACCATGGTGAAGCAATGGAATCCTAATTGTTCGTGCACGTCCATCTTCACACCACTCAGCAAGACAAACACCTCCAAATATTCATGATTTATTTTAACCATGGTGGAAGCAACAGGCTGTGTGTGTGCGTGTGTGTGTGTGTGTGTTCACGCTGAAGAGAGAATGACCATCCATTGTTGACAGTAAATGTTGATCAGGATTAACTCGTAGCCAGTGTGCAGTTCAGGGAGAGCCCCGTCAAGAGTAAAACACTTAAATTGTCCGATTATTCTGGTAAACCTGATCAGATACAGATCCCTGGAAGGAAAGGTCACGTCAGACCGAATCCGGTAACCGTGTGTTTGAGGGTCGATAAAGGGGACCCGATGGATGTGGCGTTTGGAGAAAGACTAAGAGTTCGCAGGACGGGACAGGGGATAGGAGGAGGGGATGATATATTCACAGAGACATGAAAAAGCAGGTGGTTTTTCCAAGTACACTGAGCTGCCCCCAGCATGTGTGACCACCCTCCCACGCCCCACCCCCGCCATCCCCCACAAAGGACTGGTCAATACATTCCCCCCCGGGGAAAGGGGGACTCTTGGTGGGTCAGGCAGGCTCAATGACACTACCACCAGCACCACCACAAAACAAAATGGCGGCTGCAGTGAGGAGGGGGAGGGGAGGTGAGGAAGGGGGGAGGGGAGCCGCGGGTTCCGTGAGTGGGTGGCTGTGGGGAATGGAAAAGCGGACCAGACCGTAAATGGGAAAAATCGGGAATTGGGCTCCCATGTACCACGCATCACGGTGTTGATCACAGCAAGCAGGTGGGGAACCCACACCGAGCATTATCCTTCACTCACGATGGGATAATCCGCGCATAATACTAGAGAAGATTCTCTACTGTCACATAGGGCCGTGGAAAGTGTACAGAGTCCGTCTCCTTATTTAAGGAAGGGCACAACTGCCTTATGGAAGTTTAACCAAGAGATCCCTGGGTGCATAACGGACTGGACATGTGTGTGTGTGTGTGGAGGAACGGGAGGTGATCAGATGGAAATGTGTAACGTTTCGATTAAGGTAAGACATCGTGTCCCCCAGCACAGAGCACAGAAGGGGCACAGCTTCAGGACAAAGGGGCTAATTGTTTCGGACTGACGTGCTGGGGGAAGAGGGTGGTTAATCTTTGGAATTCTCTCCTGGAGTCTCCCTCCGTTGAGTAAGGCCAGGACAGGCACCTCTCAAGGGACTGAGGTGGGGGAGAGTGGGGCTGAGGCGTGCCCTCCAAGATGGCATCACCCGGGCATACAGCAGGAAGTGGGGGTGGGGGCCGCCAAATGGCCAAGTGCAATTTGCCCCAGGTCCTTGTCTATCTGGGAACTAGAACCCGGTTTGCCTTTGATCCCCAGGTGAAGGAGGGAAGGAGTGGGAGAGAGAGGAGGCCTTCTGGTAACTCAACACTGCACCCTCCCCACTCCATTTTTTCCACATCCCTCCCCCCCACCCACTCCCATCCCTCTTTCTCTACCCTCCGACACTGGAATCTCTTCCCAGAGGACTCAACGTCCAGTGGTTCAGTGAAGTTGGAACTCAGTTGTGAGGCTTTTTCAGGAGGGGGGGAATGGAGACAGGGGGGGAACCTTCCCTTGACCATGAGCTCCCCTTGAGCTAAAACAGCCGCCATCTTGGAGCATGAGAACATACGTAACGGGAGGGGGCGCCAGTGGCGGTGAGGAACCGTAGTTTGTTTTTGGTTTTGTTTTGACAGTTTCACCCCCTTTGGCTGTTCCTGTAGCGAGACGTGAACCGGTCGAGGGAGAGGGACGGGATTAGTTTGTCGATGGCGAAGGACGTTTTTCCTTTGAGGGGTGGGTGTGATGCGGATCAGTTGACAACAGTCGGGAGGTGAAAGTTCACAACGGTGTGTCTGGCCCCGAGCCCGGGCCTTCCTGTTGCCGGGGCTGGTGCCCCTGGCAACCGCTGCCCGCATGCACGATGAGGCGCGGGAAGTAGATGGCGTCCTGGTAAGAGGGTGGCTCTTCCTCTTCCTCCTCCTCGTCTTCCTCGTCGTCCGCCCTGACCCCCGTCCCCGGGGCCTCGACGAAACGCCCTCCGCTCAGGCTCCGGAAGAGGCAGGCCCGGCCTGGGCCCTGGAGCCGGCCTAGCGAGAGGCGGCTGCGGCTGAAGGGCAGGCGGGCGCACGGCTCACGGGCCGATGGCAGCGAGGAGCTGCTGACTGTCCGGCGGCAACGCTGGCACCTCTGGGGGTAGGGGGCGGCGGCGGCGGAGGAGGAGGGAGGCCGAGGCCTGGTGCCTCCTCCTGAGGAGGAAGCCTCCATCAGCATGGCCTCGGAGTAGCTGGGCACCAGCTGCTGGTTGGAGCGGATGTGCCACTCCAGCTCGGTCATGTCAATGGTGTTGACCCGGGTGACCCGCTGGCCGTAGGGACCTGCCTCCTCGGGGGTGAGGGCCAGCAGTCCCTCGTCTAGGCCGAAGAGCTTCTCCACGTGGTAGTGCACGCTGGCCGTGCGGTACTCCACCAGCACCCGGAGCGGCCACGACAGCACCAGGAAGGAGAGCGTCCAGAAGACATAGCGGGACACGTACCAGGGAGGGTTCTTGGGGTCAGAGAAGGCCAGCATGTGCTCCTTGAAGTCAACGTTCTTCAGGTGCATGCCCTCACGGGCCTCCATGTAGTCATCGAGGCCCTCGTTCTGGCTGAAGAACCGGGCCCTCTGGGTCAGGTAGGCCGTCTCCGACTCGGCGCTGGCGAAGCTGAAGCACTTGGTGAAGCGGAGCTTGGTCGCCGGGTAGTCGCCGAGGCCCAGCAGCTCCTTGGAGACGTCCCGGACCCCGTGCCGCGAGTAGTCGAACTCCGACTCGGCCAGGTGGGTGTTGACCCGCTCGTGGTAGACCTGCGTGGTGGTGTAGGCATCGCCGTTGCGGTAGCGGGTGACCTGGCGGGTCCGCCGGATGTAGTGGTAGCTGATGGCCTTCCACCAGATGCAGGGGGTGGCCTGCTGGAGGCGCTGCACTCTCTCGTACACGCTGTTGACGTCCACCTTGTGCTGCATCTCGTTCTTGCCATAGCAGTGCCAGCACTCCACCAGGTAGACCACGTACAGCATCATGAGGAAGGCCAGCGGGATGTAGACGTAGCCGCTGGAGCACGGGCTCTCGTGGTAGATCATCGACTCACGGCCGTAGGGCTTGTTGAAGGCCAGCCTGGTCACCTTGGACAGGTGGCACCAGGTCACCACGCCAAAGCAGCTGTACATCAGGAGGGTCAGGACCAAGCATTTCCAGTGAGTCTCCCTGCACAGCGAACTGCTCAAGGACTGCTTCAGGGGTCGCTGCTGCTTTGGGAAGAGGGGAAACACACAAGCAGAAAATAGCTTGGTTACAACTTTGCCCTTTCGCGCTCCGCCGATCCTACCCTCTTCCTCATTCGGAAAGGAGGAGAGAGTGAGGACTGCAGATGCTGGAGTATCAGAGCTGAAAATGTGTCGCTGGAAAAGCGCAGCAGGTCAGGCAGCATCCAAGGAACAGGAAATTCGACGTTTCAGGCATAAGCCCTCCATCAGGAATCCAAGGAACAGGAAATTCGACGTTTCAGGCATAAGCCCTTCATCAGGAATCCAAGGAACAGGAAATTCGACGTTCCGGGCATAAGCCCTTCATCAGGAATTCCTGAAGAAGGGCTTATGCCCGAAACGTCGAATTTCCTGTTCCTTGGATGCTGCCTGACCTGCTGCGCTTTTCCAGCAACACATTTTCAGCTCCTCAGTTGGAAACCCAACAAACGCACTGACTGGGTGGTACACATCGACCCAGCTCCCTCAGGGCCAGCTCGCAGAGTGTCTGACTCCCTCGGTTTGTTTTTTTTAATCTAGTTTTCTCTCTTTTTTTTTGCCTTTTCTTCCCCCCGATACTATCGTCCAGCAACGGTCGGGCTTATTTTTCCCCAGCACTGTCAGACAGAGTAAAAATACAAGTTAATCTTGATTTATATTCCACCACCAGGAAGAAAGGACACACCCGAGTGGCCAGTGACAAGCTGTGCCCCTCACATCAATGCTGCGGGATCAAACAGTGAAGGGGACGGTAGGGGTTAAATCAAAATAGAGTTGGGGGGGGAAATAATGCAGTCCACTCCCTGCGGCGCCCACCTCTCCCTGAACAACTCCAGGGTGTTGGCACACACCGCGTGCTCCTTCTCCAGAGACAACCGGGCTCTGATATAACCGCAGAAGATGGGCAGGAAGTCAGCCCCAAATCCCTCCCCCGCAACTCCACGGCCCACTGCCCTACCCTGCTCTTAAGAGGCAGACAACAAACTGGCGACACTCAGAGATCAATTGCTTTGACTGAGGTGGACATACATACGTGAGGGCACGGAGAGGTTAATTCCTCCTGCTGAGATTATCACACACATTTGAGGGTGATTCGTGATCGCTTGGTGCTGTTGAGGTGTAACCCAAATCCCTGAGGATAGTAAGAGTCCCCTTGCTCCGACCGCGGCTAAAGGGAAAGACGCCAGAGTTTGACCAGATCAGAGGACTGCCCTCTCACCTCAGAGACAGACAACTGGTGGTGCACCAGGCTAAGAGCCAGCACAGCTCAGGGAGAAGGGAGAGGGGGAGAGGCCTAAACAGGAACCACAGCCGGGCCAGGAATTCAACCCACCACGACGGCATCACTAACCAACTCGGTTAGCTGGCAAAAACGACAAGAAGGTTATGGAGAGAGAACGGGGCAGTTTGGGGATTGATACAGGGCTATGGGAGAGAGTGGGGCAGTGGGATTAGTTTGGGGATTGATACAGGGCTATGGGGAGAGAGTGGGGCAGTGGGATTAGTTTGGGGATTGATACAGGGCTATGGGGAGAGAGTGGGGCAGTGGGATTAGTTTGGTATCAATATAGGGCTATGGGAAGAGAGTGGGGCAATGGGATTAGTTTGGGGATCGATACAGGGATATGGGGAGAGAGAGTGAGGCAGTGGGATTAGTTGGGGATCGATAAAGGGCTATGGGGAGAGTGTGGAGCAATAGGAATAGTTTGGGAATGACACATGACGATAGGGATTGGGGCAATTGGATGTGTTTGGGAATTGGTACACAGCTATGGGGAGAGAGTGGGGCATTGGGATTAATTTAGGAATGATACAGGGCTATGGGGAGAGAACATGGCAGTGGGATTAGTTTGGTGATTGATACAGGGCTATGGGGAGAGAGTGGGGCAGTGGGATTAGTTTGAGGATTGATACAGGGCTATGGGGAGAGTGGAGCAGAGGGATTAGTTTGGGGATTGATACAGGGCATTGGGAAAAGAGTGGGTCAGTGGGATTAGTTTGGGGATTGATACAGGACTATGGAGAGAGAACAGGGCAGTGCAATTAGTTTGGGGATTGATACAGAGCTATGGGAAGAGAGTGGGGCAAACGGATTAGTTTGGGGATCGGTAGGGGCTATGGGGAGAGTGTGGAGCAATAGGAATAGTTTGGGAATGACACATGACGATAGGGATTGGGGCAATTGGATGTGTTTGGGAATTGGTACACAGCTATGGGGAGAGAGTGGGGCATTGGGATTAATTTAGGAATGATACAGGGCTATGGGGAGAGAACATGGCAGTGGGATTAGTTTGGTGATTGATACAGGGCTATGGGGAGAGAGTGGGGCAGTGGGATTAGTTTGAGGATTGATACAGGGCTATGGGGAGAGTGGAGCAGAGGGATTAGTTTGGGGATTGATACAGGGCATTGGGAAAAGAGTGGGTCAGTGGGATTAGTTTGGGGATTGATACAGGACTATGGAGAGAGAACAGGGCAGTGCAATTAGTTTGGGGATTGATACAGAGCTATGGGAAGAGAGTGGGGCAAACGGATTAGTTTGGGGATCGGTAGGGGATATGGGGAGAGAGAGTTAGGCAGTGGGATTAGTTGGGGATCAATAAAGGGCTATGGGGAGAGAGTGGGGCAGTGGGATTAGTTTGGGGATTGATACAGGGCTATGGGGAGAGAGTGGGGCAGTGGGATTAGTTTGGGGATTGATACAGGGCTATGGGGAGAGAGTGGGGCAGTGGAAATACTTTGCGGATTGTTACAGGGCTATGGGGAGAGTGTGGAGCAGAGGGATTAGTTTGGGGATTGATACAGGGCTATGGAGAGAGAACGGGGCAGTGGGATTCGTTTTGGGGATTGATACAGGACTATGGAGAGAGTGTGGGGCAGTGGGTTTAGTTTGGGAATTGATACAGGGCTATGGGGAGAGAGTGGGGCAGAGGGATTAGTTTGGGGATTGATACAGGGCTATGGAGAGAGAACGGGGCAGTGGGATTCGTTTTGGGGATTGATACAGGACTATGGAGAGAGTGTGGGGCAGTGGGTTTAGTTTGGGGATTGATACAGGGCTATGGGGAGAGAGTGGGGCAGAGGGATTAGTTTGGGGATTGATACAGGGCTATGGAGAGAGAACGGGGCAGTGGGATTCGTTTTGGGGATTGATACAGGACTATGGAGAGAGTGGGGCAGTGGGATTAGTTTGAGGATTGTTACAGGGCTATGGGGAGAGAACAGGGTAGTGGAAATAGTTCGGGGATTGTTACTGGGTTATAGGGAGAGAGTGGGGCGGTGGGATTATATTGGGATTGATATAGGGCTATGGGGAGAGAATGGGAACAGTGGGAATAGATTGCGGATTGATACAGAGCTATGGGAAGAGATGGGGCAAACGGATTATTTTGGGGATCAGTAGGGGATATGGGGAGAGCGAGTGAGGCAGTGGGATTAGTTGTGGATCGATAAAGGGCTATGGGGAGAGTGTGGAGCAGTAGGATTAGTTTGGGATTGACACCGGACTATTGGGATTGGGGCAATTGGATTAGTTTGGGAATTGGTCCACAGCTATGGGGAGAGAGTGGGGCATTGGGATTACTTTAGGATTGATACAGGGCTATGGGAGAGAGTGGGGCAGTGGGATTAGTTTGGGGATTGATACAGGGCTATGGGGAGAGAACAGGGCAGTGGAAATAGTTCGGGGTTGTTACAGGGCTATGGGGAGAGAGTGGAGCAGCAGGATTAGTTTGGGGATTGATGCAGGGTTATGGGGAGAGAGTGGGGCAGTGGGATTAGTTTGGGGATTGATACAGGGTTATGGGGAGAGAGTGGGGCAGTGGGATTAGTTTGGGGATTGATACAGGGCTATGGGGAGAGTGTGGGTCAGTGGGATTAGTTTGGGGATTGATACAGGGCTATGGGGAGAGAGTGGGGCAGTGGGATTAGTTTGGGGATTGATACAAGGCTATGGGGAGAGAACAGGGCAGTGGAAATAGTTCGGGGTTGTTACAGGGCTATGGGGAGAGTGTGGGTCAGTGGGATTAGTTTGGGGATTGATACAGGGCTATGGGGAGAGAGTGGGGCAGTGGGATTAGTTTGGGGATTGATACAGGGCTATGGGGAGAGTGTGGGGCAGTGGGATTAGTTTGGGGATTGATACAGGGCTATGGGGAGAGAGTGGGGCAGTGGGATTAGTTTGGGGATTGATACAGGGCTATGGGGAGAGAGTGGGGCAGTGGAATTAGTTTGGGGATTGATACAGGGCTATGGAGAGAGAATGGGGCAGTGGGATTCGTTTTGGGGATTGATACAGGACTATGGAGAGAGTGGGGCAGTGGGATTAGTTTGAGGATTGTTACAGGGCTATAGGGAGAGAACAGGGTAGTGGAAATAGTTCGAGGATTGTTACTGGGCTATAGGGAGACAGTGGGGCGGTGGGATTATATTGGGATTGATATAGGGCTATGGGGAGAGAATGGGAACAGTGGGAATAGATTGCGGATTGATACAGAGCTATGGGAAGAGAGTGGGGCAAACGGATTATTTTGGGGATCAGTAGGGGATATGGGGAGAGCGAGTGAGGCAGTGGGATTAGTTGTGGATCGATAAAGGGCTATGGGGAGAGTGTGGAGCAGTAGGATTAGTTTGGGGATTGACACTGGACTATAGGGATTGGGGCAATTGGATTAGTTTGGGAATTGGTCCACAGCTATGGGGAGAGAGTGGGGCATTGGGATTACTTTAGGATTGATACAGGGCTATGGGAGAGAGTGGGGCAGTGGGATTAGTTTGGGGATTGATACAGGGCTATGGGGAGAGAGTGGAGCAGCAGGATTAGTTTGGGGATTGATGCAGGGTTATGGGGAGAGAGTGGGGCAGTGGGATTAGTTTGGGGATTGATGCAGGGTTATGGGGAGAGAGTGGGGCAGTGGGATTAGTTTGGGGATTGATACAGGGCTATGGGGAGAGAGTGGGGCAGTGGGATTAGTTTGGGGATTGATACAGGGCTATGGGGAGAGAACAGGGCAGTGGAAATAGTTCGGGGTTGTTACAGGGCTATGGGGAGAGAGTGGAGCAGCAGGATTAGTTTGGGGATTGATGCAGGGTTATGGGGAGAGAGTGGGGCAGTGGGATTAGTTTGGGGATTGATACAGGGTTATGGGGAGAGAGTGGGGCAGTGGGATTAGTTTGGGGATTGATACAGGGCTATGGGGAGAGTGTGGGTCAGTGGGATTAGTTTGGGGATTGATACAGGGCTATGGGGAGAGAGTGGGGCAGTGGGATTAGTTTGGGGATTGATACAAGGCTATGGGGAGAGAACAGGGCAGTGGAAATAGTTCGGGGTTGTTACAGGGCTATGGGGAGAGTGTGGGTCAGTGGGATTAGTTTGGGGATTGATACAGGGCTATGGGGAGAGTGTGGGGCAGTGGGATTAGTTTGGGGATTGATACAGGGCTATGGGGAGAGAGTGGGGCAGTGGGATTAGTTTGGGGATTGATACAGGGCTATGGGGAGAGAGTGGGGCAGTGGAATTAGTTTGGGGATTGATACAGGGCTATGGAGAGAGAATGGGGCAGTGGGATTCGTTTTGGGGATTGATACAGGACTATGGAGAGAGTGGGGCAGTGGGATTAGTTTGAGGATTGTTACAGGGCTATAGGGAGAGAACAGGGTAGTGGAAATAGTTCGAGGATTGTTACTGGGCTATAGGGAGAGAGTGGGGCGGTGGGATTATATTGGGATTGATATAGGGCTATGGGGAGAGAATGGGAACAGTGGGAATAGATTGCGGATTGATACAGAGCTATGGGAAGAGAGTGGGGCAAACGGATTATTTTGGGGATCAGTAGGGGATATGGGGAGAGCGAGTGAGGCAGTGGGATTAGTTGTGGATCGATAAAGGGCTATGGGGAGAGTGTGGAGCAGTAGGATTAGTTTGGGGATTGACACTGGACTATAGGGATTGGGGCAATTGGATTAGTTTGGGAATTGGTCCACAGCTATGGGGAGAGAGTGGGGCATTGGGATTACTTTAGGATTGATACAGGGCTATGGGAGAGAGTGGGGCAGTGGGATTAGTTTGGGGATTGATACAGGGCTATGGGGAGAGAGTGGAGCAGCAGGATTAGTTTGGGGATTGATGCAGGGTTATTGGGAGAGAGTGGGGCAGTGGGATTAGTTTGGGGATTGATACAGGGTTATGGGGAGAGAGTGGGGCAGTGGGATTAGTTTGGGGATTGATACAGGGCTATGGGGAGAGTGTGGGTCAGTGGGATTAGTTTGGGGATTGATACAGGGCTATGGGGAGAGAGTGGGGCAGTGGGATTAGTTTGGGGATTGATACAAGGCTATGGGGAGAGAACAGGGCAGTGGAAATAGTTCGGGGTTGTTACAGGGCTATGGGGAGAGAGTGGGGCAGTGGGATTATTTTGGGATTCATACAGGGCTTTGGGGAGAGAGTGGGGCAGTGGGATTAGTTTGGGGATTGATACAGGGCTATGGGGAGAGAGTGGGGCAGTGGGATTAGTTTGGGATGTATACAGGGCTATGGGGAGAGAGTGGGGCAGTGGGATTAGTTTGGGGATTGATAAAGGGCTATGGGGAGCGAGTGGGGCAGTGGAAATAGTTCGGGGTTGTTACAGGGCTATGGGGAGAGGGTGGGGCAGTGGGATTATTTTGGGATTGATACAGGGCTATGGGGAGAGAGTGGGTCAGTGGGATTAGTTTGGGGATTGATATAGGGCTGTGGGGAGAGAGTGGGGCAGTGGGATTAGTTTGGGGAATGATACAGGGCTCTGGGGAGAGAATGGGAACAGTGGGATTAGATTGCAGATGATACAGAGCTATGGGAAGAGAGTGGGGCAAACGGATTATTTTGGGGATCGGTAGGGGATATGGGGAAAGAGTGAGGCAGTGGGATTAGTTGGGGATCGATAAAGGGCTGTGGGGAGAGTGTGGAGCAGTAGGATTAGTTTGGGATTGACACATGACTATAGGGATTGGGGCAATTGGATTAGTTTGGGAATTGATACACAGCTATGGGGAGAGAGTGGGGCATTGGGATTAATTTAGGATTGATACAGGGCTATGGGAGAGAGTGGGGCAGTGGGATTAGTTTGGGGATTGATACAGGGCTATGGGGAGAGAGTGGAGCAGCGGGATTAGTTTGGGGATTGATGCAGGGCTATGGGGAGAGAGTGGGACAGTGGGATTAGTTTGGGGATTGATAAAGGGCAATGGGGAGAGAGTGGGACAGTGGGATTAGTTTGGGGATTGATACAGGGCTATGGGGAGAGAACGGGGCAGTGGGATTCGTTTTGGGGATTGATACACGACTATGGAGAGAGTGTGGGGCAGTGGGATTAGTTTGGGGATTGATACAAGGCTATGGGGAGAGAACAGAGCAGTGGAAATAGTTCGGGGATTGTTACTGGGCGATAGGGAGAGTGTGGGGCAGTGGGATTAGTTTGGGGATTGATATAGGGCTATGGGGAGAGAGTGGGACAGTGGGATTAGTTTGGGGATTGATAAAGGGCAATGGGGAGAGAGTGGGACAGTGGGATTAGTTTGGGGATTGATACAGGGCTATGGGGAGAGAACGGGGCAGTGGGATTCGTTTTGGGGATTGATACACGGCTATGGGGAGAGACTGGGGCAGTGGGATTAGTTTGGGGATTGATACAGGGCTATGGGGAGAGAACAGAGCAGTGGAAATAGTTCGGGGATTGTTACTGGGCGATAGGGAGAGTGTGGGGCAGTGGGATTAGTTTGGGGATTGATACAAGGCTATGGGGAGAGAACAGAGCAGTGGAAATAGTTCGGGGATTGTTACTGGGCGATAGGGAGAGTGTGGGGCAGTGGGATTAGTTTGGGGATTGATATAGGGCTATGGGGAGAGAATGGGAACAGTGGGAATAGATTGCGGATTGATACAGAGCTATGGGAAGAGAGTGGGGCAAACGGATTATTTTGGGGATCGGTAGGCGATATGGGGAGAGAGAGTGAGGCAGTGGGATTAGTTGGGGATCGATAAAGGGCTATGGGGAGAGTGTGGAGCAGTAGGATTAGTTTGGGATTGACACCGGTATAGGGATTGGGGCAATTGGATTAGTCTGGGAATTGGTACACAGCTATGGGGAGAGAGTGGGGCATTGGGATTAATTTAGGATTGATACAGGGCTATGGGAGAGAGTAGGGCAGTGGGATTAGTTTGGGGATTGATACAGGGCTATGGAGAGAGAACTGGGCAGTGGGATTAGTTTGGGGATTGATACAGGGCTATGGGAAGAGAGTGGAGCAGTGGGATTAGTTTGGGGATTGATACAGGGCTATGGAGAGAGAGAGTGGGGCAGTGGGATTAGTTTGAGGATTGTTACAGGGCTATGGGGAGAGAGTTGGGCAGTGAGATTAGTTTGGGGATTGATACAAGGCTATGGGGAGAGAACAGGGCAGTGGAAATAGTTCGGGGTTGTTTCAGGGCTATGGGGAGAGAGTGGGGCAGTGGGATTATTTTGGGATTGATACAGGGCTATGGGGAGAGAGTGGGGCAATGGGATTAGTTGGGTATCAATATAGTTCTATGGGGAGAGAGTGGGGCAGTTGGATTAGTTTGGGGATTGATATAGGGCTTTGGGGAGAGAGTGGGGCAGTGGGATTAGTTTGGGACTTATACAGAGCTATGGGGAGAGAGTGGGGCAGTGGGATTAGTTTGGGGATTGATGCAGGGCTATGGGGAGAGAATGGGAACAGTGGGATTAGATTGCGGATTGATACAGAGCTATGGGAAGAGAGTGGGGCAAACAGATTAGTTTGGGGTTCGGTAGGGGATATGGGGAGAGAGAGTGAGGCAGTGGGATATTGGGGATCGATAAAGGGCTATGGGGAGAGTGTGGAGCAGTAGGATTAGTTTGGGATTGACACATGACTATAGGGATTGGGGCAATTGGATTAGTTTGGGAATTGGTACACAGCTATGGGGAGAGAGTGGGGCATTGGGATTAATTTAGGATTGATACAGGGCTATGGGAGAGAGTGGGGCAGTGGGATTAGTTTGGGGATTGATACAGGGTTATGGAGAGAGAACAGGGCAGTGGGATTAGTTTGGGGATTGATACAGGGCTATGGGGAGAGAGTGGAGCAGCGGGATTAGTTTGGGGATTGATACAGGGCTATGGGGAGAGAGTGGGACAGTGGGATTAGTTTGGGGATTGATACAGGGCTATGGAGAGAGAGTGGGGCAGTGGGATTAGTTTGAGGATCGATACAGGGCTATGGGGAGAGAGTGGGGCAGTGGGATTAGTTTGGGGATTGATACAGGGCTATGGGGAGAGTGTGGGGCAGTGGGATTAGTTTGGGGAATGATACAGGGCTATGGGGAGAGAGTGGAGGCAGTGGGATTAGTTTGGGGAATGATACAGGGCTATGGGGAGAGTGTGCGGCAGTGGGATTAGTTTGGGGATTGATACAGGGCTATGAGGAGACTGTGGGGCAGTGGGATTAGTTTGGGATTTATACAGGGCTATGGGGAGAGAGTGGGGCAGTGGGATTAGTTTGGGGATTGATAAAGGGCTATGGGGAGAGAGTGGGGCAGTGGAAATAGTTCGGGGTTGTTACAGGGCTATGGGGAGAGTGTGGGGCAGTGGGATTATTTTGGGATTGATACAGGGCAATGGGGAGAGAGTGGGTCAGTGGGATTAGTTTGGGGATTGATATAGGGCTGTGGGGAGAGAGTGGGGCAGTGGGATTAGTTTGGGGAATGATACAGGGCTCTGGGGAGAGAATGGGAACAGTGGGATTAGATTGCAGATGATACAGAGCTATGGGAAGAGAGTGGGGCAAACGGATTATTTTGGGGATCGGTAGGGGATATGGGGAGAGAGAGTGAGGCAGTCGGATTAGTTGGGGATCGATAAAGGGCTATGGGGAGAGTGTGGAGCAGTAGGATTAGTTTGGGATTGACACATGACTATAGGGATTGGGGCAATTGGATTAGTTTGGGAATTGATACACAGCTATGGGGAGAGAGTGGGGCATTGGGATTAATTTAGGATTGATACAGGACTATGGGAGAGAGTGGGGCAGTGGGATTAGTTTGGGGATTGATACAGGGCTATGGGGAGAGAGTGGAGCAGCGGGATTAGTTTGGGGATTGATGCAGGGCTATGGGGAGAGAGTGGGACAGTGGGATTAGTTTGGGGATTGATAAAGGGCTATGGGGAGAGAGTGGGACAGTGGGATTAGTTTGGGGATTGATACAGGGCTATGGGGAGAGAACGGGGCAGTGGGATTCGTTTTGGGGATTGATACACGACTATGGAGAGAGTGTGGGGCAGTGGGTTTAGTTTGGGGATTGATACACGGCTATGGGGAGAGACTGGGGCAGTGGTATTAGTTTGGGGATTGATACAGGGCTATGGGGAGAGAACAGAGCAGTGGAAATAGTTCGGGGATTGTTACTGGGCGATAGGGAGAGTGTGGGGCAGTGGGATTAGTTTGGGGATTGATACAAGGCTATGGGGAGAGAACAGAGCAGTGGAAATAGTTCGGGGATTGTTACTGGGCGATAGGGAGAGTGTGGGGCAGTGGGATTAGTTTGGGGATTGATATAGGGCTATGGGGAGAGAATGGGAACAGTGGGAATAGATTGCGGATTGATACAGAGCTATGGGAAGAGAGTGGGGCAAACGGATTATTTTGGGGATCGGTAGGGGATATGGGGAGAGAGAGTGAGGCAGTGGGATTAGTTGGGGATCGATAAAGGGCTATGGGGAGAGTGTGGAGCAGTAGGATTAGTTTGGGATTGACACCGGACTATAGGGATTGGGGCAATTGGATTAGTCTGGGAATTGGTACACAGCTATGGGGAGAGAGTGGGGCATTGGGATTAATTTAGGATTGATACAGGGCTATGGGAGAGAGTAGGGCAGTGGGATTAGTTTGGGGATTGATACAGGGCTATGGAGAGAGAACTGGGCAGTGGGATTAGTTTGGGGATTGATACAGGGCTATGGGAAGAGAGTGGAGCAGTGGGATTAGTTTGGGGATTGATACAGGGCTATGGAGAGAGAGAGTGGGGCAGTGGGATTAGTTTGAGGATTGTTACAGGGCTATGGGGAGAGAGTTGGGCAGTGAGATTAGTTTGGGGATTGATACAAGGCTATGGGGAGAGAACAGGGCAGTGGAAATAGTTCGGGGTTGTTTCAGGGCTATGGGGAGAGAGTGGGGCAGTGGGATTATTTTGGGATTGATACAGGGCTATGGGGAGAGAGTGGGGCAGTGGGATTAGTTGGGTATCAATATAGTTCTATGGGGAGAGAGTGGGGCAGTTGGATTAGTTTGGGGATTGATATAGGGCTTTGGGGAGAGAGTGGGGCAGTGGGATTAGTTTGGGACTTATACAGAGCTATGGGGAGAGAGTGGGGCAGTGGGATTAGTTTGGGGATTGATGCAGGGCTATGGGGAGAGAATGGGAACAGTGGGATTAGATTGCGGATTGATACAGAGCTATGGGAAGAGAGTGGGGCAAACAGATTAGTTTGGGGTTCGGTAGGGGATATGGGGAGAGAGAGTGAGGCAGTGGGATATTGGGGATCGATAAAGGGCTATGGGGAGAGTGTGGAGCAGTAGGATTAGTTTGGGATTGACACATGAGTATAGGGATTGGGGCAATTGGATTTGTTTGGGAATTGGTACACAGCTATGGGAAGAGAGTGGGGCATTGGGATTAATTTAGGATTGATACAGGGCTATGGGAGAGAGTGGGGCAGTGGGATTAGTTTGGGGATTGATACAGGGTTATGGAGAGAGAACAGGGCAGTGGGATTAGTTTGGGGATTGATACAGGGCTATGGGGAGAGAGTGGAGCAGCGGGATTAGTTTGGGGATTGATACAGGGCTATGGGGAGAGAGTGGGACAGTGGGATTAATTTGGGGATTGATACAGGGCTATGGAGAGAGAGTGGGGCAGTGGGATTAGTTTGAGGATCGATACAGGGCTATGGGGAGAGAGTGGGGCAGTGGGATTAGTTTGGGGATTGATACAGGGCTATGGGGAGAGTGTGGGGCAGTGGGATTAGTTTGGGGAATGATACAGGGCTATGGGGAGAGTGTGCGGCAGTGGGATTAGTTTGGGGATTGATACAGGGCTATGAGGAGACTGTGGGGCAGTGGGATTAGTTTGGGATTTATACAGGGCTATGGGGAGAGAGTGGGTCAGTGGGATTAGTTTGGGGATTGACATAGGGCTATGGGGAGAGAGTGGGGCAGTGGGATTAGTTTGGGGATTGATACAGGGCTATGGGGAGAGTGTGGGTCAGTGGGATTAGTTTGGGGATTGATACAGGGCTATGGGGAGAGAGTGGGGCAGTGGGATTAGTTTGGGGATTGATACAAGGCTATGGGGAGAGAACAGGGCAGTGGAAATAGTTCGGGGTTGTTACAGGGCTATGGGGAGAGAGTGGGGCAGTGGGATTATTTTGGGATTCATACAGGGCTATGGGGAGAGAGTGGGGCAGTGGGATTAGTTTGGGGATTGATATAGGGCTTTGGGGAGAGAGTGGGGCAGTGGGATTAGTTTGGGGATTGATACAGGGCTATGGGGAGAGATTGGGGCAGTGGGATTAGTTTGGGATTGATACAGGGCTATGGGGACAGAGTGGGGCAGTGGGATTAGTTTGGGGATTGATAAAGGGCTATGGGGAGAGAGTGGGGCAGTGGAAATAGTTCGGGGTTGTTACAGGGCTATGGGGAGAGGGTGGGGCAGTGGGATTATTTTGGGATTGATACAGGGCTATGGGGAGAGAGTGGGTCAGTGGGATTAGTTTGGGGATTGATATAGGGCTGTGGGGAGAGAGTGGGGCAGTGGGATTAGTTTGGGGAATGATACAGGGCTATGGGGAGAGAGTGGGGAATTGGGATTAATTTAGGATTGATACAGGGCTATGGGAGAGAGTGGGGCAGTGGGATTAGTTTGGGGATTGATACAGGGCTATGGGGAGAGAGTGGAGCAGCGGGATTAGTTTGGGGATTGATGCAGGGCTATGGGGAGAGTGTGGGACAGTGGGATTAGTTTGGGGATTGATAAAGGGCTATGGGGAGAGAGTGGGACAGTGGGATTAGTTTGGGGATTGATACAGGGCTATGGGGAGAGAGTGGAGCAGAGGGATTAGTTTGGGATTGATACAGGGCTATGGGGAGAGAACGGGGCAGTGGGATTCATTTTGGGGATTGATACACGACTATGGAGAGAGTGTGGGGCAGTGGGTTTAGTTTGGGGATTGGTACACGGCTATGGGGAGAGAGTGGGGCAGTGGGATTAGTTTGGGGATTGATACAGGGCTATGGGGAGAGAGTGGGACAGTGGGATTAGTTTGGGGATTGTTACAGGGCCATGGGGAGAGAGTGGGGCACTGAGATTAGTTTGGGGATTGATACAAGGCTATGGGGAGAGAACAGAGCAGTGGAAATAGTTCGGGGATTGTTACTGGGCGATAGGGAGAGTGTGGGGCAGTGGGATTAGTTTGGGGATTGATATAGGGCTATGGGGAGAGAATGGGAACAGTGGGAATAGATTGCGGATTGATACAGAGCTATGGGAAGAGAGTGGGGCAAACGGATTATTTTGGGGATCGGTAGGGGATATGGGGAGAGAGAGTGAGGCAGTGGGATTAGTTGGGGATCGGTAAAGGGCTATGGGGAGAGTGTGGAGCAGTAGGATTAGTTTGGGATTGACACCGGACTATAGGGATTGGGGCAATTGGATTAGTCTGGGAATTGGTACACAGCTATGGGGAGAGAGTGGGGCATTGGAATTAATTTAGGATTGATACAGGGCTTTGGGAGAGAGTGGGCAGCGGGATTAGTTTGGGGGTTGATACAGGGCTATGGAGAGAGAACTGGGCAGTGGGATTAGTTTGGGGATTGATACAGGGCTATGGGGAGAGAGTGGAGCAGAGGGATCAGTTTGGGGATTGATACAAGGCTATGGGGAGAGAACAGGGCAGTGGAAATAGTTCGGGGTTGTTTCAGGGCTATGGGGAGAGAGTGGGGCAGTGGGATTATTTTGGGATTGATACAGGGCTATGGGGAGAGAGTGGGGCAGTGGGATTAGTTGGGTATCAATATAGTTCTATGGGGAGAGAGTGGGGCAGTTGGATTAGTTTGGGGATTGATATAGGGCTTTGGGGAGAGAGTGGGGCAGTGGGATTAGTTTGGGACTTATACAGAGCTATGGGGAGAGAGTGGGGCAGTGGGATTAGTTTGGGGATTGATGCAGGGCTATGGGGAGAGAATGGGAACAGTGGGATTAGATTGCGGATTGATACAGAGCTATGGGAAGAGAGTGGGGCAAACAGATTAGTTTGGGGTTCGGTAGGGGATATGGGGAGAGAGAGTGAGGCAGTGGGATATTGGGGATCGATAAAGGGCTATGGGGAGAGTGTGGAGCAGTAGGATTAGTTTGGGATTGACACATGAGTATAGGGATTGGGGCAATTGGATTTGTTTGGGAATTGGTACACAGCTATGGGAAGAGAGTGGGGCATTGGGATTAATTTAGGATTGATACAGGGCTATGGGAGAGAGTGGGGCAGTGGGATTAGTTTGGGGATTGATACAGGGTTATGGAGAGAGAACAGG
Organism: Hemiscyllium ocellatum; assembly: GCF_020745735.1. Lineage (NCBI taxonomy): Eukaryota > Metazoa > Chordata > Chondrichthyes > Orectolobiformes > Hemiscylliidae > Hemiscyllium > Hemiscyllium ocellatum. Next base: position 10,679,582 of record NC_083446.1, read on the forward strand.
GCAGTGGGATTAGTTTGGGGATTGATACAGGGCTATGGGGAGAGAGTGGAGCAGCGGGATTAGTTTGGGGATTGATACAGGGCTATGGGGAGAGAGTGGGACAGTGGGATTAATTTGGGGATTGATACAGGGCTATGGAGAGAGAGTGGGGCAGTGGGATTAGTTTGAGGATCGATACAGGGCTATGGGGAGAGAGTGGAGCAGTGGGATTAGTTTGGGGATTGATACAGGGCTATGGGGAGAGTGTGGGGCAGTGGGATTAGTTTGGGGAATGATACAGGGCTATGGGGAGAGTGTGCGGCAGTGGGATTAGTTTGGGGATTGATACAGGGCTATGAGGAGACTGTGGGGCAGTGGGATTAGTTTGGGATTTATACAGGGCTATGGGGAGAGAGTGGGTCAGTGGGATTAGTTTGGGGATTGACATAGGGCTATGGGGAGAGAGTGGGGCAGTGGGATTAGTTTGGGGATTGATACAGGGCTATGGGGAGAGTGTGGGTCAGTGGGATTAGTTTGGGGATTGATACAGGGCTATGGGGAGAGAGTGGGGCAGTGGGATTAGTTTGGGGATTGATACAAGGCTATGGGGAGAGAACAGGGCAGTGGAAATAGTTCGGGGTTGTTACAGGGCTATGGGGAGAGAGTGGGGCAGTGGGATTATTTTGGGATTCATACAGGGCTATGGGGAGAGAGTGGGGCAGTGGGATTAGTTTGGGGATTGATATAGGGCTTTGGGGAGAGAGTGGGGCAGTGGGATTAGTTTGGGGATTGATACAGGGCTATGGGGAGAGATTGGGGCAGTGGGATTAGTTTGGGATTGATATAGGGCTATGGGGACAGAGTGGGGCAGTGGGATTAGTTTGGGGATTGATAAAGGGCTATGGGGAGAGAGTGGGGCAGTGGAAATAGTTCGGGGTTGTTACAGGGCTATGGGGAGAGGGTGGGGCAGTGGGATTATTTTGGGATTGATACAGGGCTATGGGGAGAGAGTGGGTCAGTGGGATTAGTTTGGGGATTAATATAGGGCTGTGGGGAGAGAGTGGGGCAGTGGGATTAGTTTGGGGAATGATACAGGGCTATGGGGAGAGAGTGGGGAATTGGGATTAATTTAGGATTGATACAGGGCTATGGGAGAGAGTGGGGCAGTGGGATTAGTTTGGGGATTGATACAGGGCTATGGGGAGAGAGTGGAGCAGCGGGATTAGTTTGGGGATTGATGCAGGGCTATGGGGAGAGTGTGGGACAGTGGGATTAGTTTGGGGATTGATAAAGGGCTATGGGGAGAGAGTGGGACAGTGGGATTAGTTTGGGGATTGATACAGGGCTATGGGGAGAGAGTGGAGCAGAGGGATTAGTTTGGGATTGATACAGGGCTATGGGGAGAGAACGGGGCAGTGGGATTCGTTTTGGGGATTGATACACGACTATGGAGAGAGTGTGGGGCAGTGGGTTTAGTTTGGGGATTGGTACACGGCTATGGGGAGAGAGTGGGGCAGTGGGATTAGTTTGGGGATTGATACAGGGCTATGGGGAGAGAGTGGGACAGTGGGATTAGTTTGGGGATTGTTACAGGGCCATGGGGAGAGAGTGGGGCACTGAGATTAGTTTGGGGATTGATACAAGGCTATGGGGAGAGAACAGAGCAGTGGAAATAGTTCGGGGATTGTTACTGGGCGATAGGGAGAGTGTGGGGCAGTGGGATTAGTTTGGGGATTGATACAGGGCTATGGGGAGAGAGTGGGACAGTGGGATTAGTTTGGGGATTGATACAGGGCTATGGAGAGAGAGTGGGGCAGTGGGATTAGTTTGGGGATTGATACAGGGCTATGAGGAGACTGCGGGGCAGTGGGATTAGTTTGGGGATTGATAAAGGGCTATGGGGAGAGAGTGGGACAGTGGGATTAGTTTGGGGATTGATACAGGGCTATGGGGAGAGAACGGGGCAGTGGGATTCGTTTTGGGGATTGATACACGACTATGGAGAGAGTGTGGGGCAGTGGGTTTAGTTTGGGGATTGATACACGGCTATGGGGAGAGACTGGGGCAGTGGTATTAGTTTGGGGATTGATACAGGGCTATGGGGAGAGAACAGAGCAGTGGAAATAGTTCGGGGATTGTTACTGGGCGATAGGGAGAGTGTGGGGCAGTGGGATTAGTTTGGGGATTGATACAAGGCTATGGGGAGAGAACAGAGCAGTGGAAATAGTTCGGGGATTGTTACTGGGCGATAGGGAGAGTGTGGGGCAGTGGGATTAGTTTGGGGATTGATATAGGGCTATGGGGAGAGAATGGGAACAGTGGGAATAGATTGCGGATTGATACAGAGCTATGGGAAGAGAGTGGGGCAAACGGATTATTTTGGGGATCGGTAGGGGATATGGGGAGAGAGAGTGAGGCAGTGGGATTAGTTGGGGATCGATAAAGGGCTATGGGGAGAGTGTGGAGCAGTAGGATTAGTTTGGGATTGACACCGGACTATAGGGATTGGGGCAATTGGATTAGTCTGGGAATTGGTACACAGCTATGGGGAGAGAGTGGGGCATTGGGATTAATTTAGGATTGATACAGGGCTATGGGAGAGAGTAGGGCAGTGGGATTAGTTTGGGGATTGATACAGGGCTATGGAGAGAGAACTGGGCAGTGGGATTAGTTTGGGGATTGATACAGGGCTATGGGAAGAGAGTGGAGCAGTGGGATTAGTTTGGGGATTGATACAGGGCTATGGAGAGAGAGAGTGGGGCAGTGGGATTAGTTTGAGGATTGTTACAGGGCTATGGGGAGAGAGTTGGGCAGTGAGATTAGTTTGGGGATTGATACAAGGCTATGGGGAGAGAACAGGGCAGTGGAAATAGTTCGGGGTTGTTTCAGGGCTATGGGGAGAGAGTGGGGCAGTGGGATTATTTTGGGATTGATACAGGGCTATGGGGAGAGAGTGGGCAGTGGGATTAGTTGGGTATCAATATAGTTCTATGGGGAGAGAGTGGGGCAGTTGGATTAGTTTGGGGATTGATATAGGGCTTTGGGGAGAGAGTGGGGCAGTGGGATTAGTTTGGGACTTATACAGAGCTATGGGGAGAGAGTGGGGCAGTGGGATTAGTTTGGGGATTGATGCAGGGCTATGGGGAGAGAATGGGAACAGTGGGATTAGATTGCGGATTGATACAGAGCTATGGGAAGAGAGTGGGGCAAACAGATTAGTTTGGGGTTCGGTAGGGGATATGGGGAGAGAGAGTGAGGCAGTGGGATATTGGGGATCGATAAAGGGCTATGGGGAGAGTGTGGAGCAGTAGGATTAGTTTGGGATTGACACATGAGTATAGGGATTGGGGCAATTGGATTTGTTTGGGAATTGGTACACAGCTATGGGAAGAGAGTGGGGCATTGGGATTAATTTAGGATTGATACAGGGCTATGGGAGAGAGTGGGGCAGTGGGATTAGTTTGGGGATTGATACAGGGTTATGGAGAGAGAACAGGGCAGTGGGATTAGTTTGGGGATTGATACAGGGCTATGGGGAGAGAGTGGAGCAGCGGGATTAGTTTGGGGATTGATACAGGGCTATGGGGAGAGAGTGGGACAGTGGGATTAATTTGGGGATTGATACAGGGCTATGGAGAGAGAGTGGGGCAGTGGGATTAGTTTGAGGATCGATACAGGGCTATGGGGAGAGAGTGGAGCAGTGGGATTAGTTTGGGGATTGATACAGGGCTATGGGGAGAGTGTGGGGCAGTGGGATTAGTTTGGGGAATGATACAGGGCTATGGGGAGAGTGTGCGGCAGTGGGATTAGTTTGGGGATTGATACAGGGCTATGAGGAGACTGTGGGGCAGTGGGATTAGTTTGGGATTTATACAGGGCTATGGGGAGAGAGTGGGTCAGTGGGATTAGTTTGGGGATTGACATAGGGCTATGGGGAGAGAGTGGGGCAGTGGGATTAGTTTGGGGATTGATACAGGGCTATGGGGAGAGTGTGGGGCAGTGGGATTAGTTTGGGGATTGATACAGGGCTATGGGGAGAGAGTGGGGCAGTGGGATTAGTTTGGGGATTGATACAAGGCTATGGGGAGAGAACAGGGCAGTGGAAATAGTTCGGGGTTGTTACAGGGCTATGGGGAGAGAGTGGGGCAGTGGGATTATTTTGGGATTCATACAGGGCTATGGGGAGAGAGTGGGGCAGTGGGATTAGTTTGGGGATTGATATAGGGCTTTGGGGAGAGAGTGGGGCAGTGGGATTAGTTTGGGGATTGATACAGGGCTATGGGGAGAGATTGGGGCAGTGGGATTAGTTTGGGATTGATATAGGGCTATGGGGACAGAGTGGGGCAGTGGGATTAGTTTGGGGATTGATAAAGGGCTATGGGGAGAGAGTGGGGCAGTGGAAATAGTTCGGGGTTGTTACAGGGCTATGGGGAGAGGGTGGGGCAGTGGGATTATTTTGGGATTGATACAGGGCTATGGGGAGAGAGTGGGTCAGTGGGATTAGTTTGGGGATTGATATAGGGCTGTGGGGAGAGAGTGGGGCAGTGGGATTAGTTTGGGGAATGATACAGGGCTATGGGGAGAGAGTGGGGAATTGGGATTAATTTAGGATTGATACAGGGCTATGGGAGAGAGTGGGGCAGTGGGATTAGTTTGGGGATTGATACAGGGCTATGGGGAGAGAGTGGAGCAGCGGGATTAGTTTGGGGATTGATGCAGGGCTATGGGGAGAGTGTGGGACAGTGGGATTAGTTTGGGGATTGATAAAGGGCCATGGGGAGAGAGTGGGGCACTGAGATTAGTTTGGGGATTGATACAAGGCTATGGGGAGAGAACAGAGCAGTGGAAATAGTTCGGGGATTGTTACTGGGCGATAGGGAGAGTGTGGGGCAGTGGGATTAGTTTGGGGATTGATACAGGGCTATGGGGAGAGAGTGGGACAGTGGGATTAGTTTGGGGATTGATACAGGGCTATGGAGAGAGAGTGGGGCAGTGGGACTAGTTTGGGGATTGATACAGGGCTATGAGGAGACTGCGGGGCAGTGGGATTAGTTTGGGATTTATGCAGGGCTATGGGGAGAGAGTGGGTCAGTGGGATTAGTTTGGGGATTGATATAGGGCTATGGGGAGAGAGTGGGGCAGTGGGATTAGTTTGGGGATTGATAAAGGGCTATGGGGAGAGAATGGGAACAGTGGGATTAGATTGAGGATTGATGCAGAGCTATGGGAAGAGAATGGAGCAATGGGATTAGTTTGGGGATCGATACAGGGATATGGGGAGAGAGTGGGGCAATGGAAATAGTTTGGGGATTGATACAGGGCTTTGGGAAAAGAGTGGGCTAGTGGGATTAGTTTGGGGATTGATACAGGGCTATGGAGAGAGAACGGTTCATTGGGATTAGTTTTGGCGATTGATACAGGACTATGGAGAGAGTGTGGGGCAGTGGGTTTAGTTTGGGGATTGATACACGGCTATGGGGTGAGAGTGGGGCAGTGGGATTAGTTTGGGGATTGTTACAGGGCCATGGGAAGAGAGTGGGGCACTGAGATTAGTTTGGGGATTGATACAAGGCTATGGGGAGAGAACAGGGTAGTGGAAATAGTTCGGGGATTGTTACCGGGCTATAGGGAGAGAGTGGGGCGGTGGGATTATATTGGGATTGATATAGGGCTATGGGGAGAGAATGGGAACAGTGGGAATAGATTGCGGATTGATACAGAGCTATGGGAAGAGAGTGGGGCAAACGGATTAGTTTGGGGTTCGGTAGGGGATATGGGGAGAGAGAGTGAGGCAGTGGGATTAGTTGGGGATCGATAAAGGGCTATGGGGAGAGTGTGGAGCAGTAGGATTAGTTTGGGATTGATACATGACTATAGGGATTGGGGCAACTGGATTCGTTTGGGAATTGATACACAGCTATGGGGAGAGAGTTGGGCACTGAGATTAGTTTGGGGATTGATACAGGGCTGGGGGGGAGAGTGGGGCAGTGGGATTAGTTTGGGGATTGATACAGGGCTGGGGGGGAGAGTGGGGCAGTGGGATTAGTTTGGGGATTGATACAGGGCTATGGGGAGAGAACAGGGTAGTGGAAATAGTTCGGGGATTGTTACCGGGCTATAGGGAGAGAGTGGGGCGGTGGGATTATATTGGGATTGATATAGGGCTATGGGGAGAGAATGGGAACAGTGGGAATAGATTGCGGATTGATACAGAGCTATGGGAAGAGAGTGGGGCAAACGGATTAGTTTGGGGTTCGGTAGGGGATATGGGGAGAGAGAGTGAGGCAGTGGGATTAGTTGGGGATCGATAAAGGGCTATGGGGAGAGTGTGGAGCAGTAGGATTAGTTTGGGATTGACACCGGACTATAGGGATTGGGGCAATTGGATTAGTTTGGGAATTGGTACACAGCTATGGGGAGAGAGTGGGGCATTGGGATTACTTTAGGATTGATACAGGGCTATGGGAGAGAGTGGGGCAATGGGATTAGTTTGGGGATTGATACAGGGCTATGGGAGAGAGTGGGGCAGTGGGATTAGTTTGGGGATTGATACAGGGCTATGGAGAGAGAACTGGGCAGTGGGATTAGTTTGGGGATTGATACAGGGCTATGGGAGAGTGTGGGGCAGTGGGATTAGTTTGGGGATTGATACAGGGCTATGGAGAGAGAACTGGGCAGTGGGATTAGTTTGGGGATTGATACTGGGCTATGGGGAGAGAGTGGAGCAGCAGGATTAGTTTGGGGATTGATGCAGGGTTATGGGGAGAGAGTGGGGCAGTGGGATTAGTTTGGGGATTGATACAGGGTTATGGGGAGAGAGTGGGGCAGTGGGATTAGTTTGGGGATTGATACAGGGCTATGGGGAGAGAGTGGAGCAGAGGGATCAGTTTGGGGATTGATACAGGGCTATGGAGAGAGAACTGGGCAGTGGGATTAGTTTGGGGATTGATACAGGGCTATGGGGAGAGAGTGGAGCAGCAGGATTAGTTTGGGGATTGATGCAGGGTTATGGGGAGAGAGTGGGGCAGTGGGATTAGTTTGGGGATTGATACAGGGTTATGGGGAGAGAGTGGGGCAGTGGGATTAGTTTGGGGATTGATACAAGGCTATGGGGAGAGAACAGGGCAGTGGAAATAGTTCGGGGTTGTTACAGGGCTATGGGAAGAGAGTGGGGCAGTGGGATTATTTTGGGATTCATACAGGGCTATGGGGAGAGAGTGGGGCAGTGGGATTAGTTTGGGGATTTTTATAGGGCTTTGGGGAGAGAGTGGGGCAGTGGGATTAGTTTGGGGATTGATACAGGGCTATGGGGAGAGATTGGGGCAGTGGGATTAGTTTGGGATTTATACAGGGCTATGGGGAGAGAGTGGGGCAGTGGGATTAGTTTGAGGATTGTTACAGGGCTATGGGGAGAGAGTGGGGCAGTGGAAATAGTTCGGGGTTGTTACAGGGCTATGGGGAGAGGGTGGGCCAGTGGGATTATTTTGGGATTGATACAGGGCTATGGGGAGAGAGTGGGGCAGTGGGATTAGTTTGTTATCAATATAGGGCTATCGGGAGAGAGTGGGGTAGTGGGATTAAGTTGGGATTTATACAGAGCTACGGGGAGAGTGTGGGGCAGTGGGATTAGTTTGGGGATTGATCCAGGGCTATGGGGAGAGAATGGGAACAGTGGGATTAGATTGCGGATTGATACAGAGCTATGGGAAGAGGGTGGGGCAAACGGATTAGTTTGGGGATCGGTAGGGGATATGGGGAGAGAGAGTGAGGCAGTGGGATTAGTTGGGGATCGATAAAGGGCTATGGGGAGAGTGTGGAGCAGTAGGATTAGTTTGGGATTGACACATGACTATAGGGATTGGGGCAATTGGATTTGTTTGGGAATTGGTACACAGCTATGGGGAGAGAGTGGGGCATTGGTATTAATTTAAGATTGATGCAGGGCTATGGGAGAGAGTGGGGCAGTTGGATTAGTTTGGGGATTGATACAGGGTTATGGAGAGAGAACAGGGCAGTGGGATTAGTTTGGGGATTGATACAGGGCTATGGAGAGAGAGTGGGACAGTGGGATTAGTTTGGGGATTGATATAGGGCTTTGGGGAGAGAGTGGGGCAATGGGATTAGTTTGGGGATTGATACAGGGCTATGGGGAGAGAGTGGGGCAGTGGGATTAGTTTGGGATTGATACAGGGCTATGGGGAGAGAGTGGGGCAGTGGGATTAGTTTGGGGATGATACAGGGCTATGAGGAGAGTGTGGGGCAGTGGGATTAGTTTGAGGATTGTTACAGGGCTATGGGGAGAGAACAGGGCAGTGGAAATAGTTCGGGGTTGTTACAGGGCTATGGGGAGAGAGTGGGGCAGTGGGATTAGTTTGCGGATTGATACAGGGCTATGGGGAGAGAGTGGGGCAATGGAAATCGTTTGGGGATTGTTACAGGGCTATGGAGAGGGAGTGGGGCAGTGGGATTAGTTTGGGATTTATACAGGGCTATGGGGAGTGAGTGGGGCAATGGGATTAGTTTGGGAACGATACAGGGATATGGGGAGAGTGTGAGTCAGTGGGATTAGTTTGGGGATCGATAAGGGATATGGGGAGAGAGAGTGAGGCAGTGGGATTAGTTGGGGATCGATACAGGGATATGGGGAGAGTGTGGAGCAGTAGGATTAGTTTGGGATTGACACATGACTATAGGGATTGGGGCAATTGGATTAGTTTGGGAATTGATACACAGCTATGGGGAGAGAGTGGGGCATTGAGATTAATTTAGGATTGATACAGGGCTATGGGGAGAGAGTGGAGCAGCGGGATTAGTTTGGGGATTGATACAGGGCTATGGGGAGAGAGTGGGACAGTGGGATTAATTTGGGGATTGATACAGTGCTATGGGAAGAGAGTGGGGCAGTGGGATTAGTTTGGGGATTGATACAGGGCTATGGGAGAGAGTGGGGCAGTGGGATTAGTTTGGGGATTGATATAGGGCTATGGGGAGAGAGTGGGGCAGTGGGATTAGTTTGGGAATTGATACAGGGCTATGGGAGAGAGTGGGGCAGTGGGATTAGTTTGGGGATTGTTACAGGGCTATGGGGAGAGAGTGGGGCAGTGGGATAAGATTGCGGATTGATACAGAGCTATGAGAGAGAGTGGGGCAAACGGATTATTTTGGGGATCGGTAGGGGATATGGGGAGAGAGAGTGAGGCAGTGGGATTAGTTGGGGATCGACAAAGGGCTATGGGGAGAGTGTGGAGCAGTAGGATTAGTTTGGGATTGACACAGGACTATAGGGATTGGGGCAATTGGATTAGTTTGGGAATTGATACACAGCTATGGGGTGAGAATGGGGCATTGAGATTAATTTAGGATTGATACAGGGCTATGGGGAGAGAGTGGAGCAGCGGGATTAGTTTGGGGATTGATACAGGGCTATGGGGAGAGAGTGGGACAGTGGGATTAGTTTGGGGATTGATACAGAGCTATGGGAAGAGAGTGGGGCAAACGGATTAGTTTGCGGATCGGTAGGGGATATGGGGAGAGAGAGTGAGGCAGTGGGATTAGTTGGGGATCGTTAATGAGCTATGGGGAGAGTGTGGAGCAGTAGGATTAGTTTGGGATTGACACAGGACTATAGGGATTGGGGCAATTGGATTAGTTTGGGAATTGGTACACAGCTATGGGGAGAGAGTGGGGCACTGAGATTAGTTTGGGGATTGATACAATGCTATGGGGAGAGAACAGAGCAGTGGAAATAGTTCGGGGATTGTTACTGGGCTATAGGGAGAGAGTGGGGCGGTGGGATTATATTGGGATTGATATAGGGCTATGGGGAGAGAATGGGAACAGTGGGAATAGATTGCGGATTGATACAGAGCTATGGGAAGAGAGTGGGGCAAACGGATTATTTTGGGGATCAGTAGGGGATATGGGGAGAGAGAGTGAGGCAGTGGAATTAGTTGGGGATCGATAAAGGGCTATGGGGAGAGTGTGGAGCAGTAGGATTAGTTTGGGATTGACACCGGACTATAGATTTGGGGCAATTGGATTAGTTTGGGAATTGGTACACAGCTATGGGGAGAGAGTGGGGCATTGGGATTACTTTAGGATTGATACAGGGCTATGGGAGAGAGTGGGGCATTGGGATTAATTTAGGATTGATACAGGGCTACGGGAGAGAGTGGGGCAGTGGGATTAGTTTGGGGATTGATACAGGGCTATGGGGAGAGAGTGGAGCAGCAGGATTAGTTTGGGGATTGATGCAGGGCATTGGGAAAAGAGTGGGGCAGTGGGATTAGTTTGGGGATTGATACAGGGCTATGGGGAGAGAGTGGGGCAGTGGGATTAGTTTGGGGATTGATACAGGGCTATGGGGAGAGTGTGAGTCAGTGGAAATAGTTCGGGGTTGTTACAGGGCTATGGGGAGAGAGTGGGGCAGTGGGATTATTTTGGGATTGATACAGGGCTATGGGGAGAGAGTGGGGCAGTGGGATTATTTTGGGATTGATACAGGGCTCTGGGGAGAGAGTGGGGCAGTGGGATTATTATGGGATTGATATAGGGCTATGGGGAGAGAGTGGGGCAGTGGGATTAGTTTGGGGATTGATGCAGAGCTATGGGAAGAGAGTGGGGCAAACGGATTAGTTTGGGGATCAGTAGGGGATATGGCGAGAGAGAGTGAGGCAGTGGGATTAGTTGGGGATCGATAAAGGGCTATGGGGAGAGTGTGGAGCAGTAGGATTAGTTTGGGATTGACACATGACTTTCGGGATTGGGGCAATTGGATTAGTTTGGGAATTGGTACACAGCTATGGGGAGAGAGTGGGGCATTGGGATTAATTTAGGATTGATACAGGGCTTTGGGAGAGAGTGGGCAGCGGGATTAGTTTGGGGGTTGATACAGGGCTATGGGGAGAGAGTGGGACAGTGGGATTAGTTTGGGGATTGATGCAGGGCATTGGGAAAAGAGTGGGGCAGTGGGATTAGTTTGGGGATTGATACAGGGTTATGGGGAGAGAGTGGGGCTGTGGGATTAGTTTGGGGATTGATACAGGGCTATGGGGAGAGTGTGAGTCAGTGGAAATAGTTCGGGGTTGTTACAGGGCTATGGGGAGAGAGTGGGGCAGTGGGATTATTTTGGGATTGATACAGGGCTATGGGGAGGGAGTGGGGCAGTGGGATTAGTTTGTTATCAATATAGGGCTCTGGGGAGAGAGTGGGGCAGTGGGATTAGTTTGGGGATTGATACAGGGCTATGGGGAGAGAGTGGAGCAGCGGGATTAGTTTGGGGATTGATACAGGGCTATGGGGAGAGAGTGGGACAGTGGGATTAGTTTGGGGATTGATGCAGGGCATTGGGAAAAGAGTGGGGCAGTGGGATTAGTTTGGGGATTGATAAAGGGTTCTGGGGAGAGAGTGGGGCAGTGGGATTAGTTTGTTATCAATATAGGGCTATGGGGAGAGAGTGGGGCAGTGGGATTAGTTTGGGGATTGATACAGGGCTATGGGGAGAGAGTGGGGCAGTGGGATTAGTTTGGGATTTATACAGAGCTATGGGGAGAGAGTGGGGCAGTGGGATTAGTTTGGGGATTGATATAGGGCTTTGGGGAGAGAGTGGGGCAGTGGGATTAGTTTGGGATTTATACAGAGCTATGGGATAGAGTGGGGCAGTGGGATTAGTTTGGGGATTGATGCAGGGCTATGGGGAGAGAATGGGAACAGTGGGATTAGATTGCGGATTGATACAGAGCTATGGGAAGAGAGTGGGGCAAACGGATTAGTTTGGGGTTCGGTAGGGGATATGGGGAGAGAGAGTGAGGCAGTGGGATTAGTTGGGGATCGATAAAGGGCTGTGGGGAGAGTGTGGAGCAGTAGGATTAGTTTGGGATTGACACATGACTATAGGGATTGGGGCAATTGGATTTGTTTGGGAATTGGTACACAGCTATGGGGAGAGAGTGGGGCATTGGGATTAATTTAGGATTGATACAGGGCTATGGGAGAGAGTGGGGCAGTGGGATTAGTTTGGGGATTGATACAGGGTTATGGAGAGACAACAGGGCAGTGGGATTAGTTTGGGGATTGATACAGGGCTATGGGGAGAGAGTGGGGCAGTGGGATTAGTTTGGGGATTGATATAGGGCTATGGGGAGAGTGTGGGGCAGTGGGATTAGTTTGGGGATTGATACAGGGCTATGGGGAGAGAGAGTGAGGCAGTGGGATTAGTTGGGAATCGATAAAGGGCTATGGAGAGAGAGTGGAGCAATAGGAGTAGTTTGGGGATTGACACAGGACTATGGAGAGAGAACAGGGCAGTGCGATTACTTTGGGGATTGATACAGGGCTATGGGGAGAGAGTGTGCAGTGGGATTAGTTTGGGGATTGATTCAGTGCTATGGGGAGAGATTGGGGCAGTGGGATTAATTAGGGATTGATACAGGGCTATGGAGATAGAGTGGGCAGTGGGATTAGGTTGGGGATTGATACAGGGCTATGGGGTGAGAAATTGGGGCAGTGGGATTAGTTTGAGCGTTCATACAGGGCTATGGGGAGAGTGGGGCAGTGGGATTAGTTTGGCATTGATGCAGGGCTATAGGGAGAGGGTGGGGCAGTGGGATTAGTTTGTGGATTGATACAGGGCTATGGGGAGAGTGTGGGGCAATGCGATTAGTTTGGGGATTGATACAGGGCTATGGGGAGAGAGTGGGTCAGTGGGATTAATTTGGGGATTGATACAGGGCTATGGGGAGAGTGTGGGGCAGTGGGTTTAGTGTGGGAATTATACAGGGCTATGGGGAGAGAATGGGTCAGTGGGATTAGTTTGGGGATTGATACAGGGCTATGGGGAGAGAGAGTGAGGCAGTGGGATTAGTTGGGAATCGATAAAGGGCTATGGAGAGAGAGTGGAGCAATAGGAGTAGTTTGGGGATTGACACAGGACTATGGAGAGAGAACAGGGCAGTGCGATTACTTTGGGGATTGATACAGGGCTATGGGGAGAGAGTGTGCAGTGGGATTAGTTTGGGGATTGATTCAGTGCTATGGGGAGAGATTGGGGCAGTGGGATTAATTAGGGATTGATACAGGGCTATGGAGATAGAGTGGGCAGTGGGATTAGGTTGGGGATTGATACAGGGCTATGGGGTGAGAAATTGGGGCAGTGGGATTAGTTTGAGCGTTCATACAGGGCTATGGGGAGAGTGGGGCAGTGGGATTAGTTTGGCATTGATGCAGGGCTATAGGGAGAGGGTGGGGCAGTGGGATTAGTTTGTGGATTGATACAGGGCTATGGGGAGAGTGTGGGGCAATGCGATTAGTTTGGGGATTGATACAGGGCTATGGGGAGAGAGTGGGTCAGTGGGATTAATTTGGGGATTGATACAGGGCTATGGGGAGAGTGTGGGGCAGTGGGTTTAGTTTGGGAATTATACAGGGCTATGGGGAGAGAATGGGTCAGTGGGATTAGCTTGGGGATTGATATAGGGCTATGGGGAGAGAGTGGGGCAAACGGATTATTTTGGGGATCAGTAGGGGATATGGGGAGAGAGAGTGAGGCAGTGGAATTAGTTGGGGATCGATAAAGGGCTATGGGGAGAGTGTGGAGCAGTAGGATTAGTTTGGGATTGACACCGGACTATAGGGATTGGGGCAATTGGATTAGTTTGGGAATTGGTACACAGCTATGGGGAGAGAGTGGGGCATTGGGATTACTTTAGGATTGATACAGGGCTATGGGAGAGAGTGGGGCAGTGGGATTAGTTTGGGGATTGATATAGGGCTATGGGAGAGAGTGGGGCATTGGGATTAATTTAGGATTGATACAGGGCTATGGGAGAGAGTGGGGCAGTGGGATTAGTTTGGGGATTGATACAGGGCTATGGGGAGAGAGTGGAGCAGCAGGATTAGTTTGGGGATTGATGCAGGGCATTGGGAAAAGAGTGGGGCAGTGGGATTAGTTTGGGGATTGATACAGGGCTATGGGGAGAGAGTGGGGCAGTGGGATTAGTTTGGGGATTGATACAGGGCTATGGGGAGAGTGTGAGTCAGTGGAAATAGTTCGGGGTTGTTACAGGGCTATGGGGAGAGAGTGGGGCAGTGGGATTATTTTGGGATTGATACAGGGCTATGGGGAGAGAGTGGGGCAGTGGGATTATTTTGGGATTGATACAGGGCTCTGGGGAGAGAGTGGGGCAGTGGGATTATTTTGGGATTGATATAGGGCTATGGGGAGAGAGTGGGGCAGTGGGATTAGTTTGGGGATTGTTACAGGACTATGGGGAGAGAGTGGGGCACTGAGATTAGTTTGGGGATTGATACAAGGCTAAGGGGAGAGAACAGAGCAGTGGAAATCGTTCGAGGATTATTACTGGGCTATAAGGAGAGAGTGGGGCGGTGGGATTATATTGGGATTGATATAGGGCAAGGGGAGAGAATGGGAACAGTGGGAATAGATTGCGGATTGATACAGAGCTATGGGAAGAGAGTGGGGCAAATGGATTATTTTGGGGCTCGGTAGGGGATATGGGGAGAGAGAGTGAGGCAGTGGGATTAGTTGGGGATCGATAAAGGGCTATGGGGAGAGTGTGGAGCAGTAGGATTAGTTTGGGATTGACACCGACTATAGGGATTGGGGCAATTGGATTAGTTTGGGAAATGGTACACAGCTATGGGGAGAGAGTGGGGCATTGGGATTAATTTAGGATTGATACAGGGCTATGGGAGAGAGTGGGGCAGTGGGATTAGTTTGGGGATTGATACAGGGCTATGGGGAGAGAGTGGGGCAGTGGGATTAGTTTGGGGATTGATACAGGGTTATGGGGAGAGAGTGGGGCAGTGGGATTAGTTTGGTATTAATATAGGGCTATGGGGAGAGAGTGGGGCAGTGGGATTAGTTTGGGGATTGATGGAGGGCTTTGGGGAGAGAGTGGGACAGAGGGATTAGTTTGGGGATTGATGCAGAGCTATGGGAAGAGAGTGGGGCAAACGGATTAGTTTGGGGATCAGTAGGGGATATGGCGAGAGAGAGTGAGGCAGTGGGATTAGTTGGGGATCGATAAAGGGCTATGGGGAGAGTGTGGAGCAGTAGGATTAGTTTGGGATTGACACATGACTTTCGGGATTGGGGCAATTGGATTAGTTTGGGAATTGGTACACAGCTATGGGGAGAGAGTGGGGCATTGGGATTAATTTAGGATTGATACAGGGCTATGGGAGAGAGTGGGGCAGTGGGATTAGTTTGGGGATTGATACAGGGTTATGGAGAGAGAACAGGGCAGTGGGATTAGTTTGGGGATTGATACAGGGCTATGGGGAGAGAGTGGAGCAGCGGGATTAGTTTGGGGATTGATACAGGGCTATGGGGAGAGAGTGGGACAGTGGGATTAGTTTGGGGATTGATACAGGGCTATGGAGAGAGAGTGGGGCAGTGGGATTAGTTTGAGGATTGATACAGGGCTATGGGGAGAGAGTGGGGCATTGGGATTAATTTAGGATTGATACAGGGCTTTGGGAGACAGTGGGCAGCGGGATTAGTTTGGGGGTTGATACAGGGCTATGGGGAGAGAGTGGGACAGTGGGATTAGTTTGGGGATTGATGCAGGGCATTGGGAAAAGAGTGGGGCAGTGGGATTAGTTTGGGGATTGATACAGGGTTATGGGGAGAGAGTGGGGCTGTGGGATTAGTTTGGGGATTGATACAGGGCTATGGGGAGAGTGTGAGTCAGTGGAAATAGTTCGGGGTTGTTACAGGGCTATGGGGAGAGAGTGGGGCAGTGGGATTATTTTGGGATTGATACAGGGCTATGGGGAGGGAGTGGGGCAGTGGGATTAGTTTGTTATCAATATAGGGCTATGGGGAGAGAGTGGGGCAGTGGGATTAGTTTGGGGATTGATACAGGGCTATGGGGAGAGAGTGGGACAGTGGGATTAGTTTGGGGATTGATGCAGGGCATTGGGAAAAGAGTGGGGCAGTGGGATTAGTTTGGGGATTGATAAAGGGTTCTGGGGAGAGAGTGGGGCAGTGGGATTAGTTTGTTATCAATTTCGGGCTATGGGGAGAGAGTGGGGCAGTGGGATTAGTTTGGGGATTGATACAGGGCTATGGGGAGAGAGTGGGGCAGTGGGATTAGTTTGGGATTTATACAGAGCTATGGGGAGAGAGTGGGGCAGTGGGATTAGTTTGGGGATTGATATAGGGCTTTGGGGAGAGAGTGGGGCAGTGGGATTAGTTTGGGATTTATACAGAGCTATGGGATAGAGTGGGGCAGTGGGATTAGTTTGGGGATTGATGCAGGGCTATGGGGAGAGAATGGGAACAGTGGGATTAGATTGCGGATTGATACAGAGCTATGGGAAGAGAGTGGGGCAAACGGATTAGTTTGGGGTTCGGTAGGGGATATGGGGAGAGAGAGTGAGGCAGTGGGATTAGTTGGGGATAGATAAAGGGCTATGGGGAGAGTGTGGAGCAGTAGGATTAGTTTGGGATTGACACATGACTATAGGGATTGGGGCAATTGGATTTGTTTGGGAATTGGTACACAGCTATGGGGAGAGAGTGGGGCATTGGGATTAATTTAGGATTGATACAGGGCTATGGGAGAGAGTGGGACAGTGGGATTAGTTTGGGGATTGATACAGGGTTATGGAGAGACAACAGGGCAGTGGGATTAGTTTGGGGATTGATACAGGGCTATGGGGAGAGAGTGGGGCAGTGGGATTAGTTTGGTATCGATATAGGGCTATGGGGAGAGTGTGGGGCAGTGCGATTAGTTTGGGATTTATTCGGGGATATGGGGAGAGAGTGGGGCAGTGGGATTAGTTTGGGGATTGATATAGTGCTATGGGGAGAGTGTGGGGCAGTGGGATTAGTTTGGGGATTGATACAGGGCTATGGGGAGAGAGAGTGAGGCAGTGGGATTAGTTGGGAATCGATAAAGGGCTATGGAGAGAGAGTGGAGCAATAGGAGTAGTTTGGGGATTGACACAGGACTATGGAGAGAGAACAGGGCAGTGCGATTACTTTGGGGATTGATACAGGGCTATGGGGAGAGAGTGTGCAGTGGGATTAGTTTGGGGATTGATTCAGTGCTATGGGGAGAGATTGGGGCAGTGGGATTAATTAGGGATTGATACAGGGCTATGGAGATAGAGTGGGCAGTGGGATTAGGTTGGGGATTGATACAGGGCTATGGGGTGAGAAATTGGGGCAGTGGGATTAGTTTGAGCGTTCATACAGGGCTATGGGGAGAGTGGGGCAGTGGGATTAGTTTGGCATTGATGCAGGGCTATAGGGAGAGGGTGGGGCAGTGGGATTAGTTTGGGGATTGATACAGGGCTATGGGGAGAGAGTGGGTCAGTGGGATTAATTTGGGGATTGATACAGGGCTATGGGGAGAGTGTGGGGCAGTGGGTTTAGTGTGGGAATTATACAGGGCTATGGGGAGAGAATGGGTCAGTGGGATTAGTTTGGGGATTGATACAGGGCTATGGGGAGAGAGAGTGAGGCAGTGGGATTAGTTGGGAATCGATAAAGGGCTATGGAGAGAGAGTGGAGCAATAGGAGTAGTTTGGGGATTGACACAGGACTATGGAGAGAGAACAGGGCAGTGCGATTACTTTGGGGATTGATACAGGGCTATGGGGAGAGTGTGGGGCAGTGGGTTTAGTTTGGGAATTATACAGGGCTATGGGGAGAGAATGGGTCAGTGGGATTAGCTTGGGGATTGATATAGGGCTATGGGGAGAGAGTGGGGCAAACGGATTATTTTGGGGATCAGTAGGGGATATGGGGAGAGAGAGTGAGGCAGTGGAATTAGTTGGGGATCGATAAAGGGCTATGGGGAGAGTGTGGAGCAGTAGGATTAGTTTGGGATTGACACCGGACTATAGGGATTGGGGCAATTGGATTAGTTTGGGAATTGGTACACAGCTATGGGGAGAGAGTGGGGCATTGGGATTACTTTAGGATTGATACAGGGCTATGGGAGAGAGTGGGGCAGTGGGATTAGTTTGGGGATTGATACAGGGCTATGGGAGAGAGTGGGGCATTGGGATTAATTTAGGATTGATACAGGGCTACGGGAGAGAGTGGGGCAGTGGGATTAGTTTGGGGATTGATACAGGGCTATGGGGAGAGAGTGGAGCAGCAGGATTAGTTTGGGGATTGATGCAGGGCATTGGGAAAAGAGTGGGGCAGTGGGATTAGTTTGGGGATTGATACAGGGCTATGGGGAGAGAGTGGGGCAGTGGGATTAGTTTGGGGATTGATACAGGGCTATGGGGAGAGTGTGAGTCAGTGGAAATAGTTCGGGGTTGTTACAGGGCTATGGGGAGATAATGGGGCATTGGAATTAATTTAGGATTGATACAGGGCTATGGGGAGAGAGCGGGGCATTGGGATTAGTTTGGGGATTGATACAGGGCTATGGGAGAGAGTGGGGCAGTGGGATTAGGTTGGGGATTGATACAGGGCTATGGAGAGAGAGTGGAGCAGCGGGATTAGTTTGGGGATTGATACAGGGCTATGGAGAGAGAGTGGGGCAGTGGGATTAGTTTGAGGATCGATACAGGGCTATGGGGAGAGAGTGGAGCAGAGGGATCAGTTTGGGGATTGATACAGGGCTATGGGGAGAGAGTGGGGCAGTGGGATTAGTTTGGGATTTATACAGGGCTATGGGGAGAGAGTGGGTCAGTGGGATTAGTTTGGGGATTGATATAGGGCTATGGGGAGAGAGTGGGGCAGTGGGATTAGCTTGGGGATTGATAAAAGGCGATGCGGAGAGAATGGGAACAGTGGGATTAGATTGAGGATTGATGCAGAGCTATGGGAAGAGAGTGGGGCAATGGAAATAGTTTGGGGATTGATACAGGGCTATGGGGAGAGAGTGGGGCAGTGGGATTAGTTTGCGGATTGATACAGGGCTGTGGGGAGAGAGTGGGGCAATGGAAATAGTTTGGGGATTGTTACAGGGCTATGGAGAGGGAGTGGGGCAGTGGGATTAGTTTGGGAATTATACAGGGCTATGGGGAGAGAGTGGGGCAGTGGGATTAGTGTGGGGATCGATAAGGGATATGGGGAGAGAGAGTGAGGCAGTGGGATTAGTTGGGGATCGATTAAGGGCTATGGGGATAGTGTGGAGCAGTAGGATTAGTTTGGGATTGACACATGACTATAGGGATTGGGGCAATTGGACGAGTTTGGGAATTGGTACACAGCTATGGGGAGAGAATGGGGCATTGGAATTAATTTAGGATTGATACAGGGCTATGGGGAGAGAGCGGGGCAGTGGGATTAGTTTGGGGATTGATACAGGGCTATGGGAGAGAGTGGGGCAGTGGGATTAGTTTGGGGATTGTTACAGGGCTATGGGGAGAGAGTGGGGCAGTGGGATAAGATTGCGGATTGATACAGAGCTATGAGAGAGAGTGGGGCAAACGGATTATTTTGGGGATCGGTAGGGGATATGGGGAGAGAGAGTGAGGCAGTGGGACTAGTTGGGGATCGACAAAGGGCTATGGGGAGAGTGTGGAGCAGTAGGATTAGTTTGGGATTGACACAGGACTATAGGGATTGGGGCAATTGGATTAGTTTGGGAATTGATACACAGCTATGGGGTGAGAATGGGGCATTGAGATTAATTTAGGATTGATACAGGGCTATGGGAGAGAGTGGGGCAGTGGGATTAGTTTGGGGATTGATACAGGGCTATGGAGAGAGAACTGGGCAGTGGGATTAGTTTGGGGATTGATACAGGGCTATGGGGAGAGAGTGGAGCAGCGGGATTAGTTTGGGGATTGATACAGGGCTATGGGGAGAGAGTGGGGCAGTGGGATTAATTTGGGGATTGATACAGTGCTATGGGAAGAGAGTGGGGCATTGGGATTAGTTTGAGGATTGATACAGGGCTATGGGAGAGAGTGGGACAGTGGGATTAGTTTGGGGATTGATATAGGGCTATGGGGAGAGAGTGGGGCAGTGGGATTAGTTTGGGGATTGATACAGAGCTATGGGAAGAGAGTGGGGCAAACGGATTAGTTTGCGGATCGGTAGGGGATATGGGGAGAGAGAGTGAGGCAGTGGGATTAGTTGGGGATCGTTAATGAGCTATGGGGAGAGTGTGGAGCAGTAGGATTAGTTTGGGATTGACACAGGACTATAGGGATTGGGGCAATTGGATTAGTTTGGGAATTGGTACACAGCTATGGGGAGAGAGTGGGGCACTGAGATTAGTTTGGGGATTGATACAATGCTATGGGGAGAGAACAGAGCAGTGGAAATAGTTCGGGGATTGTTACTGGGCTCTTGGGAGAGAGTGGGGCGGTGGGATTATATTGGGATTGATAGAGGGCTATGGGGAGAGAATGGGAACAGTGGGAATAGATTGCGGATTGATACAGAGCTATGGGAAGAGAGTGGGGCAAACGGATTATTTTGGGGATCAGTAGGGGATATGGGGAGAGAGAGTGAGGCAGTGGAATTAGTTGGGGATCGATAAAGGGCTATGGGGAGAGTGTGGAGCAGTAGGATTAGTTTGGGATTGACACCGGACTATAGATTTGGGGCAATTGGATTAGTTTGGGAATTGGTACACAGCTATGGGGAGAGAGTGGGGCATTGGGATTACTTTAGGATTGATACAGGGCTATGGGAGAGAGTGGGGCATTGGGATTAATTTAGGATTGATACAGGGCTACGGGAGAGAGTGGGGCAGTGGGATTAGTTTGGGGATTGATACAGGGCTATGGGGAGAGAGTGGAGCAGCAAGATTAGTTTGGGGATTGATGCAGGGCATTGGGAAAAGAGTGGGGCAGTGGGATTAGTTTGGGGATTGATACAGGGCTATGGGGAGAGAGTGGGGCAGTGGGATTAGTTTGGGGATTGATACAGGGCTATGGGGAGAGTGTGAGTCAGTGGAAATAGTTCGGGGTTGTTACAGGGCTATGGGGAGAGAGTGGGGCAGTGGGATTATTTTGGGATTGATACAGGGCTATGGGGAGAGAGTGGGGCAGTGGGATTATTTTGGGATTGATACAGGGCTCTGGGGAGAGAGTGGGGCAGTGGGATTATTTTGGGATTGATATAGGGCTATGGGGAGAGAGTGGGGCAGTGGGATTAGTTTGGGGATTGTTACAGGACTATGGGGAGAGAGTGGGGCACTGAGATTAGTTTGGGGATTGATACAAGGCTAAGGGGAGAGAACAGAGCAGTGGAAATCGTTCGGGGATTATTACTGGGCTATAGGGAGAGAGTGGGGCGGTGGGATTATATTGGGATTGATATAGGGCAAGGGGAGAGAATGGGAACAGTGGGAATAGATTGCGGATTGATACAGAGCTATGGGAAGAGAGTGGGGCAAATGGATTATTTTGGGGCTCGGTAGGGGATATGGGGAGAGACAGTGAGGCAGTGGGATTAGCTGGGGATCGATAAAGGGCTATGGGGAGAGTGTGGAGCAGTAGGATTAGTTTGGGATTGACACCGACTATAGGGATTGGGGCAATTGGATTAGTTTGGGAAATGGTACACAGCTATGGGGAGAGAGTGGGGCATTGGGATTAATTTAGGATTGATACAGGGCTATGGGAGAGAGTGGGGCAGTGGGATTAGTTTGGGGATTGATACAGGGCTATGGAGAGGGAACAGGGCAGTGGGATTAGTTTGGGGATTGATACAGGGTTATGGGGAGAGTGTGGGGCAGTGGGATTAGTTTGAGGATTGATACAAGGCTATGGGGAGAGAACAGGGCAGTGGAAATAGTTCGGGGTTGTTACAGGGCTATGGGGAGAGAGTGGGGCAGTGGGATTAGTTTGGGGATTGATACAGGGTTATGGGGAGAGAGTGGGGCAGTGGGATTAGTTTGGTATTAATATAGGGCTATGGGGAGAGAGTGGGGCAGTGGGATTAGTTTGGGGATTGATGTAGGGCTTTGGGGAGAGAGTGGGACAGTGGGATTAGTTTGGGGATTGATGCAGAGCTATGGGAAGAGAGTGGGGCAAACGGATTAGTTTGGGGATCGGTAGGGGATATGGCGAGAGAGAGTGAGGCAGTGGGATTAGTTGGGGATCGATAAAGGGCTATGGGGAGAGTGTGGAGCAGTAGGATTAGTTTGGGATTGACACATGACTTTCGGGATTGGGGCAATTGGATTAGTTTGGGAATTGGTACACAGCTATGGGGAGAGAGTGGGGCATTGGGATTAATTTAGGATTGATACAGGGCTTTGGGAGAGAGTGGGCAGCGGGATTAGTTTGGGGGTTGATACAGGGCTATGGGGAGAGAGTGGGACAGTGGGATTAGTTTGGGGATTGATGCAGGGCATTGGGAAAAGAGTGGGGCAGTGGGATTAGTTTGGGGATTGATACAGGGTTATGGGGAGAGAGTGGGGCTGTGGGATTAGTTTGGGGATTGATACAGGGCTATGGGGAGAGTGTGAGTCAGTGGAAATAGTTCGGGGTTGTTACAGGGCTATGGGGAGAGAGTGGGGCAGTGGGATTATTTTGGGATTGATACAGGGCTATGGGGAGGGAGTGGGGCAGTGGGATTATGTTGTTATCAATATAGGGCTATGGGGAGAGAGTGGGGCAGTGGGATTAGTTTGGGGATTGATACAGGGCTATGGGGAGAGAGTGGAGCAGCGGGATTAGTTTGGGGATTGATACAGGGCTATGGGGAGAGAGTGGGACAGTGGGATTAGTTTGGGGATTGATGCAGGGCATTGGGAAAAGAGTGGGGCAGTGGGATTAGTTTGGGGATTGATAAAGGGTTCTGGGGAGAGAGTGGGGCAGTGGGATTAGTTTGTTATCAATATAGGGCTATGGGGAGAGAGTGGGGCAGTGGGATTAGTTTGGGGATTGATACAGGGCTATGGGGAGAGAGTGGGGCAGTGGGATTAGTTTGGGATTTATACAGAGCTATGGGGAGAGAGTGGGGCAGTGGGATTAGTTTGGGGATTGATATAGGGCTTTGGGGAGAGAGTGGGGCAGTGGGATTAGTTTGGGATTTATACAGAGCTATGGGATAGAGTGGGGCAGTGGGATTAGTTTGGCGATTGATGCAGGGCTATGGGGAGAGAATGGGAACAGTGGGATTAGATTGCGGATTGATACAGAGCTATGGGAAGAGAGTGGGGCAAACGGATTAGTTTGGGGTTCGGTAGGGGATATGGGGAGAGAGAGTGAGGCAGTGGGATTAGTTGGGGATCGATAAAGGGCTATGGGGAGAGTGTGGAGCAGTAGGATTAGTTTGGGATTGACACATGACTATAGGGATTGGGGCAATTGGATTTGTTTGGGAATTGGTACCCAGCTATGGGGAGAGAGTGGGGCATTGGGATTAATTTAGGATTGATACAGGGCTATGGGAGAGAGTGGGGCAGTGGGATTAGTTTGGGGATTGATACAGGGTTATGGAGAGACAACAGGGCAGTGGGATTAGTTTGGGGATTGATACAGGGCTATGGGGAGAGAGTGGGGCAGTGGGATTAGTTTGGGGATTGATACAGGGCTATGGGGAGAGAGAGTGAGGCAGTGGGATTAGTTGGGAATCGATAAAGGGCTATGGAGAGAGAGTGGAGCAATAGGAGTAGTTTGGGGATTGACACAGGACTATGGAGAGAGAACAGGGCAGTGCGATTACTTTGGGGATTGATACAGGGCTATGGGGAGAGAGTGTGCAGTGGGATTAGTTTGGGGATTGATTCAGTGCTATGGGGAGAGATTGGGGCAGTGGGATTAATTAGGGATTGATACAGGGCTATGGAGATAGAGTGGGCAGTGGGATTAGGTTGGGGATTGATACAGGGCTATGGGGTGAGAAATTGGGGCAGTGGGATTAGTTTGAGCGTTCATACAGGGCTATGGGGAGAGTGGGGCAGTGGGATTAGTTTGGCATTGATGCAGTGCTATAGGCAGAGGGTGGGGCAGTGGGATTAGTTTGTGGATTGATACAGGGCTATGGGGAGAGTGTGGGGCAATGCGATTAGTTTGGGGATTGATACAGGGCTATGGGGAGAGAGTGGGTCAGTGGGATTAATTTGGGGATTGATACAGGGCTATGGGGAGAGTGTGGGGCAGTGGGTTTAGTTTGGGAATTATACAGGGCTATGGGGAGAGAATGGGTCAGTGGGATTAGTTTGGGGATTGATATAGGGCTATGGGGAGAGAGTGGGGCAAACGGATTATTTTGGGGATCAGTAGGGGATATGGGGAGAGAGAGTGAGGCAGTGGAATTAGTTGGGGATCGATAAAGGGCTATGGGGAGAGTGTGGAGCAGTAGGATTAGTTTGGGATTGACACCGGACTATAGGGATTGGGGCAATTGGATTAGTTTGGGAATTGGTACACAGCTATGGGGAGAGAGTGGGGCATTGGGATTACTTTAGGATTGATACAGGGCTATGGGAGAGAGTGGGGCATTGGGATTAATTTAGGATTGATACAGGGCTATGGGAGAGAGTGGGGCAGTGGGATTAGTTTGGGGATTGATACAGGGCTATGGGGAGAGAGTGGAGCAGCAGGATTAGTTTGGGGATTGATGCAGGGCATTGGGAAAAGAGTGGGGCAGTGGGATTAGTTTGGGGATTGATACAGGGCTATGGGGAGAGAGTGGGGCAGTGGGATTAGTTTGGGGATTGATACAGGGCTATGGGGAGAGTGTGAGTCAGTGGAAATAGTTCGGGGTTGTTACAGGGCTATGGGGAGAGAGTGGGGCAGTGGGATTATTTTGGGATTGATACAGGGCTATGGGGAGAGAGTGGGGCAGTGGGATTATTTTGGGATTGATATAGGGCTATGGGGGGAGAGTGGGGCAGTGGGATTAGTTTGGGGATTGTTACAGGACTATGGGGAGAGAGTGGGGCACTGAGATTAGTTTGGGGATTGATACAAGGCTAAGGGGAGAGAACAGAGCAGTGGAAATCGTTCGGGGATTATTACTGGGCTATAGGGAGAGAGTGGGGCGGTGGGATTATATTGGGATTGATATAGGGCAAGGGGAGAGAATGGGAACAGTGGGAATAGATTGCGGATTGATACAGAGCTATGGGAAGAGAGTGGGGCAAATGGATTATTTTGGGGCTCGGTAGGGGATATGGGGAGAGAGAGTGAGGCAGTGGGATTAGTTGGGGATCGATAAAGGGCTATGGGGAGAGTGTGGAGCAGTAGGATTAGTTTGGGATTGACACCGACTATAGGGATTGGGGCAATTGGATTAGTTTGGGAAATGGTACACAGCTATGGGGAGAGAGTGGGGCATTGGGATTAATTTAGGATTGATACAGGGCTATGGGAGAGAGTGGGGCAGTGGGATTAGTTTGGGGATTGATACAGGGCTATGGAGAGAGAACAGGGCAGTGGGATTAGTTTGGGGATTGATACAGGGTTATGGGGAGAGTGTGGGGCAGTGGGATTAGTTTGAGGATTGATACAAGGCTATGGGGAGAGAACAGGGCAGTGGAAATAGTTCGGGGTTGTTACAGGGCTATGGGGAGAGAGTGGGGCAGTGGGATTAGTTTGGGGATTGATACAGGGTTATGGGGAGAGAGTGGGACAGTGGGATTAGTTTGGGGATTGATGCAGAGCTATGGGAAGAGAGTGGGGCAAACGGATTAGTTTGGGGATCAGTAGGGGATATGGCGAGAGAGAGTGAGGCAGTGGGATTAGTTGGGGATCGATAAAGGGCTATGGGGAGAGTGTGGAGCAGTAGGATTAGTTTGGGATTGACACATGACTTTCGGGATTGGGGCAATTGGATTAGTTTGGGAATTGGTACACAGCTATGGGGAGAGAGTGGGGCATTGGGATTAATTTAGGATTGATACAGGGCTTTGGGAGAGAGTGGGCAGCGGGATTAGTTTGGGGGTTGATACAGGGCTATGGGGAGAGAGTGGGACAGTGGGATTAGTTTGGGGATTGATGCAGGGCATTGGGAAAAGAGTGGGGCAGTGGGATTAGTTTGGGGATTGATACAGGGTTATGGGGAGAGAGTGGGGCTGTGGGATTAGTTTGGGGATTGATACAGGGCTATGGGGAGAGTGTGAGTCAGTGGAAATAGTTCGGGGTTGTTACAGGGCTATGGGGAGAGAGTGGGGCAGTGGGATTATTTTGGGATTGATACAGGGCTATGGGGAGGGAGTGGGGCAGTGGGATTAGTTTGTTATCAATATAGGGCTCTGGGGAGAGAGTGGGGCAGTGGGATTAGTTTGGGGATTGATACAGGGCTATGGGGAGAGAGTGGAGCAGCGGGATTAGTTTGGGGATTGATACAGGGCTATGGGGAGAGAGTGGGACAGTGGGATTAGTTTGGGGATTGATGCAGGGCATTGGGAAAAGAGTGGGGCAGTGGGATTAGTTTGGGGATTGATAAAGGGTTCTGGGGAGAGAGTGGGGCAGTGGGATTAGTTTGTTATCAATATAGGGCTATGGGGAGAGAGTGGGGCAGTGGGATTAGTTTGGGGATTGATACAGGGCTATGGGGAGAGAGTGGGGCAGTGGGATTAGTTTGGGATTTATACAGGGCTATGGGGAGAGAGTGGGGCAGTGGGATTAGTTTGGGGATTGATATAGGGCTTTGGGGAGAGAGTGGGGCAGTGGGATTAGTTTGGGATTTATACAGAGCTATGGGATAGAGTGGGGCAGTGGGATTAGTTTGGGGATTGATGCAGGGCTATGGGGAGAGAATGGGAACAGTGGGATTAGATTGCGGATTGATACAGAGCTATGGGAAGAGAGTGGGGCAAACGGATTAGTTTGGGGTTCGGTAGGGGATATGGGGAGAGAGAGTGAGGCAGTGGGATTAGTTGGGGATCGATAAAGGGCTATGGGGAGAGTGTGGAGCAGTAGGATTAGTTTGGGATTGACACATGACTATAGGGATTGGGGCAATTGGATTTGTTTGGGAATTGGTACACAGCTATGGGGAGAGAGTGGGGCATTGGGATTAATTTAGGATTGATACAGGGCTATGGGAGAGAGTGGGGCAGTGGGATTAGTTTGGGGATTGATACAGGGTTATGGAGAGACAACAGGGCAGTGGGATTAGTTTGGGGATTGATACAGGGCTATGGGGAGAGAGTGGGGCAGTGGGATTAGTTTGGTATCGATATAGGGCTATGGGGAGAGTGTGGGGCAGTGCGATTAGTTTGGGATTTATTCGGGGCTATGGGGAGAGAGTGGGGCAGTGGGATTAGTTTGGGGATTGATATAGTGCTATGGGGAGAGTGTGGGGCAGTGGGATTAGTTTGGGGATTGATACAGGGCTATGGGGAGAGAGAGTGAGGCAGTGGGATTAGTTGGGAATCGATAAAGGGCTATGGAGAGAGAGTGGAGCAATAGGAGTAGTTTGGGGATTGACACAGGACTATGGAGAGAGAACAGGGCAGTGCGATTACTTTGGGGATTGATACAGGGCTATGGGGAGAGAGTGTGCAGTGGGATTAGTTTGGGGATTGATTCAGTGCTGTGGGGAGAGATTGGGGCAGTGGGATTAATTAGGGATTGATACAGGGCTATGGAGATAGAGTGGGCAGTGGGATTAGGTTGGGGATTGATACAGGGCTATGGGGTGAGAAATTGGGGCAGTGGGATTAGTTTGAGCGTTCATACAGGGCTATGGGGAGAGTGGGGCAGTGGGATTAGTTTGGCATTGATGCAGGGCTATAGGGAGAGGGTGGGGCAGTGGGATTAGTTTGTGGATTGATACAGGGCTATGGGGAGAGTGTGGGGCAATGCGATTAGTTTGGGGATTGATACAGGGCTATGGGGAGAGAGTGGGTCAGTGGGATTAATTTGGGGATTGATACAGGGCTATGGGGAGAGTGTGGGGCAGTGGGTTTAGTTTGGGAATGATACAGGGCTATGGGGAGAGAATGGGTCAGTGGGGTTAGTTTGGGGATTGATACAGGGCTATGGGGAGAGAGAGTGAGGCAGTGGGATTAGTTGGGAATCGATAAAGGGCTATGGAGAGAGAGTGGAGCAATAGGAGTAGTTTGGGGATTGACACAGGACTATGGAGAGAGAACAGGGCAGTGCGATTACTTTGGGGATTGATACAGGGCTATGGGGAGAGAGTGTGCAGTGGGATTAGTTTGGGGATTGATTCAGTGCTATGGGGAGAGATTGGGGCAGTGGGATTAATTAGGGATTGATACAGGGCTATGGAGATAGAGTGGGCAGTGGGATTAGGTTGGGGATTGATACAGGGCTATGGGGTGAGAAATTGGGGCAGTGGGATTAGTTTGAGCGTTCATACAGGGCTATGGGGAGAGTGGGGCAGTGGGATTAGTTTGGCATTGATGCAGGGCTATAGGGAGAGGGTGGGGCAGTGGGATTAGTTTGTGGATTGATACAGGGCTATGGGGAGAGTGTGGGGCAATGCGATTAGTTTGGGGATTGATACAGGGCTATGGGGAGAGAGTGGGTCAGTGGGATTAATTTGGGGATTGATACAGGGCTATGGGGAGAGTGTGGGGCAGTGGGTTTAGTTTGGGAATTATACAGGGCTATGGGGAGAGAATGGGTCAGTGGGATTAGCTTGGGGATTGATATAGGGCTATGGGGAGAGAGTGGGGCAAACGGATTATTTTGGGGATCAGTAGGGGATATGGGGAGAGAGAGTGAGGCAGTGGAATTAGTTGGGGATCGATAGAGGGCTATGGGGAGAGTGTGGAGCAGTAGGATTAGTTTGGGATTGACACCGGACTATAGGGATTGGGGCAATTGGATTAGTTTGGGAATTGGTACACAGCTATGGGGAGAGAGTGGGGCATTGGGATTACTTTAGGATTGATACAGGGCTATGGGAGAGAGTGGGGCAGTGGGATTAGTTTGGGGATTGATACAGGGCTATGGGAGAGAGTGGGGCATTGGGATTAATTTAGGATTGATACAGGGCTATGGGAGAGAGTGGGGCAGTGGGATTAGTTTGGGGATTGATACAGGGCTATGGGGAGAGAGTGGAGCAGCAGGATTAGTTTGGGGATTGATGCAGGGCATTGGGAAAAGAGTGGGGCAGTGGGATTAGTTTGGGGATTGATACAGGGCTATGGGGAGAGAGTGGGGCAGTGGGATTAGTTTGGGGATTGATACAGGGCTATGGGGAGAGTGTGAGTCAGTGGAAATAGTTCGGGGTTGTTACAGGGCTATGGGGAGAGAGTGGGGCAGTGGGATTATTTTGGGATTGATACAGGGCTATGGGGAGAGAGTGGGGCAGTGGGATTATTTTGGGATTGATATAGGGCTATGGGGAGAGAGTGGGGCACTGAGATTAGTTTGGGGATTGATACAAGGCTAAGGGGAGAGAACAGAGCAGTGGAAATCGTTCGGGGATTATTACTGGGCTATAGGGAGAGAGTGGGGCGGTGGGATTATATTGGGATTGATATAGGGCAAGGGGAGAGAATGGGAACAGTGGGAATAGATTGCGGATTGATACAGAGCTATGGGAAGAGAGTGGGGCAAATGGATTATTTTGGGGCTCGGTAGGGGATATGGGGAGAGAGAGTGAGGCAGTGGGATTAGTTGGGGATCGATAAAGGGCTATGGGGAGAGTGTGGAGCAGTAGGATTAGTTTGGGATTGACACCGACTATAGGGATTGGGGCAATTGGATTAGTTTGGGAAATGGTACACAGCTATGGGGAGAGAGTGGGGCATTGGGATTAATTTAGGATTGATACAGGGCTATGGGAGAGAGTGGGGCAGTGGGATTAGTTTGGGGATTGATACAGGGCTATGGAGAGAGAACAGGGCAGTGGGATTAGTTTGGGGATTGATACAGGGTTATGGGGAGAGTGTGGGGCAGTGGGATTAGTTTGAGGATTGATACAAGGCTATGGGGAGAGAACAGGGCAGTGGAAATAGTTCGGGGTTGTTACAGGGCTATGGGGAGAGAGTGGGGCAGTGGGATTAGTTTGGTATTAATATAGGGCTATGGGGAGAGAGTGGGGCAGTGGGATTAGTTTGGGGATTGATGTAGGGCTTTGGGGAGAGAGTGGGACAGTGGGATTAGTTTGGGGATTGATGCAGAGCTATGGGAAGAGAGTGGGGCAAACGGATTAGTTTGGGGATCAGTAGGGGATATGGCGAGAGAGAGTGAGGCAGTGGGATTAGTTGGGGATCGATAAAGGGCTATGGGGAGAGTGTGGAGCAGTAGGATTAGTTTGGGATTGACACATGACTTTCGGGATTGGGGCAATTGGATTAGTTTGGGAATTGGTACACAGCTATGGGGAGAGAGTGGGGCATTGGGATTAATTTAGGATTGATACAGGGCTTTGGGAGAGAGTGGGCAGCGGGATTAGTTTGGGGGTTGATACAGGGCTATGGGGAGAGAGTGGGACAGTGGGATTAGTTTGGGGATTGATGCAGGGCATTGGGAAAAGAGTGGGGCAGTGGGATTAGTTTGGGGATTGATACAGGGTTATGGGGAGAGAGTGGGGCTGTGGGATTAGTTTGGGGATTGATACAGGGCTATGGGGAGAGTGTGAGTCAGTGGAAATAGTTCGGGGTTGTTACAGGGCTATGGGGAGAGAGTGGGGCAGTGGGATTATTTTGGGATTGATACAGGGCTATGGGGAGGGAGTGGGGCAGTGGGATTAGTTTGTTATCAATATAGGGCTATGGGGAGAGAGTGGGGCAGTGGGATTAGTTTGGGGATTGATACAGGGCTATGGGGAGAGAGTGGGACAGTGGGATTAGTTTGGGGATTGATGCAGGGCATTGGGAAAAGAGTGGGGCAGTGGGATTAGTTTGGGGATTGATAAAGGGTTCTGGGGAGAGAGTGGGGCAGTGGGATTAGTTTGTTATCAATATAGGGCTATGGGGAGAGAGTGGGGCAGTGGGATTAGTTTGGGGATTGATACAGGGCTATGGGGAGAGAGTGGGGCAGTGGGATTAGTTTGGGATTTATACAGAGCTATGGGGAGAGAGTGGGGCAGTGGGATTAGTTTGGGGATTGATATAGGGCTTTGGGGAGAGAGTGGGGCAGTGGGATTAGTTTGGGATTTATACAGAGCTATCGGATAGAGTGGGGCAGTGGGATTAGTTTGGGGATTGATGCAGGGCTATGGGGAGAGAATGGGAACAGTGGGATTAGATTGCGGATTGATACAGAGCTATGGGAAGAGAGTGGGGCAAATGGATTAGTTTGGGGTTCAGTAGGGGATATGGGGAGAGAGAGTGAGGCAGTGGGATTAGTTGGGGATCGATAAAGGGCTATGGGGAGAGTGTGGAGCAGTAGGATTAGTTTGGGATTGACACATGACTATAGGGATTGGGGCAATTGGATTTGTTTGGGAATTGGTACACAGCTATGGGGAGAGAGTGGGGCATTGGGATTAATTTAGGATTGATACAGGGCTATGGGAGAGAGTGGGGCAGTGGGATTAGTTTGGGGATTGATGCAGGGCTATAGGGAGAGGGTGGGGCAGTGGGATTAGTTTGTGGATTGATACAGGGCTATGGGGAGAGAATGGGTCAGTGGGATTAGTTTGGGGATTGATACAGGGCTATGGGGAGAGAGAGTGAGGCAGTGGGATTAGTTGGGAATCGATAAAGGGCTATGGAGAGAGAGTGGAGCAATAGGAGTAGTTTGGGGATTGACACAGGACTATGGAGAGAGAACAGGGCAGTGCGATTACTTTGGGGATTGATACAGGGCTATGGGGAGAGAGTGTGCAGTGGGATTAGTTTGGGGATTGATTCAGTGCTATGGGGAGAGATTGGGGCAGTGGGATTAATTAGGGATTGATACAGGGCTATGGAGATAGAGTGGGCAGTGGGATTAGGTTGGGGATTGATACAGGGCTATGGGGTGAGAAATTGGGGGCAGTGGGATTAGTTTGAGCGTTCATACAGGGCTATGGGGAGAGTGGGGCAGTGGGATTAGTTTGGCATTGATGCAGGGCTATAGGGAGAGGGTGGGGCAGTGGGATTAGTTTGTGGATTGATACAGGGCTATGGGGAGAGTGTGGGGCAATGCGATTAGTTTGGGGATTGATACAGGGCTATGGGGAGAGAGTGGGTCAGTGGGATTAATTTGGGGATTGATACAGGGCTATGGGGAGAGAGTGGGGCAGTGGGATTAGTTTGGGATTGATACAGGGCTATGGGGAGAGAGTGGGGCAGTGGGACTAGTTTGGGATTGATACAGGGCTATGGGGAGAGTGGGGCAGTGGGATTAGTTTGGCATTGATGCAGGGCTATAGGGAGAGGGTGGGGCAGTGGGATTAGTTTGTGGATTGATACAGGGCTATGGGGAGAGTGTGGGGCAATGCGATTAGTTTGGGGATTGATACAGGGCTATGGGGAGAGAGTGGGTCAGTGGGATTAATTTGGGGATTGATACAGGGCTATGGGGAGAGTGTGGGGCAGTGGGTTTAGTTTGGGAATTATACAGGGCTATGGGGAGAGAGTGGGGCAGTGGGATTAGTGTGGGGATGGATAAAGGGCTATGGGGAGAGTGTGGAGCAGTAGGATTAGTTTGGGATTGACACAGTAGTATAGGGATTGGGGCAATTGGATGAGTTTGGGAATTGGCACACAGCTATGGGGAGAGAATGGGGCATTGGAATTAATTTAGGATTGATACAGGGCTATGGGACAGAATGGGGCAGTGGGATTAGTTTGGGGATTGATACAGGGCTATGGGGAGAGAGTTGGGCAGTGGGATTAGTTTGGGATTGATACAGGGCTATGGGGAGAGTGTGGAGTAGTGGGATTAGTTTGGGATTGATATAGGGCTATGGGGAGAGAGTGGGGCAGTGGGACTAGTTTGGGGATTGATACAGGGCTATGGGCAGAGAGTTGGGCAGTGGGATTAGTTTGGGATTGATACAGGGCTATGGGGAGAGAGTGGGGCAGTGGGATTAGTTTGGGATTGATACAGGGCTATGGGGAGAGTGTGGGGTAGTGGGATTATTTTGGGATTGATACAGGGCTATGGGGAGAGAGTGGGGCAGTGGGATTAGTTTGGGATTGATATAGGGCTATGGGGAGAGAGTGGGGCAGTGGGATTATTTTGCGGATTGATACAGGGCTATGGGGAGAGTGTGGGGTAGTGGGATTAGATTGCGGATTGATACAGAGCTATGGGAGAGAGTGGGGCAAATGGATTATTTTGGGGATCGGTAGGGGATATGGGGAGAGAGAGTGAGGCAGTGGGATTAGTTGGGGATCGATAAAGGGCTATGGGGAGAGTGTGGAGCAGTAGGATTAGTTTGGGATTGACACAGGACTATAGGGATTGGGGCAATTGGATTAGTTTGGGAATTGATACACAGCTATGGGGAGAGAGTGGGGCATTGAGATTAATTTAGGATTGATACAGGGCTATGGGAGAGAGTGGGGCAGTGGGATTAGTTTGGGGATTTATACAGGGCTATGGACAGAGAACAGGGCAGTGGGATTAGTTTGGGGATTGATACAGGGCTATGGAGAGAGAACAGGGCAGTGGGATTAGTTTGGGGATTGATACAGGGCTGTGGGGAGAGAGTGGAGCAGCGGGATTAGTTTGGGGATTGATACAGGGCTATGGGAAGAGAGTGGGACGGCGGGATTAGTTTGGGGATGATACAGTGCTATGGGAAGAGAGTGGGGCAGCGGGATTAGTTTGAGTATTGATACAGACTATGGGGAGAGAGTGGGGCAATGGAAATACTTTGGGGATTGTTACAGGGCTATGGGGAGAGTGTGGGGCAGTGGGATTAGTTTGGGATTTATACAGGTCTATGGAGAGAAAGTGGGTGAGTGGGATTAGTTTGGGATTTATACAGGCCTATGGGGAGAGAGTGGGGCAGTGGGATTAGTTTTGGGATTGATATAGGGCTATGGGGAGAGTGTGGGGCAGTGGGATTAGTTTGGGGATTGATATAGGGCTATGGGGAGAGAATGGGAACAGTGGGATTAGATTGCGGATTGATACAGAGCTATGGGAAGAGAGTGGGGCAAACGGATTAGTTTGGGGATCGGTAGGGGATATGGGGAGAGAGAGTGAGGCAGTGGGATTAGTTGTGGATCGTTAAAGGGCTATGGGGAGAGTGTGGAGCAGTAGGATTAGTTTGGGATTGACACAGGACTATGGAGAGAGAACAGGGCAGTGCGATTACTTTGGGGATTGATACAGGGCTATGGGGAGAGAGTGGGGCAGTGGCATTAGTTTGAGGATTGATGCAGGGCAATGGGGAATGTGTGGGATATTGGGATTAGTTTGGGGATCAATACAGGGCTATGTGGAGAGAGAGGGGCATTCAGATTAGTTTGGGGATCGATACAGGGCTATGGGGAGAGAGTGGAAACAGTGGGCTACGTTTGGGGATTTATACAGGGCTATGGGGAAAGAGTGGGAACAGTGGGATAAGTTTGGGGATTGATACAGGGTTATGGAGAGAGAGTGGGCAGTGGGATTAGTTTGGGGATTGATACAGGGCTATGGGGAGAGTGTGGAGCAATAGGATTAGTTTGGGATTGACACAGGACCACAGGGATTGGGGCAATTGGATGAGTTTGGGAATTGATACACAGCTATGGGGAGAGAGTGGGGCATTGGAATTAATTTAGGATTGATACAGGGCTATGGGAGAGAGTGGGGCAGTGGGATTAGTTTGGGGATTGATACAGGGCTGTGGGGAGACTTTGGGGCAGTGGGATTAATTTGGGGATCGATACAGGGATATGGGGAGAGAGAGTGAGGCAGTGGGATTAGTTGGGGATCGATAAAGGGCTATGGGGAGAGTGTGGAGCAGTAGGATTAGTTTGGGATTGACACAGGACTATAGGGATTGGGGCAATTGGATTAGTTTGGGAATTGATACACAGCTATGGGGAGAGAATGGGGCATTGGGATTAATTTAAGATTGATACAGGGCTATGGGAGAGAGTGGGGCAGTGGGATTAGTTTGGGGATTGATACAGGGCTATGGAGAGAGAACAGGGCAGTGGGATTAGTTTGGGGATTGATACAAGGCTATGGAGAGAGAACGGGGCAGTGGGATTAGTTTTGGGGATTGATACAGGACTATGGAGAGAGAACGGGGCAGTGGGATTAGTTTGGGATTGATACAGGGCTATGGGGAGAGTGGGGCAGTGGGATTAGTTTCGGATTGATCCAGGGCAATGGGGACAGAGTGGGGCAGTGGGATTAGTTTGGGGATTTTTACAGGGCTATGGTGAGAGACTGGGGCAGTGGGATTAGTTTGGGATTGATATAGGACTATGGGGAGAGAGTGTGTCAGTGGGATTAGTTTGGGGATCGATACAGGGATATGGGGAGAGTGTGGAGCAATAGGATTAGTTTGGGATTGACACAGGACTATAGGGATTGGGGCAATTGGATGAGTTTGGGAATTGATACATAGCTATGCTATGGCGGCACGGTGGCACAGTGGTTAGCACTGCTGCCTCACAGCGCCAGAAACCTGGGTTCAATTCCCACCTCAGGCAACTGACTGTGTGGAGTTTGCACATTCTCCCCGTGTCTGCGTGGGTTTCCTCCGGGTGCTCCGGTTTCCTCCCACAGTCCAAAGATGTGCAGGTCAGGTGAATTGGCCAGGCGAAATTGCCCATAGTGTTAGGTGCAGGGGTAAATGTAGGGGAATGGATCTGGGTGGGTCCGCTTCGGCGGGTCGGTGTGGACTTGTTGGGCCGAAGGGCCTGTTTCCACACTGTAAGTAATCTAATCTAATCTATGGGGAGAGAGTGGGGCAATGGAATTAATTTACGATTGATACAGGGCTAGGGGGGAGAGTGGGGCAGTGGGATTAGTTTGGGGATTGATACAGGGCTGTGGGGAGAAAGTGGGAACAGTGGGATTAGTTTGGGGATTGATACAGGGCTATGGGGAGAGAGTGGGGCAGTGGGATTAGTTTGGGGATTGATGTAGGGCTATGGGGAGAGAGTGGGTCAGTGGGATTAGTTTGGGGATTGATACAGTGCTATGGGAAGAGAGTGCGGCAATGGGATTAGTTTGGGGATCGATACAGGGATATGGGGAGAGAGAGTGAGGCAGTGGGATTAGTTGGGGATCAATACAGGGCTATGGAGAGAGAGAGTGGGCAGTGGGATTAGTTTTGGGGATTGATACAGGGCTATGGGGAGAGAGTGGGGCAGTGGGATTAGTTTGGGGATTGATACAGGGCTATGGGGAGAGAGTGGGGCAGTTTGATTAGTTTGAGGATTGATGCAGGGCTATGGGGAATGTGTGGGATATTGGGATTAGTTTGGGGATCAATACAGGGCTATGTGGAGAGAGAGGGGCATTCAGATTAGTTTGGGGATCGATACAGGGCTATGGGGAGAGAGTAGAAACAGTGGGCTAAGTTTGGGCATTGATACAGGGCTATGGGGAAAGAGTGGGAACAGTGGGATAAGTTTGGGGATTGATACAGGGTTATGGAGAGAGAGTGGGCAGTGGGATTAGTTTGGGGATTGATACAGGGCTATGGGGAGAGTGTGGAGCAATAGGATTAGTTTGGGATTGACACAGGACTACAGGGATTGGGGCAATTGGATGAGTTTGGGAATTGATACACAGCTATGGGGAGAGAATGGGGCATTGGGATTAATTTATGATTGATACAGGTCTGTGGGAGAGAGTGGAGCTTTGGGATTAGTTTGGGGATTGATACAGGGCTATGGAGAGAGAACAGGGCAGTGGGATTAGTTTGGGGATCAATACAGGGATATGGGGAGAGAGAGTGAGGCAGTGGGATTAGTTGGGGATCGATAAAGGGCTATGGGGAGAGTGTGGAGCAGTAGGATTAGTTTGGGATTGACACAGGACTATAGGGATTGGGGCAATTGGATTAGTTTGGGAATTGATACACAGCTATGGGGAGAGAGTGGGGCATTGGGATTAATTTAGAATTGATACAGGGCTATGGGAGAGAGTGGGGCAGTGGGATTAGTTTGGGGATTGATACAGGGCTATGGAGAGAGAACAGGGCAGTGGGATTAGTTTGGGGATTGATACAGGGCTGTGGAGCAGTGGGATTAGTTTGGGGATTGATACAGGGCTATGGAGAGAGAGTGGGGCAGTGGGATTAGTTTGGGATTGATACAGAGCTATGGGGTGAGAGTGGGGCAGTGGGATTAGTTTGGGGATGGAAACAGGGCTATGGGGAGAGAGTGGGAACAGTGGGATAAGTTTGGGGATTGATACAGGGCTATGGGGAGAGAGTGGGGCAATGGAAATAGTTTGGGGATCGTTACAGGGCTATGGGGAGAGTGTGGGGCAGTGGGATTAGTTTGGGGATTGATACAGGGCTATGGGGATAGTGTGGGGCAGTGGGATTAGTTTGGGGATCGATACAGGGATATGGGAAGAGAGTGGGGCAGTGGGATTAGTTTGGGGATTGATACAGGGATATGGGGAGAGAGAGTGAGGCAGTGGGATTAGTTGGGAATCGATAAAGGGCTATGGAGAGAGAGTGGAGCAATAGGATTAGTTTGGGGATTGACACAGGACTATGGAGAGAGAACAGGGCAGTGCGATTAGTTTGGGGATTGACACAGGGCTATGGGGAGAGAGTGGGCAGTGGGATTAGTTTGGGGATTGATTCAGTGCTATGGGGAGAGAGTGGGGCAGTGGGATTAGTTAGGGATTGATACAGGGCTATGGAGATAGAGTGGGCAGTGGGATTAGGTTGGGGATTTATACAGGGTTATGGGGAGACAGATTGGGGCAGTGGGATTAATTTGAGAGTTAATCCAGGGCTATGGGGAGAGTGGGGCAGTGGGATTAGTTTGGGATTGATGCAGGGCTATGGAGAGAGAGTGGGGCAGTGCAAATAGTTTGGGGATTTTTACAGGGCTATGGGGAGAGAGTGGGTCAGTGGGATTAGTTTGGGATTGATGCAGGGCTATGGGGAGAGAGTGGGGCAGTGGAAATAGTTTGGGGATTTTTACAGGGCTATGGGGAGAGAGTGGGTCAGTGGGATTAGTTTGGGATTGATGCAGGGCTATGGGGAGAGAGTGGGGCAGTGGGATTAGTTTGGGGATTGATACAGGGCTATGGGGAGAGAGTGGGTCAGTGGTATTAATTTGGGGATTGATACAGGGTTATGGGGAGAGAGTGGGGCAGTGGGATTAGTTTGGGATTGATATAGGACTATGGGGAGAGAGAGTGAGGCAGTGGGATTAGTTGGGGATCGATACAGGGATATGGGGAGAGTGTGGAGCAATAGGATTAGTTTGGGATTGACACAGGACTATAAGGATTGGGGCAATGGATGAATTTGTGAATTGATACACAGCTATGGGGAGAGTGTGGGACAATGGAATTAATTTACGATTGATACAGGGCTGGGGGTGAGAGTGGGGCAGTGGGATTAGTTTGGGGATTGATACAGGGCTATGGAGAGAGAACAGGGTAGTGGGATTAGTTTGGGGATTGATACAGGGCTATGTGGAGAAAGTGGGAACAGTGGGATTAGTTTGGGATTGATGCAGGGCTATGGTGAGAGAGTGGTGCAGTGGGATTAGTTTGGGGATTGATGTAGGGCTATGGGGAGAGAGTGGGTCAGTGGGATTAGTTTGAGGATTGATACAGTGCTATGGGGAGAGTGGGGCCGTGGGATTACTTTGGGATTGATACAGGGCTATGGGGAGAGAGTGGGCAGTGGGATTAGATTGCGGATTGATACAGGGCTATGGGAAGAGAGTGCAGCAATGGGATTAGTTTGGGTATCGATACAGGGATATGGGGAGAGAGAGTGAGGCAGTGGGATTAGTTGGGGATCAATACAGGGCTATGGAGAGAGAGTGGGCAGTGGGATTAGTTTTGGGGATTGATACAGGGCTATGGTGAGAGAGTGGGGCAGTAGGATTAGTTTGGGGATTGATACAGGGCTATGGGGAATGTGTGGGATATTGGCGTTAGTTTGGGGATCGATACAGGGCTATGGGGAGAGAATGGAAACAGTGGGCTAAGTTTGGGGATTGATACAGGGCTATGGGGAAATAGTGGGAACAGTGGGATAAGTTTGGGGATTGATACAGGGCTATGGAGAGAGAACAGGGTAGTGGGATTAGTTTGGGGATTGATACAAGGCTATGTGGAGAAAGTGGGAACAGTGGGATTAGTTTGGGATTGATGCAGGGCTATGGGGAGAGTGTGGGGCAATAGGATTAGTTTGGGATTGACACAGGACTACAGGGATTGGGGCAATTGGATGAGTTTGGGAATTTGTACACAGCTATGGGGAGAGAGTGGGGCATTGGAATTAATTTAGGATTGATACAGGGCTATGGGAGAGAGTGGGGCTGTGGGATTAGTTTGGGGATTGATACAGGGCTATGGAGAGAGAACAGGGCAGTGGAATTAGTTTGGGTATTGATACAGGGCTATGGGAAGTGATTGGGAACAGTGGGATTAGTTTGGGTATTGATGCAGGGCTATTGGTAGAGAGTGGGGCTGTGGGATTAGTTTGGGAATTGATACAGGGCTATGTGGAGAGAGGGAGGCAGTGGGATTAGTTTGGGGATTGATACAAGGATGTGGGGAGAGTTGGGCAGTGGGATTTGTCTGGGGATTGGTACAGGTCTATGGGGAGAGCGGGGCAGTGGGATTAGATTTGGGGGTTGATACAGGGCTATGGGGAGAGTGTGGAGCAATAGGATTAGTTTGGGATTGACACAGGACTATAGGGATTGGGGCAATTGGATGAGTTTGGGAATTGATACATAGCTATGGGGAGAGAGTGGGGCAATGGAATTAATTTACGATTGATACAGGGCTGGGGGGGAGAGTGGGGCAGTGGGATTAGTTTGGGGATTGATACAGGGCTATGGAGAGAAAACAGGGTAGTGGGATTAGTTTGGGGATTGATACAGGGCTATGGAGAGAGAACAGGGTAGTGGGATTAGTTTGAGGATTGATACGGGGCTATGGGGAGAAAGTGGAAACAGTGGGATTAGTTTGGGATTGATGCAGGGCTATGGGGAGAGAGTGGGGCAGTGGAAATAGTTTGGTGATTGTTACAGGGCTATGGGGAGAGAGTGGGCAGTGGGATTAGATTGCGGATTGATACAGGGCTATGGGGAGAGAGTGCGGCAATGGGATTAGTTTGGGGATCGATACAGGGATATGGGGAGAGAGAGTGAGGCAGTGGGATTAGTTGGGGATCAATACAGGGCTATGGAGAGAGAGAGTGGGCAGTGGGATTAGTTTTGGGGATTGATACAGGGCTATGGGGAGAGAGTGGGACAGTGGGATTAGTTTGAGGATTGATGCAGGGCTATGGGGAATGTGTGGGATATTGGGATTAGTTTGGGGATCGATACAGGGCTATGGGGAAAGAGTGGGAACAGTGGGATAAGTTTGGGGATTGATACAGGGCTGTGCGGAGAGAGTAGGGCAGTGGGATTAGTTTGGGATTGATACAGGGCTATGGAGAGAGAGTGGGCAGTGGGATTACTTTGGGGATTGATACAGGGCTATGGGGTGAGAGATTGGGGCAGTGGGATTAGTTTGGGGATTGATACAGGGCTATGGGGAGAGAGTGGGGCAGTGGGATTAGTTTGAGATGGATACAAGGCTATGGGGAGAGAGTGGGGCAGTGGGATTAGTTTGGGATTTATACAGGGCTATGGGGAGAGAGTGGGTCAGTGGGATTAATTTTGGGATTGATACAGGGTTTTGGGGAGAGAGTGGGGCAGTGGGATTATTTTGGGGATTGATATAGGGCTATGGGGAGAGAATGGGGCAGTGGGATTAGTTTGGGGATTGATACAGGGCTATGGAGAGAGAACAGGGCAGTGGGATTAGTTTGCGGATTGATACAGGGCTGTGGGGAGAGTGGCGCAGTGGGATTAGTTTGGGATTGATACAGGGCTATGGGGAGAGAATTGGAACGCTATCAACAAACACATTGACTTGACCCCGATTTATCACCTCCTGAGAAAAAGAACAGGAACTGACATCACCATAGGAAATGACATCACCAACCCAAGGAAATCCAAACATATAAACAGGAAGTGGGCTACATCACCACTGCTTCATCCGGAGGCCCACTGAAGATGTTACCTAGTATAGTGATGAAACATCTGAAAACAAACCTCCCAGCTCAGCGAGTAAACCTACATCCAGAACCTCAACCTGAGCAATGGGTCTTCTCAAAACTCGCTAACCTACATATCGCTGAACAC
Organism: Hemiscyllium ocellatum; assembly: GCF_020745735.1. NCBI lineage: Eukaryota > Metazoa > Chordata > Chondrichthyes > Orectolobiformes > Hemiscylliidae > Hemiscyllium > Hemiscyllium ocellatum. Next base: position 10,720,684 of record NC_083446.1, read on the forward strand.
GATGGGCAATTTAGCACAGCCAATTCACCGGAGCCTACACATCCTTTTGACTGTGGGAGGAAACTGGAGGAATCCCACGCAGACACGGGGAGAATGTGAAAAAACTACATATAGACTGTAAGTAATCTAATCTAGACAGTCGCCCAAGGCTGGAATCAAACCCAGGTCCCTGGCGCTGTGAGGCAGCAGTGCTAACCACTGAGACACCGTGCCGCCCCAAGTGTAACTATGCTAGCTGAAGCCCAACTAGACTTCAAATGGGCGCTACAACTGACTTTATCATTGGAAAATGCAGCACATGGAGCATATCAGTTGCAAGGTATTCTGATGAGATAGGATAAGGCAGAGCCACACATAACTCTAGCCCCCATTCAGTGGGAGGGGAGGAGGGGGCTCTCATTCTAAACGCTTATAAGTTAGAGCACTGTCTGATGAAGGGCTTATGCCCGAAACGTTGATGCTCCTGCTCCTCGGAAGCTGCCTGACCTGCTGTGCTTTTCCAGCACCACACTCGTCGACTTTGAGTCTGCAACATCCTTCGTGGGAGGGCAAATGTTAAATGTAGATGGATTGATCCACCTCCCATCAGCAGATGCACCATCAGTGGTTCCTCCATTGGAAGGGTCCGATGTGAGATTAAATGCTCTGGTGACACAACTAACCTTACCAGACCTTGGGCACAGAAAGAAACACAGTCTTTTCCAAACTGAAACAGTTGGGGTCAATTGGGGGGGAAAGCAGAGGACCATCACCACTGGAATTAAAACCTTTTTGTGGGACTTGGAGAGATCAGCTCATGACAGAGGACGGGATATTGTTATGGGGAGCGAGAACAAGCAACAGTCTAATACTGGCAGAACACCGACCGGGTGGTGATAGGGGGATCTCCAAAACGGAGACACTGTCGAGAGGTCACGTCTGCTGGTCACGCCCTGGATGCAGACAGCGCCGCGTTGTAGGGGGCAGTGCCAAGCAGGGCAAAGAAATGACAGCCAGCAACTCCCCCGCCCCCGTCTCTGGGAATGGGAGGGTAATCCCAGAGCTCAGTGACACATCAACACAGGAGGGCTGTTGGAATGGGTGCCAGGATGGCTCGGTGGTTAGCACTGCTGCCTTACAGCGCCAGGGGCCTGAGTTCGAATCCTGCCTCAGGTGACTGCGTGGGTTTCCTCCCACAGTCCATAGAGGTGCAGGTTAGGGTGGATTGGTTGTGCTAAATTGCCCCCCAGTGCCCAGGGATGTGCAGGTTAGGGTGGATTGGCCGTGCTAAATTGCCCCATAGTGTCCAGGGATGTGCAGGTTAGGGTGGATTGGCCGTGCTAAATTGCCCCATAGTGCCCAGGGATGTGCAGGTTAGGGTGGATTGGCCGTGCTAAATTGTCCCATAGTGCCCAGGGATGTGCAGGTTAGGGTGGATTGGCCGTGCTAAATTGTCCCATAGTGCCCAGGGATGTGCAGGTTAGGGTGGATTGGCCGTGCTAAATTGTCCCATGGTGCCCAGGGATGTGCAGGTTAGGGTGGATTGGCCGTGCTAAATTGTCCCATAGTGCCCAGGGATGTGCAGGTTAGGGTGGATTGGCCGTGCTAAATTGTCCCATGGTGCCCAGAGATGTGCAGGTTAGGGTGGATTGGCCGTACTAAATTGTCCCATAGTGCCCAGGGATGTGCAGGTTAGGGTGGATTGGCCGTGCTAAATTGTCCCATAGTGCCCAGAGATGTGCAGGTTAGGGTGGATTGGCCGTACTAAATTGTCCCATAGTGCCCAGAGATGTGCAGGTTAGGGTGGATTGGCCGTGCTAAATTGTCCCATAGGTTAGGGTGAATTAATCTGGGATAAATGTAGAAAAAAAGAATAGGGGGAAATGGGTCTGGGAGGGATACTCTTCGCAGGGTTGGTGTGGACTTGATGGGCTGAATGGCCTGTTTCCACACTGTAGTGATTCAGTGATTTCTATGAATTGCAGAAATAGCCCTGAATCGGTGAGAGACATGAGGGTCAGGACCAGTGACGGATAAGGTTCAGGGAGGAGTGATGGTCCCGAATAATCAGGTGGACCATACAGAAAACCGCAAATTTGCAAACAGTGTGGGAGCAAAACGTGCCTCAGACCGTTTGGAAATGCTGCCGGAAACCATGAATCCACCCTCTCCATCGGATCCTCGGAATCAGAGAACGGACAATGCCAGAGGTGGTCACCTCGATGTCTGTGTCACCAGAAGAAGAGAATGAAATTCTACCCGGGGCTCAGAGCTCTCAAAGACATCTCTCTGTTGGTTTTTGGGTGTTTGACTGTCGTGGATGCAACGGGCAATGCCGTAGATTTCTGTGACTCTGTGACAGATGGATGTGGTGCTGCTTTCCTTCCTATGGAGAATTTGTGAGCATCTCTCGCTCTCTCGTTCCAAGTACTATTAAAAATTCATCACTCCAAAAATAGCGACCCCCCTTCCACCTCAGCTGCTAGCTCCTGGTCTCTCTCTCCTTTCTCCTCATTGCGTATAGCTCAGATATCCTACTGCAAATATCAGAGCCAGAGCACTTAGGGCCCAGAGGGCTGGAGCCATTGTTTTATGACTCAGCAGAGACAACGGGAGGCCACTCGGTCCTTCGAATCTGCTCAATTCACTAGGATTGCAGCTGATCATCCCGCTCAATCCCCTGCCCCTGATTTCTCCCTCTCACCTTCGAGACTCAAGAACTACGCCCAACCCACCTCTTGAAAACATGCAATGTTTTTTTTTTGGCCTGACAGAATTGCACTGAAGAAGGTGCAGAGGAGATTCACCAGATTGGTGCCAGGGCTGGCTCAGTGGTTAACACAGCTGCCTCACAGCACCAAGGACCTGGGTTCGATTCCAGACTGAGGTGGCTGTCCCTGGGTGTGTATGTTGGTCCTCTACCTCCGATCGGAAGCAAATGAAAGCCACCACAGTCTCAGAAGACTATAGACTGCTCTCTTCTTAGAGAGAGAGAGACAACAGCTATTGAGTTCCACCCTGGGGGGTTAACACACCTCAGGCGAGAAGACAGACCTCAGTCGCTCTGGGCATTGAACCCATTGTTGGATCCATTCTATGTCATAAACTAACAGAACAGCCAACAACATGAACTTTAATAGCAGGTTATGAAAGGTTTTTAGGTTCTTTACACATGAGTGGTGAGTGCTAGCAGTGCTAGCAGAGTCAGGTATGTTAGGCACATGGATGATAGTAAAATGAAGTGTGTGTAGGTTAGTTTGATCTTAGATTAGGATAAAAGGTTGGCACAACATCGAGGGCCGAAGGGCCTGTGCAGTGCTGTTTTGTTCTAACAGGACGAGGCAGGAAGGCTATTCCTGATGACCAGGTGATTCCAAAACCAAGGGGGGTTTTGGGGAGAGGAATCACAGTGTAAGGATACAGGGTAGACAGTCTTGGACTGAGATGGGGAGAAATGTCTTCACCCAGAGAGTGGGGGGAGAACCTGCGGAATTCATTGCATCATACAGTAAAGAGGCCATTCGGCCCATTGAGTCTGTACCACTGAAAATACACTACTACCTACGTCAGGCCCACAGCCTTTAATGTTTTGACATTTCAAGTGCTCTTCCAAGTATTTTGTAAAGGCTGTGAGGTTCCCTGTCTTAGCTACCCTCCCAGACAGCGCATTCCAGACCCCCACCATCCTCTGAGTGTTTTGATTTTTCCTCTCATCCTCCTGCCTTTCACCTTATCCGATGTGACTTTCTTGTTGACCCTTCGATTAAGGGGAAAAGCTCTTTTCTCTCCACCCTGGCCACACCCCGTCATGTTCTTCTACACCTCCATCAGGCATGTTGTTCCCTCCCCCACCCCAACCCCAGCCTTCTCTGCTCTGAAGAAAATGACCCTTCTTGTCGGATGTGGGAGTTTAAGGAGAGTTTACAGGTTACTGAGAATTATATCTACAATAAATGCCGCTGGTTGTGAATCCTATCAGATCGAATGGATCGGTTGGAGTGACAGTTAGAGGCAATGATGCATTTACAAGAGCAAGGGGGTGTGATGGACAATAGTTCTCGGAAGGGAGAAAAGTTGTAGATACAGTCAGGTAGATTGGTTAACTCCAGGAAAGGTAGGAGGTGTAGACTATATCCTATGCAGGAGTCTTCTGTGGCTATCCCCATTTCAAACAAATGCGCTGTTTTGGAAAATGTAGGGGGTGATGGATTCTCAGGGGAATGTAGCACAGACAGCCAAGTTCCTAGTATGGAGACTGGCTCTCACGCAATGAAGGTACGTCGGGTTCTAAGCAATCAATTGTGTTAGGGGACTCTCTAGTCCGAGGCACGGATAGACATTTTTGCGGCCAGCAGCGAAAAATCAGAATGGGGTGTTGTCTCCCTTGGGCCAGGATCAAGGATGTCTCAGAGAGGGTGCAGAATGTTCTCACGGGGGAGAGGGACCAGCAAGTGGTCATTGTACACATTGGAACCAACAGCATAGGAAAGGAAAAGGATGAGATTCTGAAGGCAGAATATAGAAAGTTCGGCAGGAATTTAAAAAGAAGGTCCTCAAGATCTGGATTACTCCCGGTGCTGCGAGCTAGTGAGGGCAGGAATAGGAGGATAGAGCAGATGAATGCATGGCTGAGGAGCTGGTGTATGGGTGAATGATTCACATTCTTGGATCATTGGAATCTCTTCTGGGGTAGAAGTGACCTGTACAAGAAGGACGGATTGCACCTGAATTGGAAGGGGCCTAATATACTGGCAGGGAGATTTGCTAGCACTGCTCGGGAGGATTTAAACTAGTAAGGTGGGGGTGTGGAAGCCAGGGAGATAGTGAGGAAAGAGATCGATCTGAGCTGGGTACAGTTGAGAAAATAAGCAAGTCAAACAGTCAGGGCAGGCAGGGAGGTCTGATAAATCAAACTGCATTTATTTCAATGCAAGAGGCCTAACAGGGAAGGCAGAGGAACTCAGGGCATGGTTAGGAACATGGGACTGGGATATCATAGCAATTACAGAAACATGGCTCAGGGATGGGCAGGACTGGCAGCTGAATGTTCCAGGATACAAATGCTACAGGAAGGATAGAAAGGGAGGCAAGAGAGGAGGGGGAGTGACGTTTTTGATAAGGGATAGCATTACAGCTGTGCTGAGGGAGGATCTTCCTGGGAATACATTCAGGGACGTTATTTGGGTGGAACTGAGAAATAGGAAAGGGATGATGACCTTATTGGGATTGTATTGTAGACCCCCTAATAGTCAGAGGGAAATTGAGAAACAAACTTGTAAGGAGATCTCAGCTATCTGTAAGAATAGTAGGGTAGTTATGGTAGGGGATTTTAACTTTCCAAACATAGACTGGGACTGTCAAAGTGTTAAGGGTTTAGGTGGAGAGGAATTTGTTAAGTGTGTCCAAGACAATTTTCTGATTCAGTATGTGGATGTACTTACTAGAGACGGTGCATAACTTGACCTACTCTTGGGAAATAAGGCAGGGCAGATGACTGAGGTGTCAGTGGGGGAGCACTTTGGGGCCAGCGACCATAATTCTATTCGTTTTAAAATAGTGATGGAAAAGGGTAGACTGGATCTAAACATTGAAGCTCTAAATTGGAGGAAGGCTAAATTGATGGTATTCGGCAAGAACTTTCAAGAGTTGATTGGGTGCAGATGTTCGCAGGTAAAGGGACGGCTGGAAAATGGGAAGCCTTCAGAAATGAGGTAATGAGAGTCCAGAGACAATATGTTCCTGTTAGGGTGAAAGGAAGGCTGGTGGGTATAGGGAATGCCAAATGACTGGAGAAATTGAGATTTTGATTAAGAAAAAGAAGGAAGCATATGTCAGGTATAGACAGGATAGATCGAGTGAATCCTTAGAAGAGTATAAAGGCAGTAGGAGCACACTTAAGAAGGAAATCAGGAGGGCAAAACGGGGACATGAGATAGCTTTGGCAAATAGAGTTAAGGAGAATCCAAAGGGTTTTTACAAAGATGTGTGGGTTCGGTGAATTGGCCGTGCTAAATTTCCCATAGTGTTAGGTGCATTAGTCAGAGGGAAATGGGTCTGGGTGGGTTACTCTTTGGCAGGTCGGTGTGGACTGGTTGGGCCGAAGGGCCTGTTTCCAAACTGTAGGGAATCTAATCTAATATATTAAGGACAAAAGGGTAACTAGGGAGAGAATAGGGCCCCTCAAAGATCAGCAAGACGACTTTGTGTGAAGCTGCAGGAAATGGGCAAGATACTAGATGAGTATTTTGCATCAGTGTTTACTGTGGAAAAGGACATGGAAGATATAGACTGTAGGGAAATAGATGGTGACATCAGCTATCAGCAGCCAAAGAAAAAGGCTCTCACTGTCCACCCTATCTAACCCTCTGGTTATGTTGTACGTCTCTGATGATCTTCTAGAGTACTGTGTCCAATTCTGGTCATCCAGTTTTCGGAAGTGTATCATTAAGGTGGAGAGGGTTCAGAAGAGATTTACCAGGATGTTGCCGGGTGTGGAAGATCTGGGTTATAAAGAAACGCTGGACAGGCTGGGACTTCTTTCATCGGAGCGTAGGAGGTTGAGAAGTGGCCATATGGAAATTTATAAAATCATGAGGTACATAGATAGAATTATTGGTCGTTGCCTTTTCCCTGAGGTGGGGGATTTGACTACGGGGCACATTTTTAAGGTTTACAAAAGACATGAGGGGCACCTTTTCACCCAGAGAGTGGTTGATGTGTGGAATGAACTTCCTGAGGAAGTGCTGGATGTGGGTACACAGTTACAACTTTTAACAGACATTTGGATAAGTTCATGAATAGAAAAGGTTTGAAGGAGTATGGGCCAAGCGCAGGCAGGTGGGACTAGTTTAGATTGGGATTATGGTTGGCATGGACTGGTCAGCATGTGTAGGAATGCATATGAGAAAGCACATGTGCCAGAGTGTGCCAGAGTGTGTGCGTGTGAGCATTGATTGTTACTGACCCACCATAGAAAGCATCCTACCCGGATGCATCACGGCCCGGTACAGCAACTGCTCTGCCCAAGACCGTGAGAAACTCCAGGGAGCTGTGAACAGAGCCCAGTCCATCACACAAACCCAACCTTCCATCCTCTGACTCCACTTACACTTCCCACTGCCTCAGGAAGGCAGCCAACATGGGTGGCACAGGGGTTAGCACTGCTGCCTCACAACGCCAGAGACCCAGGTTCAACTCCTGCCTCAGGCAACTCTCTGTGTGGAGGTTGCACATTCTCCCCGTGTCTGTGTGGATTTCCTCCGGATGCTCCGGTTTCCTCCCACAGTCCAAAGATGTGCGGGTCAGGTGAATTGGCCATGCTAAATTGCCCATAGTGTTAGAACATAGAACAATACAGCACAGAACAGACCCTTCGGCCCACAATGTTGTGCTGAACATTTGTCCTAGCTAAGCACCTATCCAATTGCCACTTAAAGATCACCAATGACTCTGACTCTGCCACTACCACAGGCAGCGCATTCCATGCCCCCACCACTCTCTGGGTAAAGAACCTACCCCTGACATCCCCCCTATACCTTCCACCCTTCACCTTAAATTTATGTCCCCTTGTAACACTCTGTTGTACCCAGGGAAAAAGTCTCTGACTGTCTACTCTATCTATTCCCCTGATCATCTTATAAACCTCTATCATATCACCCCTCATCCTTCGCCGTTCCAATGAGAAAAGGCCGAGAACTCTCAACCTATCCTTGTACAACCTATTCTCCATTCCAGGCAACATCCTGGTAAATCTCCTCTGCACCCTCTCCAAAGCTTCCACATCTTTCCTAAAGTGAGGCGACCAGAACTGCACACAGTACTCCAAATGTGGCCTTACCAAGGTCCTGTACAGCTGCAACACCACCTCACAACTCTTGAATTCAATCCCTCTGCTAATGAACGCCAATACACCATAGGCCTTCTTACAAGCTCTATCCACCTGAGTGGCAACTTTCAAAGAGCTATGAACATAGACCCCAAGATCCCTCTGCTCCTCCACATTACTAAGAACCCTACCGTTAACCCTGTATTCCGCATTCTTATTTGTCCTTCCAAAATAGACAACCTCACACCTGACAGGGTTGAACTCCATCTGCCACTCCTCAGCCCAGCTCTGCATCATATCTAAGTCCCTTTGCAGCCGACAACAGCCCTCCTCACTATCCACAACTCCACCAATCTTCGTATCGTCTGCAAATTTACTGACCCACCCTTCGACTCCCTCTTCCAAGTCATTAATAAAAATTACAAACAGCAGAGGACCCAGAACTGATCCCTGCTGAACTCCACTTGTAACTGGGCACCAGGCTGAATATTTACCACCTACCACCACTCTCTGACTTCGACCGGTTAACCAGTTCTCTATCCAACTGGCCAAACTTCCCACTATCCCATGCCTCCTGACTTTCCGCATAAGCCTACCATGGGGAACCTTATCAAATGCCTTACTAAAATCCATGTACAGTACATCCACTGCTCTACCCTCATCCACATGCTTGGTCACCTCCTCAAAGAATTCAATAAGACTTGTAAGGCAAGACCTACCCCTCACAAATCCGTGCTGGCTGTCCCTAATCAAGCAGTGCCTTTCCAGATACTCATAAATCCTATCCCTCAGTACCCTTTCCATTACTTTCCTACCACCGAAGTAAGACTAACTGGCCTGTAATTCCCGGGGTTATCCCTATTCCCTTTTTTGAACAGGGGCACAACATTCGCCACTCTCCACTCCCCTGGTACCACCCCCGTTGACAGTGAAGACGAAAAGGTCATTGTCGACGGTTCTGCAATTTCCTCTCTTGCTTCCCACATAATCCTAGGATATATCCCGTCAGGCCCGGGGGACTTGTCTATCCTTAAATGCCAAACACATCTTCCTTCCTAACAAGTATCTCCTCTAGCTTACCAGTCCGTTTCACACTCTCCTCTTCAACAATACGGTCCCTCTCATTTGTAAATACTGAAGAAAAGTACTCGTTCAAGACCTCTCCTATCTCTTCCGACTCAATACACAATCTCCCACTACTGTCCTTGATCGGACCTACCCTCGTTCTTGTCATTCTCATGTTTCTCACATACGCATAAAAGGCCTTGGGGTTATCCTTGATTCCACCTGCCAAAGATTGTTCATGCCCTCTCTTAGCTCTCCTAATCCCTTTCTTCAGCTCCCTCCTGGCTATCCTGTATCCCTCCAACGCTCTGTCCGAACCCTGTTTCCTCAACCTTATGTAAGCCTCCTTCTTCCTCTTTACTAGACATTCAACCTCCCTCATCAACCAAGGTTCCCTCACACGACCATCTCTTCCCTGCCTGACAGGTACATACATATCAAAGACACGTTGTATCTGTTCCTTGAAAAAGTTCCACATTTCAACGACATCCTTCCCTGACAGCCTATGCTCCCAAATGTATGCTCCTCAGATCCTGTCTTGCAGCATCGTATTTACTTCCCCCAATTGTAAAACCTGCCCTGTTGTGCGCACCTATCTCTCTCCATAACCAAGGTGAAAGTCATAGAACTGTGGTCACCATCACCAAAATGCTCACCCACTAACAAGCCCATCACTTGTCCCGGTTCGTTACCAAGTACCAAATCCAATATGGCCTCCCCTCTGGTCGGACAATCTACATACTGAATTAGAAAAGCTTCCTGGACACACTGCACAAACACCGGCCCGTCCAAACTACTTGATCTAAAGAGCTTCCAATCAATATTTGGGAAGTTGAAGTCGCCCATGACTACGACCCTGTGGCTTCTGCACCTTTCCAAAATCTGTTTCCCAATCTGTTTCTCCACATCTCTGCTGCTATTGGGGGGCCTATAGTAAACACCCAACAAGGTGACTGTACCTTTCCTATTTCTGACTTCAGCCCATACTACCTCCGAAGGCAGATCCCCCTCGAACTGCCTTTCTGCAGCCATTATACCATTTCTAATTAGCAACGCCACACCCCCTCCTTTTTTACCACCCCCCCTAATCTTACTGAAACATCTGTAACCAGGAACCTCCAACAACCATTCCTGTCTCTCTTCCGTGATGGCCACAACATCGTAGTCCCAAGTACCAATTCATGCCTTAAGTTCACCCACCTTATTTCTGATACTCCTTGTGTTGAAGTATACGCACTTGAGCCCATCTCTGTGCCCACAAGTATTCCCTGTCAGTGCTACCTTCTCCACAGCCTCCCTACATTCTTGGACATCCTGACAAACAGCTAGCTTACTTGCTGAACTACAAGTCCGGATCCCATCCCCCTGCCAAATTAGTTTAAACCCCCCTGAAGAGTGCTAGCAAACCTACCCCCCAGGATATTGGTGCCCTTCTGGTTCAGGTGCAACCCGTCCTGCTTGTACAGGTCCCACCTTCCCCAGAATGCAGTCCAATTGTCCAAATACCTGAAGCCCTCCCTCCTACACCATCCTTGCAGCCACGTGTTCAACTGCACTCTCTCCCTATTCCTTGCCTCACTGTCACGTGGCACCGGCAACAACCCAGAGATGACGACTCTGTCCAGCCTAGCTTTTAGCCTCCAGCCTAACTCCCTGAATTCCTGAATGGCCTCCCCACCCCTCTTCCTACCTATGTCGTTGGTGCCAATGAGCACCACAACTTCTGGCTGCACACCCTCCTCCTTAAGGATTCTGAAGACACGGTCCGAGACGTCTCGGACCCTGACACCCAGGAGGCAACAAACCATCCGAGAGTCTCTCCACAGGACCGCCTGTCTGTCCCTCTAACTATAGAGTCTCCTATAACTAGCGCTCTCCTCCTCACCCCCTTTCCCTTCTGGGTCTCAGAGCCGGACCTCGTGCCAGAGACCCGGTCACTGCAGCTTACCCCTGCTAGGCCGTCCCCCCCAACAGTATCCAAAGCGGTATACTTATTGTTGAGGGGAACGACCACAGGGGATCCCTGCACTGCCTGCTTCCTCCCCTTCCCACCTCTAACTGTTACCCAGCTGCCTCTGTTCTCTGGTGTAACTATGTCCCTGTAGCTTCTATCTATCACCCTCTCAGCCTCTCGAATAATCCTCAGTTCGTCCAACTCCAGCTCCAGTTCCCTAACGCGGTCTGTGAGGAGCTGGAACTGGCTGCACTTCCTGCAGATGAAGTCAGCAGGAGCGTCGGTGTTAGGTGAAGGGATAAATATAGGGGAATGGGTCTGGGTGGGTTGCTCTTCGGAGGGTTGGTGTGGACTTGTTGGGCCGAAGGGCCTGTTTCCACACTGTAAGTAATCTAATCTAATCTAATTTAATAAAAAAACATCAAAGACCCCTCCCACCCCGGTTATAATCTCCCCCGCCCTCTTCCCTCAGACAGGAAGTACAATAGCTCAAACACGCGCACTAACAGATTCAAGAACAGCTTCTTCCCCAATGTTACTAGACTTCTGAACGGACCTCTCAAATTTTTAATTTAATGTTGATCTCGCTCTCTGCCCACCTTCTCTGCAGCCATAACGCTTTACTCCTCACTCTGTTCTATCGCCCTGATGCACTTTGTATGGTATGATCTACCTGTACTGCACACAAAATTTTTCACTGTACCAAGGTACATGTGACAATAATAAATCCAATCAAAAAAGAAGGGGGAAAGGAAATGGTGGAACAATCAATGAACACATGACAGTTACATTTTGGGACTTATGGGAGCAAACAGCGATTACCATTGCGCAGAGAGAGGGACAGGTCTGTGGGTTCAAAGGTCCACGCTGGGGTGCCATCAGAAAGGAGTGCTTCATGAAGATGGAACGAGACAGCAAGAGGGACAGGATCATCTGCAAGGTGACAGAGGTGAGTAATGATGTCCCTCTCGGCTGGAGGTGGGAACTGTCCCGGACACAGGCAGCAGCAGGATGGGGAGAGATCTCCTCAGCACCCTGAGGAAAAGGCAACCAAACCAAACCGCTCCAACAGCCAGCTCACACAAATGCTGGGAAAGATTGCTCTTTGTGTGAGAGAGGCTATAACTGTGTGTGGGAGTGTCTGACTCTGAGAGTGTGTGTATGTGTGCCTGTACTTGAGTGTGTGTGTGCACGCATGGGAGATTGGGACTGAGTGAGAATGTGTGCGCAAGAGTGTGTGAGGGCATTTTTGTCAGTGTGTGCACGTGAGACTGTGTGTGTGTGTGTGTGAGTGTAAATGTGCACGAGTGTGTGAGTGCCTAAGAGTGAGAGTGCTTAAGAGTGTGTGTGTGACTGAGTGTGCGTAGGTATATTCACATGCACGATGTGTACATGTCCATAAGTGTGTGAGAGTGTGTGTGTGTGTGTGTGTGTGTGTAAGAGTGTACGACAGTGTGTTTTCTTGACAGCATGTTCGAGGGTGTGTGTGAGTGTGCAAAAGATTGTGCGCACGAGTGTGTGTACATGTGAAATTATGTTACTGCGTGAGAGAATGTAAATGCAAGAGTGCCTTAGACTGTCCGAGAGTGAGAGAGCACGTGTACACTTGCAGGAATGCGAGAGCACATGTGTGTATGTGTGAGCGGGTGCACACGAGTGTGCAGATGCATATGAGAGTGTGCGTAAGATGGCATAACAGTGCACGTTAGCAGATGTGCACATACTCGTATGTAAAAGTGTGTGAGAATGTGTGCATAAGAGTGTACAAGAGTTTGTGCATGTGAGAGTGTATGTGAGCACGTTTGTGAGCACGAGTTCATGCCAGAATGTGTGCATGCATGAGAGTGTGTGCAAGATCGTGCATGTGAGAAAGTGAGAGTGTGTGTGAATGCACATGTGTGAGTGTGAATGCTCATCAGTGTGCATGTATGTGTGTTCATGTGTAAGAGTGTGTTCATGTGTAAGAATGCACGTGCAAGTATGTGCCAGAGCGTGTGCATGTGCAAATGTGTATGTGAGACAGTGTTTGGGGGCAAGACGGTGCATGTATTTACATGTGAGAGAGTGCATGTGTACAAGAGGTGCCCACCGTGCATGTAAGAGTTGTGAGTGAGTGTGAAGAGTGTGTGTTTGCATAAAGAATGTGCATGTGTGAGAGTATACAAGTGTTTGTGTGTAAGGGTGGACATGCATGTGCGAATGTATGTGCTTGTGAGAGTTTGTACATGTGTGGGAGAGTGTATGACAGGGTACATGTATGAGAATGTGTGAGAGAGTGTGCACACAAGATTGTGCGTTTCTGTGAGTGTGTGTGTGTGTGAGAGAGTGCATGCATGAGAGCGTGTGTGTAGGAGTGCATGTGCCTGAGTACTTGCACGAGTAGGCATGTATGAGTGTGTGTGTTCTGGTGAGAGTGTGTTGTGAGGAGGACAGTGTGACTGTGTGGGAGAGAGTGCGACTGTAAGAGTGAGACCATGAGTGTGCGCACATTTGTTTGTCTCTCCCCGTCCATGTGTCTGTGAGCAGGACGTGAACTTGGACAAGAGGCCAATCCCTGAACACTCATCTCTTACATCCCGATACCCGGGTCATTCCGGTAGAGATCAATCCCCAGGTTGGGATGTAAGAGATAGGGCTGGGGAAGTGGAGAACTCAGACAGAGACATTCACTCTAACCAATCTGCTCTGTACAGGAGCAAAAGATACTGAGAGACACACAGCACATCGCCACAGATAATATCGAGACACCCTCAAGTCCATGTTGCTTTTCTATCTCTGACTCATGAGGGCAGCCAGTTTAAATGGCTGCAGCCAGTGGGATTTTGATACACAGAGTGAAAGATAGAGTCTGTGGTTCCTTAAGAAACTATAACAGATAATGAGGCATTGAGTGAGTTGAAGAGTGGAGAAATGATTAGACCGTGCAGTTTTCTGCATTATTTGTCCGGAACAGTTAAGGTGAACATTGAGTGTTCTCTCAAGTGAGGCAATGACCTAGTGATATTATTATTAGACTATTCATCCAGAGAAACCCAGATGATGTTCTGGGGACCAACAGTTTGAAATTGCCGTGGCAGAATTTGAATTCAATGGAAATCTATTCATGCAACTATTGTCATTGGGAAAAAAAATCTGATTCACTCACATCCCTTTAGGGAAGCAAAATACTTATTGTCCTCAATGGTCTGACCTACATGTCACTCCAGACCCACAGCAATATGGGTAATAAATGTTGGCCCAGCCAGTGCCACCCCTGTCCTGTGAATGAGTGGTGAAAAAGAATTAGCCAGGCAAATACCTAGCCAAATGTTCCTAATTATATACCAGGGTTTGTGTGTCTGTCTGTGTATGTGTTGGTGTTCCTGTGTGTGTGTTGTGTATGTCTGTCTATCTGTCCATCTGTCTGTGTCTGTGTCCGTGTGTGTGTCTGTCTGGCTGTCTGTCTGTGTCTGTGTCCGCGTGTGTGCGTGCGTGCGTGTGTTTGTGTCTGTCCGTGTCTGTGCCCGTGTGTGTGTCTGTCTGTCTGTCTGTCCGTCTGTCTGTGTCTGTGTCAGTGTGTGTGTGCATGCGTGTGTGTTTGTGTCTGTCTGTCTGTGTGTCTGTGTCCGTGTGTGTGTGTCTGTCTGTCCGTCCGTCTGTCTGTGTCTGTGCCTGTGTCCATGTGTGTGTGCGTGCATGTGTTTGTGTCTGTCTGTCTGTCCATCCATCTGTCTGTGTCTGTGTCCGTGTATGTGCATGCGTGTGTGTTTGTGTCTGTCTGTCTGTCCATCTGTCTGTGTCTGTGTGTGTGTGTGTGTGTGTGTGTGTGTGTCTGTCTGTCTGTCTGTGTCTGTGATCGTGTGTGTGTGCGTGTGTCTGTCTGTGTGTGTGTGTCTGTCTGTCTGTGTCTGTGATCGTGTGTGTGTGCGTGTGTCTGTCTGTCTGTGTGTGTGTGCGTGTGTCTGTCTGTCTGTGTGTGTGTGTGTGTGTGTGTGTGTGTGTGCGTGTGTGTGTGTGTGAGAGAGGGAGTGTGAGATCATGCCTTATTCCACCCTCACACACACATATACATAAAACATAGAACACTACAGCACAGGCCCTCCATGTTGTGCCAATATGTGAAACCAATCTGAAGCCTATCTAACCCACACTATTCCATTCTCGTCCGTATGTCTATCCAATGACCATTTAAATGCCCATAAAGTTGCTGAGTCTACTCCTAATGCTGCAGGCAGTGTGTTCCATGCCCCTACCACCCTCTGAGTAAAGCCTGCCCTTCCTGCAGTCCAAAAGCTTCTCCTTGTATCGTCCACACCCACAACCTGCTCAGCTGCCCGCTCTGACCAGTCTGACTTGTTTGATACTTCATTGGGAATTATGCCCGAAACGTCGATTCTCCTGCTCCTCGGACGCTGCCTGACCTGCTGTGCTTTTCCAGCAACACACCCTGGACTCTGGTTTCCAGCAGCTGCAGTCCTCACTTTCTCCTCGGAGTTTGTGTGCATGAATGTTCCTCACTTGGCGGTCAGTGAGTAAAATGGGGAGGGGAATGGAAGTTGGTGGGAGCTAAAAAGCACAAGGAAGTAGACGGGGTAAGAGCCAAAATGGCAGGTCTATCAGGCAACCAATCACACTGACTGTCCTTAACCACATGAGGGTGGGTGGGAACAAAATAGTGACTGATTGCTGCACCAATTGCACCTTATATTCACAGGGAGTAAACATGCTCCTTGAACATGGAGTCGCAGGTAGATAGGATAGTGAAGAAGGCATTTGCTATGCTTTCCTTTATTGGTCAGAGTATTGAGTACAGGAGTTGGGAGGTCATGTTGTGGCTGTACAGGACATTGGTCAGGCCACTGTTGGAATATTGAGTGCAATTCTGGTCTCCCTGCTACAGGAAGGATGTTGTGAAACTTGAAAGGGTTCAGAAAAGATTTCAAAGGATGCTGTGGCCAGGGTTGGAGGGTTTGAGCTATAGGGAGAGGCTGAACAGGCTGGGGCTGTTTTCCCTGGAGTGTCGGAGGCTGAGGGGTGACCTTATAGGGGTTTACAAAATTATGAGGGGGCATGGATAGAGTAAATAGGCAAAGTCTTTTCCCTGGGGTCAGGGAGTCCAGAACTAGAGGCCATAGGTTTAGGCTGAGAGGGGAAAGATACAAAAGAGACCTGAGGGGCAATTTTTTCACACAGAGGGTGGTACGTGTATGGAATGAGCTGCCAGAGGAAGTGATGGAGGCTGGTACAATTGCAACATTTAAGAGGCATCTGGATGGGTATATGAATAGGAAGGGTTTGGAGGGATATGGGCCGGGTGCTGGGAGGTGGGACTAGATTGGGTTGGGATATCTGATCAGCATGGACGGGTTGGACCGAAATGTGTGTTTCCATGCTGTACATCTCTATGACTCTGTGCAAGGCCACAGAGACTGGGCAGGGAATGTGACTGACAGAATTGTCAGTGGGATGCTGGGAGATGGAATGGCCCCCTCCTGAACCTTAATACACTTTAAAACCCCTGTCATTTGCACTTTGCTAAGTCTCACTGACCTCTCCCTGCCTGTCAGTGACTTTCTGCACAGACTCACTAGAGCGCACCGAAAGTCTCACGGTGCATTTTGTCCACTTGAGGCCACCGTCTGCAGCTGTACCAGCAGAGAGAGTCTGTGAGCAGGAGTTGGAAAAGGACTCGTACTGTTCGAAATTGAAAGGCCTCTTGATTAATCACACTTAAATCATCAACATTCTTCCTTTTATATTCTTCCTGCATAACAACGTCAAACAAGTGTAGCAGAAGGTATATTTCTATAGTGCCTTTCACATCCACCTTACCACTGAATGAGCAATCAGTGCAGCCAATTGTAATGCAGAAACACAGCAGTCAATGTGCACATAGCAAGACCCACAAACAGCAGTGTCATAAAGAGCCACATGTGTGTTATTTACCAAGTGACATTGGTACTATTTCCCACAACAATGAGGAGAGTTCACCAGCCCTTTACGCTTACAAACCTCACCACTCCCCCAACCCTTTTACACACCTTTTAAAGTAATGGCAGGTCAATTTTGATGTCCACCAAAATACATAGTCCAAGCAACTGCTCTGAAAGAGGGCAGCTCTGACAGTGCAGGACTTCCTGAGTACTGACCCCCAGACAATGTGGC
The DNA here is from genome assembly GCF_020745735.1 of Hemiscyllium ocellatum. Classification (NCBI taxonomy): domain Eukaryota; kingdom Metazoa; phylum Chordata; class Chondrichthyes; order Orectolobiformes; family Hemiscylliidae; genus Hemiscyllium; species Hemiscyllium ocellatum. Next base: position 10,737,651 of record NC_083446.1, read on the forward strand.
ACTCCCTCAGTACAGACCCTCTGACAGTGCAGCACTCCCTCAGTACTGACCCTCTGACAGTGCAGCCCTCCCTCAGTACTGACCCTCCGACAGTGTGGCACTCCCTCAGTACTGACCCTCCGACAGTGCAGCACTCCCTCAGTACTGAGCCCCTGACAGTGCAGCCCTCCCTCAGTACTGACCCTCCGACAGTGCAGCACTCCCTCAGTACTGAGCCCCTGACAGTGCGGCACTCCCTCAGTACTGACCCTCTGACACTGCAGCACTCCCGCAGCACTGATCCTCCGACAGTGTGGCACTCCCTCAGCACTGATCCTCCTACAGTGCGGCACTCCCGCAGCACTAACCCTCCAACAGTTCAGCACTCCTCGGTAATGACCCACCGACAGTGCAGCACTCCCTCAGTACTGACCCTCCTACACTGCTGCACTCCCTCAGCACTAACACTCCGACAGTGCGGCACTCCCTCAGCACTCACCCTCCAACAGTGCGGCACTCCCCCAATACTGACCCTCCGACAGCGCGGCACTCCCTCAGTACTGACCCTCAGACAATGTGGCATTCCCTCAGTACAGACCCTCTGACAGTGCAGCACTCCCTCAGTACTGACCCTCTGACAGTGCGGCCCTCCCTCAGTACTGACCCTCCGACAGTGCAGCACTCCCTCAGTACTGAGCCCCTGACAGTGCGGCACTCCCTCAGTACTGACCCTCCGACAGTGCGACACTCCCTCAGTACTGACCCTCCGACAGTGCAGCACTCCCTCAGTACTGAGCCCCTGACAGTGCAGCACTCCCGCAGCACTGATCCTCTGACAGTGTGGCACTCCCGCAGCACTGATCCTCTGACAGGGCGGCACTCCCGCAGCACTAACCCTCCAACAGTTCAGCACTCCTCGGTAATGACCCACCGACAGTGCAGCACTCCCTCAGTACTGACCCTCTGACAGTGATGCACTCCTGCAGCACTGACCCTCTTACACTGCTGCACTCCCTCAGCACTAACACTCCGACAGTGCAGCACTCCCTCAGCACTGACCCTCCGACAGTGCGGCACTCCCTCAGTATAGACCCTCTGACAGTGCAGCACTCCCTCAGTACAGACCCTCTGACAGTGCAGCACTCCCTCAGTACTGACCCTCCGACAGTGCAGCACTCCCTCAGCACTGACCCTCCGACAATGTGGCTGTCCCTCAGTACTGACCCTCCGACAGTGCGGCACTCCCTTAGCACTGACCCTCTGATAAAGTGGCACTCCCTCAACACTGACCCTTCCATAGTGTGGTGCTCCCTCAACACTGACCCTCTGACAGTGTGGCACTCCCTCAACACTGACCCTTCAACAGTGTGGCACTACCTCAGTACTGACCCTCTGATAGTGCGGCACTCCCTCAGTACTGACCCTCGACAGTGCAGCACTCCCTCAGTACTGACCCTTCAACTGTGCGGCACTCCCTCAGTACAGACCCTCTGACAGTGATGCACTCCCATAGCACTGACCCTCTGACAGTGTAGCACTCCCTCAACACTGACCTTCCCATAGTGTGGTGCTCCCTCAGCTCTGACCCTCAGACAGTGTGGCACTCCTTCAACACTGACCCTTCAACAGTGTGGCACTCCCTCAGTACTGACCCTCTGACAGTGCAGCACTCCCTCAGTACTGACCCTCCGACAGTGTGGCACTCCCTCAATACTGACCCTCTGACAGTGCTGCACTCCCTTAGCACTGACCCTCTGATAGTGTGGCACTCCCTCAACACTGACCCTTCCATTGTGCGGTGCTCCCTCAGCACTGACCCTCTGACAGTGTGGCACTCCCTCAACACTGACCCTTCAACAGTGTGGCACTCCCTCAGTACTGACCCTCTGACAGTGCGGCACTCCCACAGTACTGACCCTCTGACAGTGCGGCGCTCCCTCAGTACTGACCCTCTGACAGTGCGGCACTCCCTCAGTACTGACCCTCTGACAGTGATGCACTCCTTCATTACTGACCCTCTGACAGTGTAGCACTCCCTCAACACTGACCCTTCAACAGTGTGGCACTCCCTCAGTACTGACCTTCTGACAGTGTAGCACCCCCTCAGTACTGACCCTCCGACAGTGCAGCACTCCCTCAATACTGACCCTCCGACAGTGCGGCGCTCCCTCAGTACTGACCCTCTGACAATGATGCAATCCTTCAGTACTGACCCTCCGACAGTGCGGCATTCCCTCAGCACTGACCCTCTGACAGTGCTGCACACCCTCAGTACTAATCTTCCGACTGTGCGACTCTCCCTCAGTAGTGACCCTCTGACAGTGCTGCGCTCCTGCAGCATTGATCCTCTGACAGTGCGGCACTCCCTCAACACTGACCCTCCAACAGTGCTGCACACTTTCAGTACTGACCCTCTGACAGTTCGACACTCCCTCAGCACTGACCTTCTGACAGTGCTGCACTCCCTCAGCACTGACCTTCTGACAGTGCTGTACTCCCTCAGTACTGATCTTCCGACAGTGTGGCACCTCAGCACTGACCCTCCACAGTGCGGCACTCCCACAGTACTGACCCTCCGACAATGTGGCATTCCCTCAGTACTGACCCTCTGACAGGGCGGCACTCCCGCAGCACTAACCCTCCAACAGTTCACCACTCCTCGGTAATGACCCACCGACAGTGCAGCACTCCCTCAGTACTGAGCCCCTGACAGTGCAGCACTCCCGCAGCACTGATCCTCTGACAGTGTGGCACTCCCGCAGCACTGATCCTCTGACAGGGCGGCACTCCCGCAGCACTAACCCTCCAACAGTTCAGCACTCCTCGGTAATGACCCACCGACAGTGCAGCACTCCCTCAGTACTGACCCTCTGACAGTGATGCACTCCTGCAGCACTGACCCTCTTACACTGCTGCACTCCCTCAGCACTAACACTCCGACAGTGCGGCACTCTCTCAGCACTGACCCTCCGACAGTGCAGCACTCCCTCAGCACTGACCCTCCGACAGTGCGGCACTCCCTCAGTATAGACCCTCTGACAGTGCAGCACTCCCTCAGTACAGACCCTCTGACAATGATGCAATCCTTCAGTACTGACCCTCCGACAGTGCGGCATTCCCTCATTACTGACCCTCTGACAGTGGTGCACTCCCTTAGCACTGACCCTCTGACATGTGTGGCACTCCCTCAACACTGACCCTTCCATAGTGCGGCGCTCCCTCAGTACTGACCCTCTGACAGTTCGACACTCCCTCAGCACTGACCTTCTGACAGTGCAGCACTCCCTCAGTACTGACCCTCCGACACTGCGGCACTCTTCAGTGCTGATCCTCTGACAGTGCGGCACTCCCTCAGTACTGACCCTCCGACAGTACGGCGCTCCCTCAGTACTGACCCTCCAACAGTGTGGCACTCCCTCAGTACTGACCCTCTGACAGTGCAGCACTCCCTCAGTACTGACCCTCCGACAATGTGGCCCTCTTCAGTGCTGATCCTCTGACAGTGCCGCACTCCCTCAGTAATGACCCTCTGACAGTGCTTCACTCCCTTAGCACTGACCCTCTGATAGTGTGGCACTCCCTCAACACTGACCCTCTGACAATGCGGCACTCCCTCAGTACTGACCCTCAGACAATGCGGCACTCCCTCAGTACTGACCCTTTGACAGTGCTGCACTCCCTCAGTACTGACCCTCCAACAGTGCGGCACTCCCTCAGTACTGACCTTCCGATAGTGCGGCACTCCCTCAGTACTGACCCTCTGACAGTGCGGCACTCCCTCAATACGACCCTTCCATGGTACTGCACTCCCTCAACACTGACCATCTGACAGCGCTGCACTCCCTCAGAACTGACCCTCCGACAGTGCGGCACTCCCTCAGTACTGACCCTGTGACAGTGCAGCGCTGCTTCAGTACTGACCCTCTGACAGTGCGGCACTCCCTCAGTACTGACCCTCTGACAGTGCGGCACTCCCTCAGTACTGACCCTCCGACAGTGCGGCACTCCCTCAGTACTGACCCTGTGACAGTGCAGCACTCCCTCAGTACTGACCCTCCGACAGTGCTATCTTATGTGAAGTTCGGAAACTCTCTGTTAAGGTAGTAACAGGCTGGAAGTGGTCATTATGGCCAGGTCCTTGGTGAAACAGAGGAAGATGCAGCTATTGAAAGCTGAATGGACTGTTTACCCCATGTCAGTTACAATGTTGATTAGCTATATTGGGGCAACTGTCACTTCTGCTGTCTAACTCTCCTGCATATATAACGTTTAGTCTGTATTTTGTTAGTCATTTGTTGCAATAAACTATTTTTTTATTCTTTCACGGGATGAGGGTATGGCCAGGATGTATTGCCCATCCCTAATGAGCCAGAGGGTAGCTAAGACTCAACGACATTGCAGTGGGTCTGGAGTTACATGTCGGCCAGAACAGGTTAGGATAGCAATTTCCTTCCTCGAAGGATATAAATGAATCAGATGGGTTTTTCTTGACAGTTAACAATGGATTCAGGGTCATGATTACACACGTAACTCTAAATATTTGTCAAATTCAAATTTCACCATCTGCCACGGCGGGATTCAAACCCAGATCCCCAGAGCACTACCTGGGTCCACGAATTAACAGTCGATCGATAATACTGCTGGGCCTTTGCCCCCCGCTAAATGTGTGAGATTTTGTCGCGTCGTCCTGTTCATCTATGAACTGGAAATGCTTTTAAAATACTCTCTGTAGATTGAAACAACAACTAATTCAAAAGATATTTGGATAGGTCGGTGAATAGGAAAGTCTTGGAGGGCAATAGGCCGATTGCAGTCAGGGAGGATATGTTTAGTTTGGGGTTATGGTCAGCATGGACTGGTTGGATCAAAAGGTCGGTTTGAGTGCTGTATGACAGGGTGGTTAAGAAGGCATTAGCACACTTGCCTTCATTCCTCCGACCTTTTAGTATAGGAGTTGGGACATCATATTGCGGTTATACAGGACACTGGTGAGGCCTCTTCTGGAGTACTGCGTCCAGTTCTGGTCACCCTGTTACAGGAGGGAGGTTATTAAACTGGAGAGGGGTCAGAAAAGCCTTACGAGGATGTTGCCATGAATTATAAAGATACACTGGGAGTTATTTTCACTGCTGCAGTGGAGTTTTAGGGCTGATTTTATACAGGTTAATAAAATCATGAGGGGCATTGATAAGATGAATAGCCAAGGTATTTTCCCTGAGGTAGGAAGAGATCAAAACTAAGGGGCATATTATTCGGGATCTCATTCTGATGAAGGGCTTCTGCCCAAAACGTCGATATTCCTGTTCCTCGGATGCTGCCTGACCTGCTATGCTTTTCCAGCACCACTCTAATCTTGACTCCAGCATCTGCAGTCCTCACTTTCGCCTGGCATATTTTTAAGGAGAGGGGTGAAAGATTTAACAAATACATGAGGGACAATTTTTTTTACACAGAGAGGTGGTTCCTGGGTGGAATGAACTTGTAGGGGAAATGGTGGATGTGGGTACAGTGACGTCATTTCAGACACTAGGATAAGAACACGAATAGGAGGGGTTTGGAGGGATATGGGACCAAATGCAGGCAGGTGGGACTAGTTTAGTTTGGGATTGGGGTCAGGATGGACTGGTTGGACTGAAGGGTCTGCTGTACATCTCTACGACTCTACAACTCCATAACAAGGCGATTAAAATCAATTGACTGGCGCAACATTTGTCTGCATTTTGTTCCCATTGGTGTCTTGAACTTCCATCCTGGAGAGTCCAAGACAATCCTGGAGGAGTTCAGAACCCTCACAAAGCTAACCAGCTCTTTCGCTCATTGCCATGGATATCACACTGCTGTTTAAATTCCAGTCAGACGTTTCCACCAGATCATGCCTGCCCTTCACTGCAGACCAGCTTTGTTGTGCTCTGTGCGAGAGTGAAGGCTGCTAGAACTCTGGCTGGATCCTGACCTTGGAAAGGATGAACGGGGAACCTGATCTCCCACAGCCTTTCGATTCCATCCACAAATCCATCCGCTGGCTTTACATCCACTGTGAGTCACTCCACTCAGCCAGATAGAGGCTCAGAACTGAGAGTGCCGCACTGTCAGAGGGTCAGTACTGAGGGAGTGCCGCACTGTCAGAGGTCAGTGCTGAGGGAGTGCTGCACTGTTGGAGGGTCAGTGCTGAGGGAGTGCCGCACTGTCGGAGGGTCAGTACTGAGGGAGTGCCACACTGTCGGAGGGTCAGTACTGAGGGAGTGCCGCACTGTCGGAGGGTCAGTGCTGAGGGAGTGCCGCACTGTCGGAGGGTCAGTGCTGAGGGAGTGCCGCACTGTCGGAGGGTCAGTACTGAGGGAGTGCCGCACTGTCGGAGGGTCAGTGCTGAGGGAGTGCCGCACTGTCGGATGGTCAGTGCTGAGGGAGTGCCGCACTGTCGGATGGTCAATGCTGAGGGAGTGCCGCACTGTCGGAGGGTCAGAGCTGAGGGAGTGCCGCAATGTCGGAGGGTCAGTGCTGAGGGAGTGCCACACTGTCAGACGGTCAGTACTGAGGGAGTGCCGCACTGTCGGAGGGTCAGTACTGAGGGAGTGCTGCACTGTCGGAGAGTCAGTATTGAGGGACTGCCGCACTGTCAGAGGGTCAGTACTATAGGAGTGCCGCAGTATTGGAGGGTCAGTACTGAGGGAGCGCCGCATTGTCGGACGGTCAGTACTGAGGGAGTGCTGCACTGTCGGAGGGTCAGTATTGAGGGAGTGCCACACTGTCGGAGGGTCAGTACTGAGGGAGTGCCGCACTGTTGGAGGGTCAGTACTATGGGAGTGTCGCACTGTCAGAGGGCCAGTACTAAGGGAGCGCCGCACTGTTGGAGGGTCAGTACCAGGGAGTGTCACAGTATTGGAGGGTCAGTACTATGGGAGTGCCGCAGTGTTGGAGGGTCAGTACTGAGGGAGTGCCGCACTGTCGGAGGGTCAGTACTGAGGGAGCGCCGCACTGTCGGAAGGTCAGTACTGAGGGAGCGCCGCACTGTCGGAGGGTCAGTACTGAGGGAGTGCCGCACTGTCGGAAGGTCAGTACTGAGGGAGCGCCGCACTGTCGGAGTGTCAGTACTGAGGGAGTGCCGCACTGTCGGAGGGTCAGTACTGAGGGAGCGCCGCACTGTCGGAGGGTCAGTACTGAGGGAGTGCTGCACTGTCGGAGGGTCCGTATGTGGGAGTGCTGCAGTGTCGGAGGGTCAGTACTGAGGGAGTGCCGCACTGTCGGAGGGTCCGTATGTGGGAGTGCTGCAGTGTCGGAGGGTCAGTACTGAGGGAGTGCTGCATTGGTGGCTTATCTATTTGTAACCTCATATCCACATTCCCAGCTGACCTCAATGACCTTTCACCCCTATTGCTTGACAAGAACTTATGTGCTTCTGCCTTACAAATATTCGAGGATCTGTCTCCTGCCACCTATGTGAGAAAGTTTCGAAGACATACAACCCTCAGAAATAAATACATTGTCATCTTCATTTTAGAAGTGTGGTGCTTTATTTTTAAGCAACGTTTCCTTGTCCTCGATTCTCTCACAAGAGGAAACATCATCTCCACATCCACCCGGTCAAATCCCCTCAGGATCTTATATATCTCAATCAATGTTTCAATAACTTTAACCCTCTAACACCACCACAGACCCTTCTAAACTCCCGTCTGTCCAACATTTCCTTTCAGACAATCTGCTGATTCCGGGTATTAATCTGGAATGCATCCTATGCATTCTGAATCTTCCTTAAATCTAACCACCGCACGTTGACATTCAAAGGTGTTACCATCACTGAGTTCCCCACTATCAACATCCTGGGGCTACCATTGATCAGAATGAGTGGAGCTGCAACAAAACTAGAGAGGCTCAACACCATCCAGGACAAAGCAGCCCCCGCCTGATTGGCACCACATCCGCAAGTAACCCCTCCCTCCACCGCTGACGCTCAGTCGCAGCAGTGTGTACCATCTACAAGATGCACTGCAGAAATTCACCCAAGATCCTGCGACGGCACCTTCCGAACCCACGCCCACCAAGAAGGGCAAGGGCAGCGGATGCAGGGGAACACCCCCATTCCGCCCCCACCCCCACCCCCGCAAGTTCCCCTCCGAGCCACCCGCCGTCCCGACTCGGAAACATATCGGCCGTGCCATCAGTGTGGCTGGGTCAGAATCCAGGAACTCCCTCCCCAAGGGCATTGTGGGTCTACCCGCAGCACACAGACTGCAGCGGTTCAAGATGGCCCCTCACCTCCCCCATCTTGGGGCAACCAGGGATAAGCAATAATGCCAGGCCCAGCCAGCAATGCCCATGTCTCATGAGTGAATGAAAGAAACAGTACTCCAGATGTGGTCTCAACACTACTCTGCGTGACTGAAGCATAACATCCCTTCCTGTTGTGTTCAATTGCCCTCACACACAGAAACCATAACACTCTATTAGCTTTCCCTGATTAACTTCCTGTGCACTAACCCTTCGCAATTCCTGCAAAAGGCGGGCACTGGGTAATTGTCTGGATGGAAATGCTATTGGCAGGGATTGGGAGAAAGGGCAGGAGACACAGGGGATAGAACGAGAGCAGGCGCTAGGCGCCTGAATGGCCTCCCTCTGTGTCATAACAATTCTGTGACTCTGTGACGCTGTGACGAGAACACCCAGTTCCCTCTGCATCTCTGAGCCCAGCGATCTCTCAACATTGTGATCCCGAGCCTTCTTCCCAATTCTGCCAAAATGGATAATTCCACATCTTCCCCGCACTATTTCCTCACAGGAAGTGGGCATCTCTGGCTAGGCCAGCATGCATTGCCCATCCCTAATTACCCAGAGAGTAGTTAAGAGTCGACCGCAGTCACGTCTCGCCCAGACCAGGTAAGGATGGTAGTTTCCTTCCCAAAGGAACACGACACCGGGTTATAGTCCCAGCAGGTTGATTTGAAAGTACAGTTCTGTGTAGATAGCTGATGAAGGAGCAGCGCTCTGAACGCTTGGACTTCCCTGTTGGACTATAACCTGGTGTTGGCTGATTGTTAACTTTGTTCCCCCACCAGTCCCAAGAGAAAAAGTGAGGACTGCAGATGCTGGGGATCGGAATCAAAATGCACAGCAGGGTCAGGCAGCATCCGAGGAGCAGGAGAGTCTAGGCTCCCACTAGCTCTCTGACGAAGGAGCGTCGCTCCGAAAGCTTGTACTTTCAAATAAACCTGTTGGACTATAACCTGGTGTTGTGTGATTTTTTACTTTGTCCACCCCCATATCTCCCATCTTCCCTAAGGTGCATTAATGAACCTAATTGGTTTTCCAATACTCAACAATGGATTTGTGGTCATCATTATACTTTTTTTTAGATTAGATTCCATACAGTGTGGAAACAGGCCATTTGGCCCTACAAGTCCACACTGACCCTCCGAAGAGTAACCTTCCCAGACCCATTTCCCTCTGACTATTGCACCTAACACTATAGGACAATTTAGCATGGCCACCAATTCACCTAACCTGCACATCCCTGGGTACTATGGGACAATTTAGCATGGCCAATCCACCCTAACCTGCACATCCCTGGGTACTATGGGACAATTTAGCATGGCCAATCCACCCTAACCTGCACATCCCTGGGTACTATGGGACAATTTAGCATGGCCAATCCACCCTAACCTGCACATCCCTGGGCACTATGGGACAATTTAGCACCGTCAATCCACCCTAACCTGCACATCCCTGGGCACTATGGGACAATTTAGCACGGCCAATCCACCCTAACCTGCACATCCCTGGGCACTATGGGACAATTTAGCACGGCCAATCCACCCTAACCTGCACATCTGTGCAATTTTTTTTACAATTTTATTTAGGGGCGGCACGGTGGCACAGTGGTTAGCACTGCTGCCTCACAGCGCCAGGGACCTGGGTTCAATTCCCGCCTCAGGTGACTGACTGTGTGGAGTTTGCACGTTCTCCCCGTGTCTGCGTGGGTTTCCTCCGGGTGCTCCCGGTTTCCTCCCACAGTCCAAAGATGTGCGGGTCAGGTGAATTGGCCATGCTAAATTGTCCGTAGTGTCAGGTAAGGGGTATACGTAGGGGTATGGGTGGGTTGTCGCTTCGGCGGGTCGGTGTGGACTTGTTGGGCCGAAGGGCCTGTTTCTACACTGTAAGTAATCTAATCTAATCCTTTTGGACTGTGGGAGGAAACCCCACACAGACACAGGGAAAATGTGCAAACTCCACACAAACAGTCGCCCAAGGCTGGAATCGAACCTGGGAGTTTGGTGCTGTGCTAACCACTGAGCCACCGTGCTGACCCCTCTTTGTTCCAGATTTTTTAATTGAATTCAAATTTCACCATCTATCGTGGTGGGATTTGAACCCAGCTCCCCAGAACATCCGGGTTCAATTCCCACCTCAGTGAACTGACTGTGTGGAGTCTGCACGTTCTCCCCGTGTCTGTGTGGAGTTTCCTCCGGGTGCTCCGGTTTCCTCCCAAAGATGTGCGGGTCAGGTGAATTGGCCATGCTAAATTGCCCGTAGTGTTAGCAGAAGGGGTAAATGTAGGGGTATGGGTCTGGGTGGATTGCTCTTCAGTGTGGACTTGTTGGGCTTAAGGGCCTGTTTCCACACTGTAAGTAATCTAATCTAATCAGATAATACCAGTAGGCCATCACCTTCCCCATAAGCCAGACCTTTGCCGCTCATTTCACCCAGCAATATGTTTTTGTCACCTCTTTGCACTGCAACTTCACTTTCTGATTTGGCTGTCGTTGTCAGCAAACGTGGTAACCAGTCCTTCCGTCCCTTCATCGACATCAAGAGGTACTGAAGCTTGGAAGGTGGGCGGGATCTTTATAAGGCCCTGCTTAGGCTTCAGCAAGAGTACCGTGCCCAATTCTGGGAACCAGCATTTTTGGAATGACGTCAACGGCCTTGGAAAGGGTGCCTGGGATCAGAGACGATCAGCGAACGCGGGGACGCTGGGATCGTATCTCCTTGGAACAGCGACGTTTTGTGGGAAGATTTCATCGGGGTGTTCAAAATCATGAAGCATTTTGATAGGTTGAAGAAGGAGGAACCGTTTCCAGTTGGAGGAAGGCAGGTGAAAATAAAAACCTAAGAACTAGGAGCAGGAGTAGGCCGCCTGGCCCATCGAGCCTGCCCTGTCATTCAGTAAAGATCATGGCTGACCTTCTCATGGATTCGGTTTCACTTACCCGCCCGCTCACCGTAACCCTTAATTCCTTTACTGTTCAAAAATCGGTCTATGTTTGCCTTAAAAAACATTCAATGAGGTAGCTTCCCTGGGCAGGGAATTCCACAGATTCACAACCCTTTGGGTGAAGAATTTCCTCCTCAGTTCAGTTCGAAATCTGCTCCCCCGTATTTTGAGACTGTGCCCCCTAGTTTTAGTCTCCCCCGAAAGTGGAATCAACCACCCTGCTTCTCTCTTACTTATTCTCTTCATAATTTTATATGTTTCCATAAGATCCCCCCCTCATTCTTTTAAATTCCAATGAGTATAGTCTCAGTCTCCTCAGTCTCTCGTCAGTAGCCAATAACTTCAACTCCAGAATCAACCTCCTCGGCACCCCCTATCCAGTGCCAATACTCAAGTAAGGAGACTGAAACTCTACACAGTATTCCAGGTGTGGCCTCACCAGCGCCTTATACAGCTGCAGCATCACCTCCCTGTTTTTAATGTATATCCCTTCAGCAATGAAGGACAATATTCCATTTGCCTTCTTAATTACCTGCTGCACCTGCAAACCAACCTTCTGTGATTCGCGCACAAGGACACAGAGAGTGGGTAAACGAACCACAGGAAGGGACGCGTGGAGAATTATTGCGATGTCGCTGAGATCTGGAATGTGATGCCTTAATTCCGGAAGCAGCTTCAATCGGAACTTGCGAAAGGGGAATGGGAAAACTTTGCAGGGAGAGGGGGCAAGAGCGAACGGAACAGTTGTATAAATCAGACAGATCGGTCATGAAATCAGCACTGGAGAGATGAGCCAAATGGCCACCTGCGTGATTGAGGAATCCAAAGTTGTAATTCCAACCCTCACTCCTTCCTTGCTCCTCACTCCAGTTCGCCCAGGCCCACGCTATCAACTGAGGTGTCATTTTGGGCTCTGTGCTGTCAGAAGGACGTTGTGGCTTGAGGTCAGGGTTCCGTTACACTTTACCCAGCAGCCACACCGGTCTGGAGTCCAGATACAACCAAAAGCATTTTGGCTTAGCAACTTAAAGCTACACATCCTCTGCAAACAGAAAGGACATGCCCAGCCATTGTGAATTTTCCAACTTAGATGGACACTTAGGGAAGATTAATTGGTGCGGTGTCTTCGACACAGCAATGGTTCAACCAGTCAGAGTCAACTTGACTTTTTGTTGGATTTAAACTAAACTTTGGAGGACAACTGTTCCACGGTGAATTCTCCCTGGCAACCCCTTGCCCGATGGGAGTTGGCTTGCCAACTAATCATCTCACCATTTTCTCAGGCGACATAGTTGTTGTTCCCTCTGAGATTTGGCATTCTTGCCATTCTGTCCTGACGAGTGCAAGATGCAAATCTTCAATGGCATCTCCTCGTGCGTAGAAGAGAGGAGAAACCCCACTTGGGACTAGGGTTGAAATACCTGCTTGTGAATGCTGACCTGGAGGTATAGCTTAGATCATAGAAGGATACAGTGCAGTACAGGCCCTTCGGCCCTCGATGTTGCGCCGACCGAATCCTACCTAACCTATACTAGCCCAATAACTTCCAAATGCCTATCCAATGCCCGCTTAAATGACCATAAAGAAGGAGAGTTCACCACTGATACGGGCAGGGCATTCCATGAACTCACAACCCGCTGTGTGAAGAATCTACCCCTAACATCTGTCCTATACCTACCACCCCTTAATTTAAAGCTATGTCCCCTAGTAACACCTGACTCCATTAGCGGTAAAAGGTTCTTAGTATCTACCCTATCTAAACCCCTAATCATCTTATACACTTCTATCAGATCTCCCCTAAACCTTCTCTTCTCCAATGAGAACAGCCCCAAGTGCCTCAGCCTTTCCTCATAAGATTTTCCTACCATTCCAGGCAACATCCTGGTAAACCTCCTCTGCACTCGTTCTAAAGCTTCCACATCCTTCCTATAGTATGGCGACCAAAACTGCACACAATACTCCAGATGAGGCCTCACCAGAGTCTTATACAACTGCAACATGACCTCAGGACTCCGGAACTCAATTCCTCTGCCAATAAAGCCCAGTACACCATATGCCTTCCTCACAGCACTATTTACCTGGGTGGCAACTTTCAGAGATCTGTGTACATAGACACCAAGATCCCTCTGCTCATCAAGAGCTTGCCGATTTTGAAGTCTGCAAACAATACGAGGCCTGGCCGATGGTGAGAGAAGGGAAGGAATAAACTCTGAGAGGGCACTAGTCGGCAGGGGGAATAGGGGCAGATGAGTAGAGTCAAGCTAACCTTGAAACAGTGCAACCCTGACTAAGATTTGGCAACCTTTGTCACTCAGAAAGCACAAATAATCTGGACCATGTTGCTGTTTGTGAGATCTTTCTGTACACAAATTAGCTGCCATGTTACCAGCATTGTATGGAGACAGCGCTTCAGGAAGGGGTTCATTGGCCGCAGAGTGCTTTTAGATGGGGACCTTTTAGTGCAGGTTTGTAGTTCCTTGAAAGTGGAGTCACAGGTAGGCAGGATAGTGAAAAAGGTGATTGGTACACTTGGCTTTGTTGGGAGGTCATGTTGCAGCTGTATAGGACAGTGATTAGGCCACTGTTGGAATATTGTGTGCAATTCTGGTCTCCTTCCTATCGGAAAGATGTTGTCAAACTTGAAAGGGTTCAGAAAAGATTTACAAGGGTGTTTTCAGGGTTGGAGGGTTTGAGCTATAAGGAGAGGCTGAACAGGCTGGGGCTGTTTTCTCTGGAGCATCGGAGGCTGAGGTTTATGAAATCATGAGGGGGCATGGATAGGGTGAACAGCCGACGTCTTTCTCACAGAGTAGGGGAGTCCAAAACTAGAAGGCGTAGGTGAGAGGGGAAAAATTTAAAAGGGGCATCTTTTTGCACGCAGAAGGTAGCGCGTGTAAGGAACGAGCAGTCAGAGGAGGTGGTGGAAGCTAGTATAATTGCAACATTTAAAAGACATCTGGATGGGTATATGAATAGGAAGGGTTCAGAGAGATACGGGCCAAATACTGCAAATGGGACTAGGTAGGTTTGGATATCAGGTCGGCATGGACTAGTTGGACCAAAGGGTCCATTTCCGTGCCGTACATCTCTATGACTCTATGATTGTGTGAGATGGCAGGTGGACATGAGGAGCAAGCCTTTTTAAAGAGAGACTTGAGGGTGTTGCATGCAGAGTAAAAAATGAGGTCTGCAGATGCTGGAGATCACAGCTGCAAATGTGTTGCTGGTCAAAGCACAGCAGGTTAGGCAGCATCTCAGGAATAGAGAATTCGACGTTTCGAGCATAAGCCCTTCATCAGGAATAAGAGAGAGAGAGCCAAGCAGGCTGAGATAAAAGGTAGGGAGGAGGGACTAGGGGAGGCCCGTCCCCCTAGTCCCTCCTCCCTACCTTTTATCTCAGCCTGCTTGGCTCTCTCTCTCTTATTCCTGATGAAGGGCTTATGCTCAAAACGTCGAATTCTCTATTCCTGAGATGCTGCCTAACCTGCTGTGCTTTGACCAGCAACACATTTGCAGGTGTTGCATGCAGAGCTTTGCAAAAATATCTGGGCAGGTGGTGTCATAAATACAATTTAAAAATAGAAGCGTAGAGTACAAAGGCTTCACAAAAACCCAAACAGAGTCCCAATTTGGCTCAATATTGTCCAATTCCGGGCACCATACTTTAGGAAGGATGTCAAGACTTCGAAGAGGGTGTGGAGGGTGAACGAGACAGCTTTTGATTACCTGAAAGAGCTGGAGATGTTCTCAGAGAAGGGGAGATTTGCTAGAGGCGTTTAGAGTCAGGGAGCGGCTCCATCAAGCAGATCAAAAGAATTGGTTTTCAACAACTGAAGGGGGCACAAGTTTAAAGAAAATGTGCAGGGTTAGGAAAATGTCCGTTACAAAATGAAAAGGTCATGTAGCCAAACAACTATCTGTCACCATTTTTAAAGGATGCTAACTCCAGACATTGGTCATTCAATGATTTACAGTGTTCACAAGTTAACACCATGTAAAACGTCTGTGGCTTTTCACCAAGCCCTTCTGTCACTGCAGATTGCTAAATTTCTATTCTATGTCAACAGTCACACTGTAGCGACAGGCTCTGGCCACCAGGAGGCAAGATGGAACCGTCTCATAAAGATTCCCAAATCTGGAGAGAACAAAGAACAGGAACAAAGCCCACCCAGACAGTACCAACACGAGATACCTTTCTAAGCTAAAGACCTTTTGCCTCCGCACAGTCCGTATCTCTCTATTCCTTCCCTATTCATATATTTGTCAAGTTGTGTCTTAAATGTTGCAATTGTACCAGCCTCCACCACTTCCTCTGGCAGCTCATCCCATACACGTACCACCCTCTGCGTGAAAAAGTTGCACCTTATGTCCCTTTTAAATCTTTCCCCTCTCACCCTAAACCTATGTCCTCTAGTTCTGGGTTGGCCCATCTGATCGAGGTCCCGTTCACTCTGAGATAACTTTCTTCACTGTCTGATTTTAATGTCATCTGCAAACTTAACTAACCATAACTTCAATATTCCCATCCAAATCCTACAGGTGGGCGGCACAGTGGCTAGCACTGCTGCCTCACAGCGCCAGAGACCCGGGTTCAATTCCCGACTCAGGCGACTGACTGTGTGGAGTTTGCATGTTCTCCCCGTGTCTGCGTGGGTTTCCTCCGGGTGCTCTGGTTTCATCCCACAGTCCAAAGATGTGTGGGCCAGGTGAATTGGCCATGCTAAATTGCCCGTAGTGTTCAGTTAGGGGTATGGGTGGGTTGCGCTTCAGCGGGTCGGTGAGGACTTGTTGGGCCAAAGGGCCTGTTTCCACACTGTAAGTAATCTAATCTTTGAGGACTCAATTTGCCTTCAGGTTACCTATGCCTCCTTTTCCTTTTTGACTATATCCAAAGCCACAGAGCCGAGAGTTTCTATATATTTTATCTATGCCTTATTGATCTCCAGGTCTGTCTCTCAACTGTAACTGTGCTTTCCTCCAGAGAAAGGAGACATTGGGACGGAGTGGGATGGTAATGCAAAGGCCTCGATTGATGCTTATAGTCACAGGTTCGAATCCCACCAGAGCAGGTGGGGGAATTTAAGTTCAGTGAGGGGAAAGTGGAATTAAAAGCTCTTCGCAGGAATGAGGACCACAGCAACTATCATCAGGCAGAAGGTACAGAAGCGTGAACACACGCACCAGTCGGTTTCGTAATAATTTCTACCCTACTGTTGTTAGAATACTGAATGGACTCACAAACTCTTAATATTCGCCTGTATCTGTGTTTTTGTTTTTGCCGCTGTTTACCTATTATTTGCTTATCTATGCTACTTAACTCTGAGATCTGCCTGTATTGCTCACAAGACAAAGCTTTTCACTGTGTCTCAGTACACGGGACAATCAATTCAATTCACCGCCCCCAGTCCAGGATCACTGCAAAGTTGTATGACTGAAATTGACTTGATTCAAGTCAACTAGGGATGGCCAACCAATGTTGGTCTTGCCATTAGATGATGCTTTGAAAAAGGCTCTGGTCAGACCGTATTTGGAATAGCACGGGCAGTGTTTGGGGCCCTGTATCTAAGGAAGAATGTGCTAGCAATGGACAGAGTCCAGAAGAAATCTATGAAGCGCATATCACATGAGGAGCATTTGCAGGCTCTGGGTCTGCCCGCGATGGGGTTTAGAAGGATGAGCAGGGGTCTGATTGGAAATTACAGAATACCGAGGGGCCTGGGTAAAGTGGACGTTGGGAAGATGTTTCCAACAGTAGAGAGACTAGGACTCTAGGGCACAGCCTCAAAGTGAAGGGATGGCCCTTCAGAACTCAGATGAGGAGGAATTTCTTCAGCCAGACTTTGTGGAACTCATTGCCACAGAGGGCTGTGTATACCAAGACACAGAGTGTCTTTAGGACAGAGAAGGTTGGTAAGGGGACCAAGCAGAGAAAGTTGGTGATGGGGGTCAGGGGTTATGGGGAGAAAGTTGGTCAGGGATCAGGGGTTATGAGGAGAAAGTTGGTCAGGGATCAGGGGTTATGGGGAGAAAGCAAGAGAATGGGGTTGGGAAACACATCAGCTATGATCGAATGGTGAAGCAGACTCAATAGGCCAAATGGCCTCATTCTGTTCCTATATCTTATGGTCATTATAAAAGAATGCGAGAGATACAGTCAACAGGCAATGAATGGCAGAAAGTGAATGGTACATTGGCCTTCATAGTGAGAGGATTTGAATGCAGGAGCAGGGATGTCTTGCTGCTGGGACCTTACTGAAACCACAAGAACAATAAGAATAGTTCATCACAGCAACAGGTCCGTCGGTTCACCAAGACTACAACAATGCATGATGCCTTTCCAAACTCAGAACAGTGTCGCCTCAACACTGTCTGTATCCCCCTATTGCCTGCCTGTTCACATGTCTGCCTCTAAAGTGTTGCTATTGTACCCACCCCCACCACCTCCTCTGGCTGCCCATTCCAGGCACTTACCACCCTCGGTGTCAAATATTTGCCTCTCACATCTCCTTTCAGCTTTCCCCCTTTTACCTAAAACCTATGTCCCCATGCAATTGACAGTTCTACCACTGGAAAAGACACCAACTATCCATTCTAGCTGTTCCTCTGATAACTTTGTAAGCTTCTCTCAGGTCGCCCTGCGACCTTCAATGAGAAAACAAACCAAGTTTGCCCTTGTAGCTAATTCCCTCCGGACCAGAAAAATATCCTGATCAATCATTTCTGTGACCTTGCCAAAGCCTCCACATCCTTCTGGTAGTTTGGCGAACAGAACGGTACACAATTTCCCAAATGTGGACTAACTACTGTCCTATACAGCTGCAACTTAGCCTGTCAATTTTTGTACTCTCTGCTCCTAGTGATAAAGGCAAGCCGGACATATGCTTTCTTGACTACCATATCCACTTGGGTTCCCACTCTCAGGGAACTGTGGACCAGTATGCCTCGATCCCTCTGCATGTTGATGCTACTAAAGACTCTGCCATTTCCTGATTACTTCCATCTTGCATCAGATGTTCCAATTTGTCCGATCGTCCGATTAAATTCCAGCTGTCACTTCTCTGCCCCAGACTCCGGCCTATCTACATCCTGCTCTGTCCTCTGGCAATCCTCCTCATTATCCGCAGTTCCCCCCGATTCCCCCATATTGTGGGCAGTCTCCTTATCGGAGGGAGGATGTTCTGCCTATGCAAGGAGCACAATGAAGGTGTACCCGACTGACTCCCGGGAGGGCAGGACTGTCGTATGAAGAGAAACTGGATAGATTCACAAGAGACCTATACGATTCTAACAGGGCCAGACAGGGTAAACGCAGGAGGCGCGTTCCCGATGACCCGGGGAGCCCAGAACCTTGTGGGGGTCACAGTCTAAGGATTATGGGGTGGGGCCATTTCGGACTGAGATGGGGAGAAAGGTCTTCACCCAGGGGGTGGGGTGGTGGGCTGTGGGATTCTCTGTCGCAGAAACGTTGATTTTTCTTAGGAAGGTGTTCAAGGTCGCAAGAAGAGTGGGCGGCACGGTGGCACAGTGGTTAGCACTGCTGCCTCACAGCGCCTGTAGACCCGGGTTCAATTCCCGACTCAGGTGACTGACTGTGTGGAGTTTGCACGTTCTCCCCGTGTCTGCGTGGGTTTCCTCCGGGTGCTCCGGTTTCCTCCCACAGTCCAAAGATGTGCGGGTTAGGTGAATTGGCCAAGCTAAATTGCCCGTAGTGTTAGGTAAGGGGTAAATGTAGGGGTATGGGTGGGTTGCGCTTCAGCGGGTCGGTGTGGACTTGTTGGGCCGAAGGGCCTGTTTCCACACTGTAAGTCTAATCTAATCTATACTAAGACACCAGCAAGCAAGAAGTTGGTTTGAAGTGACTTGGGACCTTCCACAATAAGGTGGGTGACCTTGCAGCATGGGCTGGTACCTGAGATTTCGATGTTGTGGCCGAGCAACGACAGGAATGGTTGTTGCAGGTCCCGGGATTTAGATGTCTCAGTAAGAACAGAGAAGATGGTAAAAGGGGTTGGGTGGTGGCATTGTTAGTCAAGGACAGTATTATAGTGGCAGAAAGGATGTTTGAGGACTCGTCTACTGTGGTTGTATGGGCTGAGGTTAGAAACAGGAAAGGAAAGGCCTCCAAATAGTTCCAGAGATGTCGAGGATAGGAGATGATCTTTGATAGAATGAGAGTGACAGGGTAGTTATTATGGGGGGACTTAAACGTTCCAAATATTGACTGGGAATACTGTAGTACACGTACTTTAGATGGGTCCATCTTTGTCCAATGCGTGCAGGAGGGGTTCCTGACACATTAGAGTTGGTATTGGGTAATGAACCCAGTCAGGCATTAGATTTGAAGGCAGGTGAGCAGTTAGTTGATACTGACCACAATTTGGATATATTTAGTGATGGAAAGGCATAGGTATATATCACGGGGCAAGAGTTATAGCTGGGGGAAAGGCAATTACAATGCAATTAGGGAGGATTTGGGATGCACAGGATGGGGAAGGAAACTGCAGGGAATGGGTACAATTGAAATGTGGAGGTTATTCAAGGAGCAGCTACTGTGGATACTTGGTAAGTATGTACCGATCAGGCAGGGAGGAGGGTGTCAAGCGTGGGAGCTGTGATTTACGAAGGAAGTTGAACCTCTTGTCTAGAAGAAGACTGATATTAGGATGAGATGTTAAGACTCAGTTAGGGTGCTTGGAGAGTTACAAGTGAGCCGGGGAAAACCGAAAGAGAGAGCTAAGAGCCAGGAGGGGACATGAGAAGTCACTGGCGGATGGGATCAAGGAAAACCCAAAGGCTTTCTATAGGGATATCAGGAATAAAAGAATGACTAGAGTAAGAACAGGACCAATCAAAGGTAGTAGTGGGAAGCTGTGCGTGGAGTCAGAGGAGATAGGGGAAGTCTTAAATGAACATTTTTCGTCAGTATTCACACTGGAAAAAGATAATGCTGTCGAGGAGAATACTGAGATACAGGCTACTGGACTAAATAGGATTGAGGTTTAAAAGGAGGAGGTGTTAGCAATTTTGGAAAGTGTGAAAATAAATAAATCCCCTGGGCTGGGTGGGATTTATCCTAGGATTCTCTGGGAAGATAGGGTGGAGATTGCCGAGCCTTTGGCTTTGATCTTTATGTCATCATTGTCTACAGGAATAATGCCAGAAGATTGGAGGATAACAAATATTGTCCCCTTGTTCAAGAAGGGGGGGAAGGTCCAACCCTGGTATTTATAGACCAGTGAGCCTTATTTTGGTTGTGGGTAAAGTGTTGGAAAGGGTTGTAAGAGACAGGATTTATAATCACCGAGAGATGAATAATTTGACTAGGAATAGTCAACGGGGTTTTGTGAAGGGTAAGTTGTGCCTCACTAACCTTATTGCGCTCTTTGAGAAGGTGACCAAACAGGTGGATGAGGGTAGAGTGGTGGATGTGGTGTATATGGATTTCAGTAAGGCGCTTGATAAGGTTCCCCACGGTAAGCTATTGCACAAAGTACGGAGGCATGGGATTGAGGGTGATTTAGCAGTTTGGATCAGAAATTGGCTAGCTGAAAGAAGACAAAGGGTGGTGGTTGATGTGAAATATTCATCCTGAAGTTCAGTTACTAGTGGTGTACCGCAAGGATCTATTTTGGGTCCACTGATGTTTGTCATTTTTATGATGACCTGGATGAGGGCATAGAAGGATGGGTTAGTAAATTTGCAGATGACACTAAGGTCGGTAGAGTTGTACATAGTGACGAAGGATGTAGTAGGTTACAGGGGGACATAGATAAGCAACTGAGCTGAGAGGTGGTGAATGCAGTATAATCCGGAAAAGTGTGAAGTGATTCACTTTGGAAGGAGTAACAGGAATGCAGAGTATGGTAACATTCTTCGTAGTGTAGATGAGCAGAGGGATCTCGCTGTCCAGGTACATAGATCCCTGCAAGTTGCCATCCAAGTTGATAGGGATGTTAAGAAGGCTAACGGTGTGTTAGCTTTTATTGGTAGATGGATTGAGTTTCCGAACCACAAGGTCATGCTGCAGCTGTACAAAACTCTGGTGAGGCTGTGTATTGCGTACAGTTCTGGTCACCACACTATAGGAAGGATGTGGAAGCTTTGGAAAGGATGCAGAGGAGATTTACTAGGATGTCGCCTGGTATGAAGGGAAGGTTTGATGAGGAAAGGCTGAGGGACTTGAGGCTGTTTTCGTTCAAGAGAAGTGAATTAATTGAGACGTATGAGATAATCAGAGGGTTAGATAGGGTGAGAGCCTTTTTCCTCAGATGGTGATAGCTAGCATGAAGGGGTGATCGATATAGGACAGATGTCAGAAGTAGTTTCTTTACTCAGAGAGCAGTAGGGGCGTGGAACACACTGCCTGCAACAGGAGTGGACTTGCCAACTTAAAGGGCATTTAAATGGTCATTGGATAGGCATACAGATGAGAATGGAATCGTGTAGGTAAGATGGACTTCAGATTGATTTCACAGGTTGATGCAACATCGAGGGCCGAAGGGCCTGTACTGCGCTGTAATGTTCTATATTCTATGAGTTGGATGTAGTTCTTCGGGCTAGAGGGATTGAAGATTATGGGGTTAAAGTCGGACTGAGTTGGATGATCAGCCACAATCTTATCAATGACAGACCAAGCTCAAAAGGGCGAATGACCTATTCCTGCTCCTATTTCCTGTGTTTCTATGACTGGACCCTTCAGCCCCTCAATCCTGCTCCACTGCCCAGCAAAATGGTGACTGATCAATCGATGTTTTGAATTCCACATTTCCATCTACCCCGATAACCTTTGAACCCTCGGCCTAGCATGGATCTATCTAATTCCACCTTAAAAAGTTCAAAGACCTCCCCCCCTCCCCTCCCCACCCCCCCCCCGCCCCTCCCCACTCCCCCCCAGCCCTCCCACCTTCGCTGCTTTCTGAGACACAGCTCCAAAGTCACATAGCCTTCAGAGGAAAACAAAGTGCTCCTCATTTATGTGTTCTAAAACAGTGTCCCCTTTTTGGACTGCGCCACACAAGGAAATACCCCTTCCACACCCATCTTGTCGAGATGAAGTGAAGTAGGTTATCTAAGATTATAAAGAGATCTTTATCGCTGAAAGTTGCCACCCAGGTAAATAGTGCTGTGAAGAAGGCATATGGCGTACTGGCTTTTATTGGTAGAGCAATTGAGTTCCGGAGTCCTGAGGTCATGTTGCAGTTGTATAAGAGCTGAAAATGTGTTGCTGGTTAAAGCACAGCAGGTCAGGCAGCATCCAAGGAACAGGAAACTCGACGTTTCGGGCATAAGCCCTTCATCAGGAATGAGGAGAGTGTGCCAAGCAGGCTAAGATAAAAGGTAGGGAGGAGGGACTTGGGGAAGGTGCGATGGAGATGTGATAGGTGGAAGGAGGTCAAGGTGAGGGTGATAGGCCGGAGTGGGGGGGGCCGGAGAGTTGTATAAGACTCTGGTGCGGCCGCATCTGGAGTATTGTGTGCAGTTTTGGTCGCCATACTATAGGAAGGATGTGGAGGCCCTGGAACGGGTGCAGAGGAGGTTTACCAGGATGTTGCCTGGTATGGTAGGAAGATCATATGAGGAAAGGCTGAGGCACTTGGGGCTGTTCTCATTGGAGAAAAGAAGGTTTAGGGGTGACTTGATAGAGGTGTACAAGATGATTAGGGGTTTAGATAGGGTTGACCATGAGAACCTTTTTCCATGTATGGAGTCAGATATTACGAGGGGGCATAGCTTTAAATTAAGGGGAGGTAGTTATAGGACAGATGTTAGGGGTAGATTCTTTACTCAGCGAGTCGTGAGTTCATGGAATGCCCTGCCAGTAGCAGTGGTGGACTCTCCCTCTTTATGGGCATTTAAACGGGCATTGGATAGGCATATGGAGGATAGTGGGCTAGTGTAGGTTAGGTGGGCTTGGGTCAGTGCAACATCGAGGGCTGAAGGGCCTGTACTGCGCTGTATTTTTCTATGTTCTATGTTCTATCTTGATCAATTGGGTCAATGGGATGAGGAGTGGCAGGTGGAGTTTAATTTTGATAAACATGATGTGTTGCATTTTGGTAAAATAAACAAGGGCAGAATTTATACAACTAAAAATAGGGCCTTGGATAGTGTTGTAGGACAGAGACCTAGGGGTTCAGGTACCTAATTCTTCAAATTTTGCATCACATATAATGGGGTGGTCGAGAAGGTGTTTAGCCTTCATTGCTCAGTCCTTTGGGTGTAGGAGTTGGGACATTCATGTTGAGGTTGTACAAGGCATTGGTGAGACCTCGTCTGGAGTACTGTGTCCAGTTCTGCTCCC
Organism: Hemiscyllium ocellatum; assembly: GCF_020745735.1. Taxonomy (NCBI): domain Eukaryota; kingdom Metazoa; phylum Chordata; class Chondrichthyes; order Orectolobiformes; family Hemiscylliidae; genus Hemiscyllium; species Hemiscyllium ocellatum. Next base: position 10,761,137 of record NC_083446.1, read on the forward strand.
TCTGTTACAGGAGGAATAATATTAAGCTGGAGAGGGTTCAGGAGCGATTTACCAGGATGTTGCTGGGAGTTGAGCTATAAGGAGAGACTGGATAAACTGGATTTTTTCCACTGGAGCATAGGAGGTTGAGTGGTGTCTTTATACAGGTTTATAAAATCATGACAGATATAGATAAGGTGAACAGCAGGTGTCTTTTTCCCTAGGACAGGGGATTTCAAGACTGGGAGGGTATTTTTAAGATGTGAGGAGAAAGATTTTTTTAAAAATGAGGGGTAATTTTATTTACACAGAGAGTGGTTCGTGTGTGAAATGAACTTTCAGAGGAAGTGGTGTATGCAGGTACAATTACAATGTTTAAAAGACACTTATCTAAGTCCATAAATGAGCAAGGTTTGAAGGGCAAAGCGCAGGCAGGTGGGACTTGTTTAGTTTGGGATCATGGTCAGTGTGGACTGGTTAGACAGAAGGGTCTCTTTAGGTGCTGTATGACTTTATGACCCTGTGATTCAGGACCTTATATACTTCAATCAGGTCACCTCCCACACTTCCAAATCCCAGTTTGCCGAACCCTTTCCTCATAGGACAACCTGCTCACTCCAGATATCGATCTGGTAAACCTGCTGTGAACTGAACTCCAACAGAGTAACATCTTCCCTTAAATAATTTGGAGATGCCGGTGTTGGACTGGGGTGGACAAAGTTACAAATCACACAACACCAGGTTAGAGTCCAACAGGTTTAACTGGAAGCACACTAGCTTTCGGAGCGACGCTCCTTCATCAGGTGATTGTGGCAGGCTCGATGGTAACACAGAATTTATAGCAAACATTTACAGTGTGATGTAACTGAAATTATACATTGAAAAATTGATTGTCTGTTAAGCCTTTCATCTGTTAGAATACAGTGATAGTTTCACTTCTTTCATGTGTAAATCACAAAACCCTTTTTTAAAAAGTTGCATTCTCGGGTTAGCTGTTAACAATGGTGATAGCTGGACAATATGTTGAAGGTGTTAGCCCCCTGTGTTCTCTGTCTATGACCTGATGTTTAGATTGATTCTAATCTAAAAAGTGAGGTAACAATTTTACATAAATTCCTGCAGTGTTTGAGCTCAGAGTTCGACATGAATGTATGCAGTTTTCGAGCAAAGTACAATGTAACTCTGCAAGTACAAATTCACCCCACAAAATATATGTGTGCATGTGGGTCTTTGTGTGTGTGTGTGTGTGTGTCTGGGGTGGGGGTTGTGAGTGTGAGAAGGTGTGTGTGTGGTGAATTTGTACTTGCAGGGTTACATTGTACTTTGCTCAAAAACTGCACACATTCATGTAGAACTCTGAGCTCAAAAACTGCATGAATTTATGTAAAACTCTGTTATCTCACTTTTTAGATTAGAATCAATCTAAACATCAGGTCATAGACAGAGAACACAGGGGGCTAACACCTTCAACATATTGTCCAGCTATCACCATTGTTAACAGCTAACCCGAGAATGCAACTTTTAAAAAAAGGGTTTTGTGATTTACACATGAAAGAAGTGAAACTATCACTGTATTCTAACAGATGAAAGGCTTAACAGACAATCAATTTTTCAATGTATCATTTCAGTTACATCACACTGCAAATGTTTGCTATAAATTCTGTGTTACCATCGAGCCCGCCACAACCACCTGATGAAGGAGCATCGCTCCGAAAGCTAGTGTGCTTCCAATTAAAGCTGTTGGACTCTAACCTGGTGTTGTGTGATTTTTAACTCCCTTAAATAAGGACAGCAAAACATTTTTTTGGTTCATTTGCAAGAAGTGAGTGTCACTAACTAGTCTAGCATTTATTGCCCACCCCTAATTGCCCAGACAGCAGTTTAAGAGTCAATCATTTCTGTGGGTCTCAAGTCGCATGTAGACCAGACCAGGTGAGGATTCCAATTTCCTTCCCTAAAGGAGATTAGTGAACCAGATGAGTTTTTCCCCAATAATCAACAACGGATTCGTGGTCATCATTAATATCTTACTTAATTCCAGATTTTTAATTGAAATCAGATTCCACCATCTGCCAAGGCAGGATTTGAACCAAGGTCCACAGAACATTACCTGGGAATCTGGATTAACAGTCTGTTGATAATAGCACTAGGCCATCACCTCCCCTTAGCATCCAGCATTCAAGATGTGATCTCACTAAAGAAGATTGCAGGTTAGGAAGGTGGTGCTGAGTTCGAGGAAGATTGCAGGTTAGGAAGGCGGTCTTCTTCCTGACCTCTCCCGCCCCCACCCCACTCCAGCCTATCACCCTCACCTTGGCCTCCTTCCACCTATCGCATCTCCAACGCCCCTCCCCCAAGTCCCTCCTCCCTACCTTTTATCTTAGCCTGCTGGACACACTTTCCTCATTCCTGATGAAGGGCTTATGCTCGAAACGTCGAATCTCCTGCTCCTTGGATGCTGCCTGACCTGCTGCGCTTTCCCAGCAACACATTTTCATGCCAATCATAGTACCAAACTAAACTAGTGCCATCTGCCTGCGCTTGGCACATATTCCTCCAAACATTTCTTCTTCATGAACTTATCCAACTGTCTTCCAAACTGTACCCGCATCCACCACTTCCTCTGGAAGTTCGTTCCACAAACGAACCACTCTCTGGGTAAAAGAATCGCCCCTCTTGTCTTGTGTAAATACTTCTCCTCTCACCTTAAAACCATGCCCCCTAGTCTTGCAATCCCCCTCCCTAGGGAAAAGACTTCTGCCACTCACCTTATCTATATCCCTCATTATTTTATAAACCTGTATCAGGTCAGCCTTGAGCCTCCTACGCTCCAGTGAAAAAAGTCGCGGCCTACCCAGCCTCTCCTTATATCTCAAACCCTCCATTCCCGGCAACATCCCAGTAAATCTCCTCAGAATCCTCTCCAGCTTACTAATATCCTTCTTATAACAGGGTAACCTGACCTCCATACAACCCCCCAGAAGAGGCCTCACCAACATCCTGGAGGAGACAGTGAGGACTGCAGATGCTGGAGATCAGAGCTGAAAATGTGTTGCTGGAAAAGCGCAGCAGGTCAGGCAGCATCCAAGGAACAGGAGATTCGACGTTTCGGGCATAAGCCCTTCATCAGGAATAAGGAAAGTGTGCCCAGCAGGCTAAGATAAAAGGTAGGGAGGAAGGACTTGGGGGAGGGGCGATGGAGATGAGATAGGTGGAAGGAGGTTAAGGTAAGGGTGATAGGCCGGAGTGGGGTGGGGGGCGGAGAGGTCAGGAAGAAGATTGCAGGTTTGGAAAGCGATGCTGAGTTCGAGGGATTCAACTGAGACAAGGTGGGGGGAGGGGAAATGAGGAAACTGGAGAAATCTGAGTTCATCCCTTGTGGTTGGAGGGTTTCCAGGCGGAAGATGAGGCGCTCTTCCTCCAACCGTCATATTGTTATGTTCTGGTGATGGAGGAGTCCAAGGACCTGCATGTCCTTGGTGGAGTGGGAGGAGGAGTTAAAGTGTTGAGCCACGGGGTGGTTGGGTTGGTTGGTCCGGGTGTCCCTGAGGTGTTCTCTGAAACGTTCCGCAAGTAGGCGGCCTGTCTCCCCAATATAGAGGAGACCACATTGGGTGCAGCGGATGCAATAGATGATGTGTGTGGAGGTGCAGGTGAATTTGTGGCGGATGTGGAAGGATCCCTTGGGGCCTTGGAGGGAAGTGAGGGAGGAGGTGTGGGCGCAAGTTTTGCATTTCTTGCGGTTGCAGGGGAAGGTGCCGGGAGTGGAGGTTGGGTTGGTGGGGGGTGTGGACCTGACGAGGGAGTCACGGAGGGAGTGGTCTTTTCGGAACGCTGATAGGGGAGGGGAGGGAAATATATCCCTGGGGGTGGGGTCCGTTTGGAGGTGGCTGGCGATGGAGGAGTCCAAGGACCTGCCTCACCAACATCCTGTACAACCTCAACATGACATCCAACTCCTGTACTCAAAGGACTGAGCAAGAAGGCAAATGTGCTAAACACCTTCATAACCACCCTTTTGATGCTAATTTTAAAGAATTATGTATCTGAAACCCTCAGTCTCTCTCTGTTCAACAATACTACCTGTACAACTGAAGCATAACATCCTTACTTTTGTAATCAGTTCCTCTCAATAGTTCAGTAAAATCATGGCAGTACTTTTCAGAATATATTCAAATATATTTGATCATGCAGCACCCCAATCATCTGTGGGGAGGGTATGATTTCAACATTAGGGAAGCGCTTCATTGTTACCTCTACCCCACACATACACACCCTCCTCTTGATCACAAACCCTGACTCTGCTTCCTGTCTTCTACATTCTGAACAAACCATGTGTTACATTCATCCAGTCATAGAGATGCACAGCATGGAAACAGACCCTTCGCTTCAACTTGTCCATGTCGACCAGATTTCCCAACCTAATCAAGTCCCACTCGCCAGCACTGGACCCATATCCATCTACTTTTCGCTTCCCCAGTCCCCAACACCTTATTTTCACCATGGACATCCAGTCCCTGTACACCTCCATCCCCCATCACGAAGGACTCAAAGCCCTCCGCTTCTTCCTTTCCCGCCGCACCAACCAGTACCCTTCCACTGACACCCTCCTTCGACTGACTGAACTGGTCCTCACCCTGAACAACTTCTCTTTTCAATCCTCCCACTTCCTCCAAACTAAAGGAGTTGCCATGGGCACCCGCATGGGCCCCAGCTATGCCTGTCTCTTCGTAGGATATGTGGAACAGTTCATCTTCCGCAACTACACTGGCACCACCCCCCACCTTTTCCTCCGCTACATCGATGACTGTATCGGCGCTGCCTCGTGCTCCCACGAGGAGGTTGAACAGTTCATCAACTTTACCAACACCTTCCATCCCGACCTCAAATTCACCTGGACTGTCTCAGACTCCTCCCTCCCCTTCCTAGACCTTTCCATTTCTATCTCAGGCGACCGACTCAACACAGACATCTACTATAAACCGACTGACTCCCACAGCTATCTGGACTACACCTCCTCCCACCCTGCCCCCGTAAGAACTCCATCCCATATTCCCAATTCCTTCGTCTCCGCCGCATCTGCTCCCAGGAGGACCAGTTCCAATACCGTACAGCCCAGATGGCCTCCTTCTTCAAGGACCGCAGAATCCCCCCAAACGTGATCAACGATGCCCTCCACCGCATCTCCTCCACTTCCCGCTCCTCCGCCCTTGAGCCCCGCTCCTCCAACCGCCACCAAGACAGAACCCCACTGGTTCTCACCTACCACCTCACCAACCTCCGTATACAACGTATCATCTGCCGTCATTTCCGCCACCTCCAAACGGACCCCACCACCTGGGATATATTTTCCTCCCCTCCCCTATTAGCGTTCCGCAAAGACCACTCCCTTCGTGATTCCCTCGTCAGGTCCACACCCCCCACCAACCCAACCTCCACTCCCAGCACCTTCCCCTGCAACCGCAGGAAATGTAAAACTTGCGCCCACACCTCCTCCCTCACTTCCCTCCAAGGCCCCAAGGGATCCTTCCATATCCGCCACAAGTTCACCTGTACCTCCACACACATCATCTATTGCATCCGCTGCACCCGATGTGGCCTCCTCTGTATTGGGGAGACGGGCCGCTTACTTGCGGAACGCTTCAGAGAACACCTCAGGGACGCCCGGACCAACCAACCCAACCACCCCGTGGCTCAACACTTTAACTCTCCCTCCCACTCCACCGAGGACATGCAGGTCCTTGGACTCCTCCACCGGCAAAACATAACAACACGACGGCTGGAGGAGGAGCGCCTTATCTTCCGCCTGGGAACCCTCCAACCACAAGGGATGAACTCAGATTTCTCCAGCTTCCTCATTTCCCCTCCCCCCACCTTGTCTCAGTCGGTTCCCTCAACTCAGCACCGCCCTCCTAACCTGCAATCCTCTTCCTGACCTCTCCGCCCCCACCCCACTCTGGCCTATCACCCTCACCTTGGTCTCCTTCCACCTATCACATCTCCATCGCCCCTCCCCCAAGTCCCTCCTCCCTACCTTTTATCTTAGCCTGCTTGGCACCCTCTCCTCATTCCTGATGAAGGGCTTATGCCCGAAACGTCGAATTTCCTATTCCTTGGATGCTGCCTGACATGCTGTGCTTTAACCAGCAACACATTTTCAGCCATATCCATTTACGTTTAGATCAGAGTGGCGCTGGAAAAGCACAGCAGGTCAGGCAGCATCCGAGGAGCAGGAAAAACCCATGTTTCGGGCAAGAGCCCTTCATCAGGAATAGAGGCAGGAAGCCTCCAGGGTGGAGAGATAAATGGGGGGTGGAGGGGAGAGCTGGGGAGAATATGGCCAAGAGTACAATAGGTGAATGTGGGTGGGGATGGAAGTGATAGGGCAGAGAGGAGGGTGGAGTGGATAGGTGGGAAGGGAGATAGACAGGTAGGGCAGGTCATGGGGACAGTGCTGAGCTAGAAGGGGTAAGGTGGGGGAGGGGAAATGAGGAAACTGTTGAAGTCCACATTGATGCCCTGGGGTTGAAGTGTTCCGAGGCGGAAGATGAGGTGTTCTTCCTCCAGGCGTCTGGTGTGAGGGAGCGGCGGTGAAGGAGGCCCAGGACCTCCATGTCCTCGGCAGAGTGGGAGGGGGAGTTGAAATGTTGGGCCACAGGGTGGTGTGGTTGATTGGTGCGGGTGTCCCAGAGATGTTCCCAAAAGCGCTCTGCGAGGAGGCATTCAGTCTCCCCAATGTAGAGGAGACCGCATCGGGAGCAATGGATACAATAAGTGACATTGGTGGATGTGCAGGTGAAACTTTGATGGATGTGGAAGGCTCCTTTGGGCCTTGGATAGAGGTGAGGGAGGAGGTGTGGGCACAGGTTTTACAATTTCGGCGGTGGCAGGGGAAGGTGCTGGGAGGGGAGGATGGGTTGTTGGGAGGCGTGCACCTGACAAGGGAGTCGCGGAGGGAACGGTCTTTGCGGAAAGCGGAAAGGGGTGGAGAGGGAAACATATCCCTGGTGGTGGGGTCCGTTTGAAGGTGGCGGAAATGTCGACGGATTTCGGCCATATCCCTCCAAACCCTTCCGATTCATATCCCCATCCAGATGCCTTTTAAATGTTGTAAATGTACCAACCTCCACCACTTCCTCTGGCAGCTCATTTCATACACGTACCACCCTCTGTGTGAAAAGGTTGCCCCTTAGGTCTTTTTTATATCTTTCCCCTCTCACCCTAAACCCTATGCCCTCAAGTTCTGGACTCCCCCACCCCCAGAGAAAAGACCTTGGCTATTTACCCTGTCCATGCCCCTCATGATTATATAAACCTCCATAAGGTCACCCCTCAGCCTCCGACGCTGCAAGGAAAACAGCCCCAGCTTCCTCAGCCTTTCATCTCTGTCTTAAACAGGTGACTCCTTACTGTGAAAGAGTGACCACTAGGTGCAGATTCTCCCCACAAGAGGAACCGTTCTCTCCCCATCCATCTTATCGAGCTCGCTCAGGATCTTAGATGTTTCAACCATATCACCTCGCACTCTCCGAAACTCCAGTGGACACCCAGCCTATCCTGTCCGACCTCTCTGTGTAAGACAACCCACCCCATTCCAGTGATTTATTGAGGTAAACCTTCAACAAAAATAAGGGAATCAGATTTAATAATTACTACAGTTTATCAAAAGAGGGAGTTGGGGTCTCGTGTGTATCAACCACTGAAGGTGCCAGAATATAGTATAGGATCCCGACAGAGTGGGAGCAGGCCATTTGGCCCATCGAGTCCACATTGACCCTCCGAAATGCATCCCACCCGGACACAATCCCCGTAAACCAGCATTTCCTACGGCTAATCCACGTAGTCTATGCACCTCGGGATTCTATGGGCAACTTAGCTTGGCCATCCCAGTCTAACCCTGCATAGCCCTGGACTGTGGGAGGAAACCGGAGCACTCAGAGGAAGCCCATGCAGACGCGTAGGGGATGTGCAAACTCCACACCAACAGTGGCCAGAGTATTTTACAAAATGTATGGTATCTAGGGCTTCAAAAGTAGAAGGACTGAGCAGAAAAACGGGGACCTCACTCTTTATGAACCTTGAGTCAGGCCAACCCTGACTGCAGCATTGTTTCCAATCCTGCAACCCACTCTCATTCATCTCCACCCTCTCCCACACTCTCTTCAGGAGGTGAGGGTCCCCCAAGAAGGTGCCGAGGGACATTGATCGGAACAGTTCCCGGGATTGGGGGGCAATGAGTGGGGGTGGGGGGTTGGAGGTGGAAAGATTTTAACTACCAGGTCAAGGGTCGCAAAGGCTCGGGGTCGTTCATCTCAGAGCGAAGGAGATGAAGGAGAGGCAGGAGTGAGATTTGATGGAGTTGGTTGCCATGGCCACAGATGCGGCGAAGTCTGGGAAAGAGAAGCTAGGTCCCGTTGGCTGATGGGACAAAGACTGGGGAGGGAGGAGACACAAGGTTGAAGGTTTTGAGGGTGAGGAGGAAGATTGATTTCCGCAGCGAGGGGGAACAAGCTTGAACCCATTGCCCACGAGATGGGTGGGGAAGGAGAGACGACGAACGATTTGAGGAGCTGTTTGGACTGGAACCTGAGGGGGAGTAAACTCGCAGGGCAGCGAAGGGGAGCATGGAGGAGTTGAGGACCCATCTGGATCGGTGCACAGAGGGCCTGTTTTGACCAGACAGGGTGAATGGCCTCATACACCGCTCTAACAAGTTGGCAACTTTAAAAAGAGAAGACATTGAGTCCTTGAAAAGGGGGTGTTTACAGGGCCATGAGAAAAAATGGAGTGAGAAGTCAATTGGGTAGCTATTCCAAAACGCTGACACAGGCTGAGAGACATCGAGTCATGGAGATGTGCAGCGCAGACACAGACCCTTTAGTCCAACTCGTCCATGCCGACCAGGTATCTGTAACTCACTACCAGTGAAGTAACCAGAGGCAGAAACCCTCATCACGTTTACAAAGTTCATAGATATGCATTTGAAACACTCAAGGCTATGGGGCAAGTGCTTTGAAATGGGATGAGGATCGGTCGATGCTTGATGGCCTGCACAGACATGATGGGCCGAAGGCTCCCTTTCTGTGCTGATAAACAATAAATGACTATATTAAGGGTCATAGAGTTGTACAGCATGGAAACAGACCCTTTGTCAATGCTGAGCAGATATCCTGAATTAATCTAGTCCCATTTGCCAGCACTTGGCCCATATCCCTCTAAACCTTTCCCATTCATATACCCACCCCGATGCCTTTTAAATGTCGTAATTGTACCAGCCTTCACCACTTCCTCTGGCAGCTCATTCCATACACTCACCACCCTCTGCGTGAAAAAGTTGCCCCTCGTGTTCCTTTTATACCTTTCCCCTCTCACCTTAAACCTATGCCCCTCTAGTTCTGGACTCCCCTAGACTTGGCTCCTCCTGTTGTACGGGATGGGAATGGGGGACGTTGGTTTCGGTCGTTATCCAGGGAATCGCAGGCTCTGATTGGAACAGGATGCTCTCGCGAAAAGAGACCAGGAGTGTGGACCCCCCCGCATCTTACCAAGCCTGGCCAAGGGGAGATGTGCATGCTCCAATAGGAGGGGGGGGGGAGAAAACACCTTCATAATCATGGAAGAGTCAAACCTTGGGCATCGACATCCCCCAGCCTTTCCCTCCCACCTCCCCCCAGCTTCACGCAAAGCCAAAATAAACATCAACACCAGCAGATATCTCATTCTCCAGCAGCAATGCCTCCTCCCACCAACCCCCATTCCCCCCCCCCCCCCCCCCACCAAACAAAAGACTTCCTTGCTCAGAACAGCTGAGGAGATTAAACTGGGGAAGAACAATGTCAGAGAGAGAGAGAGAGAGAGAGAGAGAGGTGTGAAAAAAAAACCGAGGGAACATTTCACTGCAATGCAGTGGATGCATTCCAGAAATATCACCCCCCATCTCCACCAACATCCACTCCACCCATCTCTTGCCCCCACTATCTTGCCCAGTCTCTCAAAATTAAATCAGACAATTTTGGAGGAGGGTTTTTTAAAAAGGGCTTCTGTTTCCGCCCCCCCAGCTTCCCCCCCCCCCCTATAAATTAGCAGGCTCTGGGTGTCAAAATTGATATTTTTGTTAAAGGCGCACAGAATTGATTAGAGGGGAAGGTGACAGAGCGTTTCCCCCCTCCCCTCCCACATTTACTGTCTCCCTTTCTGCACTCACAGCAAGACACACACCTCCCTCCTCTCCCTTTTGAAGCTTCGTCTTCCTGGTGAAGGTGAAATTTAATTTCCTTGGTATTTCACGAACTCAGTAGGCAAGGGCGACAATGCCATTCTCTGTGTCTGCGTTTGTGTGTGTGTGTGTGTGCACACGCGTGTGTGTGTGTGTGTTAGTCAGACTCACCTCCTCTCTGATGTCTTGCAGGCTCGGGGTGTTACCTTCGTTCACCGCTCCTGACAAACTCTGCATGATCTTTCCTCAGCCTCCCAGGCACAGGTCCAGCCGAGCGAAAACGCCATGTGGAAACGGCCAAGTCATTTCCTATCAGGGACAAAAGCTGCCCAGAGGGGGAGCAGGGCGATAGAGATACACAGAGAGAGAAAGAGCAGCTCCCCTTTCAATCCTCCTTAGTAAAGCACTGTGATTTTACCCTTACAGAGACACACACACGGTGTGTATACAATAGAGCCATCCTGCAGCATTCAGTTCCAATGAAGCATCTCACATATCCAAGTCTAGTTTTAGTGTAAAGCTGAAAGGCATGTTCTAGCAATGGTCCCTGTTTTATATGCAGCACCTTCACTGCAATGGGTCCCCCTTTATGTATTTAAATCTGAAATTGCTTTGCCTCACCTAGCCACTGACCCCTGTACTCTACAATTTCTGCCTGAAATACATAGCTGACGTCAGCTACCTTGGATACTGTTCCCAGCTCCTGCAATATTTAAAGGGGCAGGCCACGTCGTGATGCTTGTGGGGAACTGGGGGGAGAGGAGGCTGCCTCACAACCCCATCCGGGGATAGGTCCAGGGTTTGTTGCCCCACCCTTAATTGCCCCTCTAGAAAGTGGTGGTGAGCCACCTTCATGACCCACTGCAGTCCGCGGGCTGTGGGTAGACCCACAATCGCCTTAGGGAGGGAATTCCAGGATTTTGACCCAGCGACACTGAAGGAAAGGCCGCTGTGTTTCCGAGTCAGGATGGCGAGCGGCTCGCGGGGGATCTTGCAGGGGCTCTTGTTCCCATGTACCTGCTGCTCTTGTACAGGGGCAGTTGGTAGGGGCTCTTGTTTCTTTTTCATATTGGGATCATGGAATCCCTACGGTGTGGAAGCAGGCCATTCAACCCATCAAGTCCAAAACGACCCTCTGAAGAGCATCCCACACAACACCTCCCCCCCCCAGCCAATTCCTGTAACCATGCATTTCCCATAGCTGATCCACCCTAACCTGCACATCTTTGGACACAATGGGACAATTTAGCACGGCCAATCCACCCTAACCTGCACATCCCTGGGCACTATGGGACAATTTAGCACGGCCAATCCACCCTAACCTGCACATCCCTGGGACACTATGGGATAATTTAGCACGGCCAATCCACCCTAACCTGCACATCCCTGGGCACTATGGGACAATTTAGCACGGCCAATCCACCCTAACCTGCACATCCCTGGGCACTATGGGACAATTTAGCATGGCCAATCCACCCTAACCTGCACATCTTTGGACACAATGGGACAATTTAGCACGGCCAATCCACCCTAACCTGCACATCCCTGGGACACTATGGGACAATTTCGCACGGCCAATCCACCCTAACCTGCACATCTTTGGGAGGAACCCTCGCAGATGAAGGGAGAGTGTACAAACTCCTCACAGTCATCCAAAGGTGGAATTGAACCAAGCCCCGTGAGGCAGTAGTGCTAACCGCTAAGCCACTGTTCGCTAAAGAGGCATTAGTGAACCAGATGTGTTTATATGACAACCAGTGTTCGTTGTCAATGGTCACCATCTCTGAGACCAGTTAAATTGCAGATTTTTAATCGAGTTTATGCCCAACATCTTAGACTGGACCACCTTGTAAAGGCCACCTACACTGTCTAGTCGGACATTTGTTAACCCAAGCGGTTATGGACGTTCCCTAGCCCCGGGCAGATCCCTTGAAATGTTATCTCCACCATTTCCCCACAAGAGATGTGAGTCTTCAGAGAAAGCCAGTTCAAATCCAGGGCTGGCTATTACCAACTGGAACATTCCCCCCACATCCCCACTCCTCCATATCACTCCACAACCCTGCCTCCCACTTTCAAAGATGATATTAGACTACACAGAGCATGGAGGGGATGTTAGGAATTGTAGATCATATAGATGTACAGATCCATCTCGGCCACACTGACCAGATAACCCTAAGCTCATCTAGTCCCATTTGCCAGCATTTGGCCCGTATCCTTCTAAACGATTCCTACTCATGTACCCATCCAGATACCTTTTAAATGTTAGAAGTCACATGACACTAGGTTATAGTCCAACAGGTTTATTTGAAGTCACAAGCTTTCAGGGCACTGCTCCTTCATCAGTCCAACACCAGGATCTCCACATCATGCCCTCTTACATGTTGTCATTGTACCAGCCTCCACCACCTCCTCTGGGAGCTCATTCCATACACACACCACCCTCTGTGTGAAAAAGTTGCCACTTAAGTCCTTTTTGAATCTTTCCCCCTCTCACCTTAAACCTATGGTTTTGGGGAGACGATCTTGACTGGTCACCCTATCCATGCCCCACATGATTTTATAAACCTCTATAGGGTCACCCCTCAGTCTCCGACGCTCCAGGGAAAACAGCCCCAGCCTGTTCAGCCTCTCCCTGTAGCTCAGATCCTCCAACCCTGGCAACACCCTTGTAAATCTTTTCTGAACCCTTTTACATTTCATAACATCCTTCCGATCGGAAGGAGACCAGAATTGAATGCAGTATTCCAAAAGTGGCCTAAACAATGCCCTGTACAGTCACGGCATGACTTCCTAACCCAATGCACTGACCAATAAAGTCGTGTACCAAATGCCTTCTTTACTACCCGAATAAAAAAAAGTAAAATGAAGACAAAGTTCATCACTGTTTGGTTAACTGCTCCTGGGTCGGGGGAAGGCCGATTAAGAAACAATGGAATACCCTGAAGATGCAGCTGAGACGAGACTGCTGTTCTGGGCCCAGAGCACCACGCACAGGCATTGGAATACTGGGCCGGAAGCTTCCACCAAATAAGGCAGCCATGCTGGACCTAGATGACTAGGCCAGGACAAGACTGCCATGTCCGGACTAAATTGCCTTCTCTTCCTTCAGGTGCCCAGGTATAGATGCAGATATGGAGCCTTGGCCTAGCTGTGAATCCGGGCCTAGACTGCCTTTTTCCTCCTTCAGGCGCCCGGGCCTAGATGTAGATGTGGAGCCTCGGCCTAGTCTGTGATTCTGGGCCTAAACCGCCTTTCTCCTCCTTCAGGCGACCGGGCCTAGATGCGGATCTGGAGTCTCGCCCTAGCCTGCGATTCCAGGCCGAGACCGCCTTTCTCCTCCTTCAGGCGCCCGGGCCTAGATGCGGATCTAGAGCCTCGCCCTATCCTGCGATTCCAGGCCGAGACCGCCTTTCTCTTCTTTCAGGTGTCTGTGCCTAGACTTGGACCCGGAGCCTCAGCCTAGCCTGCGTGTCTAGGCCGGGGGAGTCAGCCCAGACCTGTTCCTTGCTCAACAGCAGATCCCGGGCTGGGCTGGGGGCATTTCTGGTTCGTACTAGCGTCACTGCTGCCAGAGGCCTCCTCCCTCACCTGCCACTCTCTTGGCTTTGAAGAAAAGAAAGTGAACAAAAGAAAGGGAAAAAAAGCAAAAGTAGAAAACAAAGAAAGAAAACTGACTGGAACGGATGCATTCCTGTGCTCAGCACCCCCCTACTCTGCCACTATCTTGAAATATTAACCTGGATCTCTGGATTAGTAGCTTGGTGTTATTACTACAACACCGCCATTTCCTCCAAGGTCATATCTCAGATGCCCATTTGCCGGCCATTTATGTAAAGAAAGAACATCCAGGTTGCTACTCACAACCCAGGAGTGTTTGGCCGGGATCTCTGCAGCCTCTACGATGTTGTGGTCTATATTGACAGACATTCTTTTGGCGTGATCCCATTAATTTTTAAAATACTGTGGCTGGGGAGAAAATAGCGGCTTGACTGAGCTTCAAAAACCATCCAATGAGGAGTCAGCTTGCTCCCTGATTGTCGCTGGATGCATGGACTCCATGAGAATGAACAAGCCTGGAAGCCAATCACAGGAGAGTGAGACGGCGATGGTTGACAACAGGAGCTGAGTCGTCCAGGTATTGGCCCAAAACAGAATTCACAATGTGATTGGTCAGGCCTGAGTTAGTACCTGTGAAAACTGTTATTTCACTGTTTCATTCTATATCTAACCTCATGCTGTACCTGTCCTGGGAGCATTTGATGGGGACAGTACAGAGGGAAATTAACTCTATCTAATCCTGTGCTGTCCCTGTCCTGGGAGTATTTGATGAGGGACAGTGTAGAGGAAGCTTTACTCTGTATCTAACCCCGTGCTGTCCCTGTCCTGGGAACATTTGATGGGGACAGTGTAGAGGAAGCTTTACTCTGTATCTAACCCCATGCTGTCCCTGTCCTGGAGAGTGTTTGATGGGGGACAGGGGAGAGAGAGCTTTACTAAGTATCTAACCCTGTGTTGTCCCTGTCCTGGAGAGTGTTTGATGGGGGACAGGGGAGAGAGAGCTTTACTAAGTATCTAACTCTTTGCTGTTCCTATCCTGGGAGTTTTTGATGCGGGATGGTGTAGAAGAGGCTTTGCTCTGCATCTAAGTCCATACTGTCCACATCCTGGGGTTGTATGATGGTGACAATGTAGAGCAAGCCTTACTTTCAGTTTTAAAGTGTATAGAGAGCTTGACTAGTAGATAATTCCGGTATCCGAGCTGACTGTGCCTCCAGTTAAATGACACAGACTATGCCAAAAATGAATACCTCCCCCCCGCTCAACTCATTAGCATGAACCAGTTTTCCGTCATTTAACTCCACGGGGGTTTTGGTGTATGAATGACTCATTCGAAGCCTTTCAGTCTTGATGTGTCTCTGTCCGGGTTTCAGACTGGTCACGTTCTGACTGCGACGGGCCCTGGCAGTGGTCCCCAGCCAAATCCCTCGCTCTCAGTCCTGCTCAGTACTTTCAGATTGCATTTTTTCCGGTAATTCTGACTGACTCCATTTCCCGCGCTCCCAACCCCCTCCGCTCCCCCCCCCCCCAACGGCCTCTTGACTGGCTCAATGCTGCAAGAGCTTTGGCTCATCCAGTTAGATCCCAGGGTGGATCCCCTCCTGATCAACAACCACCCTGACCAGGGAGGATCACTGGGCAGGGTAGGCCAAGGATGGTGGTGAGGGCATCTGCAGTGGGATAGCCACTCAACAAGCTGTAGGTTCACGGATGAATTGCGTCCATCTCTCTCGCAGTGAATGGCTACCATTACTTTTATAATGCACTGTAACACTGCAGAGCAACAGCACGGCACAGTGGCTCAGTGGTTAGCACTGCTGCCTCACAGCGCCAGGGACCCAGGTTCAATTCCTGCCTCAGGCAGACTGTTTGGAGTTTGCACATTCTCCCCGTGTCTGTGTGGGTTTCCTCTGGGTGCTCCGGTTTCCCCCCACATTCCAAACATGTGTGAATTGGCCATTCTGAATTGCCCATAGTGTTAGGTGCATTAGTCAGGGGTAAATATAGGATAGGGGAATGGGTCTGGGCGGGTTACTCTTCGGAGGGTCAGTGTGGACTTGTTGGGCTGAAGGGCCTGTTTCCATACTGTAGGGAATCTAACCTAATCAATAATCAGCAAACATCTTCAGTCCGAGTGAATTCAGCCATCTCCTTCCCCTCACCTTAGCCCCAGCCTCCACAGCTGAATCCAATGCACTGAAACTTACCTTCCATTCTTTAAAGAGAGCAAAACTATCGGACAGTCAGTATTAAAGGAGTGCCGCAATGTCAGAGGGTTTGTACTGAGGGAGTGTAGCATTGTTGGAGGGTCAGTACAATATGGGGGCTGTATTGTCGGATCGTCAGGATTGAGGGAGTGCTGCACTTTCGGTGGGTCAGTACGATATGGGGGCTGTATTGTCGGATCGTCAGTATTGAGGGAATGCTGCACTGTCGGAGGGTCAGTATGATATGGGGGCTGTATTGTCGGATCGTCAGTATTGAGGGAGTGCCGCACTGTCAGGGGGTCAGTACGATATGGGGGCTGTATTGTTGGAGGGTCAGTACTGAGGGAGTGCCGCACTGTCAGGGGGTCAGTACGATATGGGGGCTGTATTCTCGGATGATCAATGTGTGTGTGTGTGTGTGTATCTGTGTTAGCTCCTGTACATGCACAGTGCACGCTAGTAAAAGGGAATGATTCACTCCTCTGTGGTACTGTACAGAGCTCAGACCTCTGTTTGTGTATGTATGCCTGTGTGCGTCTCACACCTGTTTGACTATTCCCCTTCGGCTACTGATACAGCAGTAAACAAGCTGTCAGGTTTCACTGGGATTAGTTGAATGCAGCCTCTGCCTTCCCGGGGACGCACACCAGAGGGCACCAGGCACCAGCTGTTGACTGTGGCTGTCCCACACTGCTCATTCACAGTGCAATTCATCTCCGTACTGCTCCTACCTGTGTACTTTCCAACAGCTCAAGGGACAGGCTGAGGCCATTCAGCCCTGCCGGCCTGTCCTGTTCTGCGAATCGATGTTGGCTGATCTGCATCTTTGCTCCATCCAACTGATCTGGTTCCACTCATCTTCCATATCCCATCTGAAAATCTCAACTGTGTGAGGAGAGTGTTTCATGATTTCTCACTCCCCTCTAAGTGGGGATTCTTCCTGACGTGAAAGATGTCGTAATTTTAAGATTGTTGGACCAGACTCCTCTGGTCTGAGAGGAAATAGCTTCTCTCCGGCAACCTTATCAAATCCTTTAGGGGGAAGTGCGCTTCAGAGGACATCTCTGGGACTCCAGCATCAACCAACCCTACTACCCTGTGGCTGAACACTTCAACTCCCCCTCCCCCTCCGCCAAGGACATGCAGTTCCTGGGCCTCCTCCATCGCCAAACCCTCACCACCCAACGCCTGGAGGAAGACTAACTCATCTTCTGCCTCAGGAACCCCCCCCCCCCCCCCAACCCCATGATTTCTTTATTTCCCTTCCCCCCCCACCTTATCCAAGTCCCAACCTTCCAACTTGGCACCGCCCTTCTGACCCGCCCTACCTGTCCATTTTCCTTCCCACCCTCCTCTCCGTCCTATCACCATTATCGCCACCTCCGATCGCACTCTCAGCTACATTCCCCCCCACCACTACCCCCTCCCATTTATCTCACCATCCCTCAGCTCACAGCCTTACTCCTGATGAAGGGCTTTTGCCCGAAATGTTGATTCTCCTGCTCCTCGGATGCTGCCCTGACCTGCTGTGCTTTTCCAGCACCACACTCTTGACTCTAATCCAAATCCTTTAATCATCTCAAATTCCCAGCTTAGATTGCGTTTCAATCTACTTCACAAACCCAGTCTGTGCAACCCCTCCTCTACATTTCGCCCCCTCTTCCTGGTGAAGGGCTCCTCGGATGCTGCCTGACCTGCTGTGCTTTTCCAGCAAACACACTCTCAACTCTGATCTCCAGCGTCTGCAGACCTCACTGTCTCCCTTCAGTCCCCGGAGCGTTCTGTTGAATCCGCACTGCACCCTGCAAGTTGAGACTGTCCTGCCTGAAGGTGCGGTGTCCAGGTTGAACGTGGTCACTCCCAGTGGGTCTCTGCCCAGACCTTTACATCAGCAGGAACAAAACTTCAACACTGTGCAGCAGAGAGGCAGTCACCCTGGAAGTGGGGGGAGGGGAGAGGCCACAGGGAGATGGGGACTCTGCTCAGACTATGAAGAGATGGGCCAAGAGGCACCAACTGTTGAGGTGAGGCTTGAAATGTGACAGGAGAGGGTATAACTCCCATTCAGCGTGGTGCCATATAATATCTAGGGATGGACAGGAACACACTTTATTTCCACTGTCAAGTCTCCAATGCACTGCCAAATGAGTTACAGACTGGAATCTAATCGAGGGGTTCAGGGCGGTTAATACATAGAATAACAGATACCCAGGAGTGAGTTACTGGCTGGAATCTAACTGAGGGGTTCAGGGCAGTTTATACATAGAATAACAGATACCTGGGAGTGAGTTACAGACTGGAATCTAATCGAAGGATTCAGGATGGTTTATATATTAAATAACAGATACCTGGGAGTGAGTCACAGTTTGGATTCTAATCGAGGGGTTCAGGGAATTTATACATAGAATAACAGATACCCAGGAGTGAGTTATAGGCTGGAATCTAACTCGAAGGGTTCAGGGTGGTTTATATATAAAATAATAGATACCCGGCAGTGAGTTACAGACTGGAATCTAACTGAGGGGTTCAGGGTGGTTTATATGTAGAATAACAAATACCAGGGAGTGAGTTACAAATTGGAATCTAATCAAGGAGTTTGGGGTGGTTTATATCTAGAATAACAGATACCTTGGTGTGAGAAACAGACTGGAATCTGTAGTGATTGTAACAAGGTCACCCGGGGGACCTCATAGAATATGAGTTCCCTGATTGGGGCCACCCTACACTCCCCTGGTGCTCACCTTCCACCCCACAAACCTTCGCATAAACCAAATCATCCGCTGACATTTCCCCCACCTCCAAAAAAACCCCACCACCAGGGATATATTTCCCTCCGCACCCCTTTCCGCCTTCCGCAAAGACCGTTCCCTCCGTGACTACCTGGTCAGGTCCATGCCCCCCTACAACCCACCCTCCCATCCTGGCACTTTCCCCTGCCACCGCAGGAACTGTAAAACCTGTGCCCACACCTCCTCCCTCACCTCTATCCAAGGCCCTAAAGGAGCCTTCCACATCCATCAAAGTTTTACCTGCACATCCACTAATATCATTTATCGTATCCGTTGCTCCCGATGCGATCTCCTCTACATTGGGGAGACTGGGCACCTCCTAGCAGAGCGCTTTAGGGAACATCTCCGGGACACCGCACTAATCAACCACACCGCCTCGTGGCCCAACATTTCAACTCCCCCTCCCACTCTGCCGAGGACATGGAGGTCCTGGGCCTCCTTCACCGCCGCTCCCTCACCACCAGATGCCTGGAGGAAGAATGCCTCATCTTCCGCCTCGGAACACTTCAACCCCAGGGCATCAATGTGGACTTCAACAGTTTCCTCATTTCCCCTTTCCCCACCTCACCCTAGTTCCAAATTTCCAGCTCAGCACTGTCCCCATGACTTGTCCGGACTTGTCCTGCCTGCCTTGCTCCTTTTCCACCTATCCACTCCACCCTCTCCTCCCTGACCTATCACCTTCATCCCCTCCCCCACTCACCCATTGTACTCTATGCTACTTTCACCCCCACCCTCCTCTAGCTTATCTCTCCACGCCTCAGGCTGTCTGCCTTTATTCCTGATGAAGGGCTTTTGCCCAAACATCGATTTCGCTGCACTTTGGTTGCGGCCTGAACTGCTGTGCTCTTCCAGCACCACTAATCCAGAATCTGGTTTCCAGCATCTGCAGTCAGTGTTTTTACCCTGCTGTTAATCCAGAAATCCCTGGCTGACAGATAAGAACAGGAGTGTCGAGGGCTGACTGCCTGCCCCTCTTCCACAGTTACGTTAGAGCCCGGTTGTCTCTGGAGAAGGAGCACGCGGTGTCCACCAACACCCTTGAGCTGTTCAGGGAGAGGTGGGCACTGTAGGGAGTGGACTACATTATTTCCCGTCCAATTCTATTTTTCTTTAACCCCTGCCCTCTCCCTCACTGTTTGATCATGCAGCATTGCCCTTTGATGTGAAGGGCACTGCTTGTCACTGGCCACTTGGGTGTTTCTTTTCCTTCCTAGTGGTGGGAATTAAGTAAAGATTTGTACACCTTGGGTCTTTCACTGTGTCTCAGGCCTGCACGCACACAACATGGGTGCTGGGGAATACATAAGCCACTGCTGCAGACAGGCGGTAGTGTGGGGAAACAAAAAAAAACTCAGGAAAAAAATAAACAGGAGTAAAAAAATAAAAAATAAAAAAAAGAACAGCAGTGTCAGACTTCCTGTTCGCTCTGAGATCTGGATCACTGTCAAGGCCTCTCCACATATAAATAAAGAGGACTCGGTGACGCTTTACTGGCCTCTGTGGAGTTATTTCAGAATTTGATCAAGGGATTTTGGAGGGGGTTATATATAGAATAACACATCACCCAACTGTGCATTATAAACTGGAATATATTGGAGTCGCTCAGATTTAACCTTTAACCTTACACATTAGCCCTTCGAATCTATCCCATCATTCACCCTACCTCGAAATCGATTCTTTCCTTAATTCCAGGTGCTTTGACTGGATGGTGGATGTAGGTACAATTATACAACATTTCAAAGACAGTTGGATAAGTACATGAACAGGAAAGGTTTGGCGGGATATGGGCCAAACACAGGTAAGTGGGACTAGTTTAGATTGGGAAACAAGATAAGCATGGACTAATTGGACCGAATGTATGACTGCATGTTGTGTGACTCTGTGAGAAATCTTCCAGGCATTGACAAGGAGAGGTAGATCAGGTCCAGAGTATAAGAGAGAGAGAGAGAGAGTGCAGAGGCTAAACAGGAGCACTGAAGGCAGTCGAGAGAATGTGCAAACAAAACATGCCCGAAACAGAGTGACTTACAGGACACTGGTTAGACCACTCCTGGAATATCGTGTCCAATTCTGGTCCCCCAGCTATAGGAAAGATGTCGTTAAACTTGAAAGGGTTAAAAAAAGATTTACAAGGATGTTGTCAGGGTTGGAGAGAGTATAAGGAGAGGCTTAATAGACTGGGGGCTGTTTTCCCTGGAGCGTTGGATGCTGAGGGGTAGTCTTATAGAGGTTTATAAAATCATGAGAGGCATGGATATGGTGATATAATCAAGGACTTTTTCCCCAGAGTAGGGGAGTCCAAAAATAGAGGCCATAGGTTTAAGGTGAGAGGGGAATGGTATAAAAGGGACCTAAGGGGCATTCTTTTCATGCAGAGGGTGAAAAAGTTGAGGTGCATGCATTTAAGGTGAGAGGGGGAAAGTTCAAAGGAGATGTGAGGCATAGGTTTTTTTTAGACAGAGAGTGGTAGAAGTCTGAAAGGTGCTGCCAGGGCTGATGGTGGAGTCAGATATGATCGGGACATTTAAGGGATTTGTAGATAAGCACATGAGTATGCAAGAAGTGTAGGGATATGGACCAAGATTAGTTTATTTTGAGATCAAGTTCGGCACAACATCGTGGGCTGAAGGGCCCGTTGCTGCGCTGTATTGTTCTATCTTCTACGTCTTTTCCCTAGGGCAGGGGAGTCCAAACTTTGAGGGCACAGGTTTAAGGTGAGAGGGGGAAAAATTTAAAAGGTACCTAAGGGGCAACTTTTTCACTCAGAGGGTGGTGCGTGTATGGAATGAGCTGCCAGAGGAAGTGGTGGAGGATGGTACAATCACAACATTTAAAAGGCATCTGGATGGATACATTAATAGGAAGGGTTTAGAGGGATATGGGCCAAATGTTGGCAGATTACAGTAATTTGGGGGTATCTGGAAGTTGGGACTGAATTGAATTTACTGTCA
Source organism: Hemiscyllium ocellatum (assembly GCF_020745735.1). Lineage (NCBI taxonomy): Eukaryota > Metazoa > Chordata > Chondrichthyes > Orectolobiformes > Hemiscylliidae > Hemiscyllium > Hemiscyllium ocellatum. The sequence continues at coordinate 10,782,843 of NC_083446.1, forward strand.
CGTGTACTGAGGCACAGTGAAAAGCTTTGTCTTGTGAGCAATCCAGGCAGATCACAGAGTTAAGTAGCACAGATAAGCAAATAATAGGTAAAACAGCGGCAAAAAACAAAAACACAGGTACAGGCGAATGTTAAGAGTTTGTGGGTCTATTCGGTACTCTAACAACAGTAGGGTAGAAACTGTTGCGAAACTGGTTGGTGCGTGTGTTCAGGCCTCTGAAGGGTCTGGTTCCCCGCTGCACAATGATGCGGAGCGTTGGACAAAATTGAAAATCACACAACACCAGCTTATAGTCCGACAGGTTTATTTGGAAGCATTGCCTTTTGGAACGCCGCTCAGACGGCTAGCTCCGAAGGCTCGTGCTTCCAAGCAAACCTGTTGGGACTACGTCCTGGATCGGTGGTGCTGGAAGAGCGCAGCAGTTCGGGCAGCATCCGAGGAGCGGCGAAATCCTGAACCGCTGTGCTCTTCCAGCACCACTGATCCAGGATCTGGTTTCCAGCGTCTGCGGTCATTGTTTTTACCCCGCTGTTGGGACTATAGCCTGGGGTTGTGTGTGAATTATTAAATGAAGTCACTGCTGGTTGCAGTGAAGTTGTTTGTTATTAGGGGTGTGTGGTTTGCAGTGAGTTAATCCTAAAGGAGGCAGGTTTGTGGTACAGTCAGTGCATTAAAGGGGAGGGCAGGCTGCCTTTGCCTTTAAGTGTGTAGCCAGCCCAGAGGAGGAGGGTCTGAAGGACAGAGAGTTGCAGGCTGTGAAGGCTGGAGTTGTGTCAGTTTGAGGAAAGAGGACAAGTCTCTCAAAGCCTGCTCCTGGTGATAGATAGATAAACATTAAAGCCCCCCTGAGGAATGGCAGTGAGCCCAGGCGGGGACACCAAGGGCCTGCAGCTCCCTGACTCCCAGTGTGACTCTGGCCTGGATGGGGAGCTGAGCCTGGGCCTGGAGCCGGCCCCAGGGGCGGCCCCCGGCCCTCAGTGCGGGCCCTCCGGGGAGGACAGCTGCGACTCGGCCTACGCCTCGGATCTGCTGGAGACGTTCGGCGCCCGCTGCTCGCTGGGCTCGGCCGGGGGTCAGGCCCCGGGCCCTGAGGCTCCCTTCGACCCCTGGGCCTACCTCAGCGAGGAGGGGGACACGTAAGTGGTGCACTTTGACCCTCACCCCTGACCCTCGCACCACCCTCACCCCTGACCCTCACCTCTGACCCTTGCACCACCTTCACCCCTGACCCTCACACCACCCTCACCCCTGACCCTCGCACCACCCTCACCCCTGACCCTCGCACCACCCTCACCCCTGACCCTCACACCACCCTCACCCCTGAACCTCACCCCTGACCCCTGCACCACCCTCACCCCTGACCCCTGCACCACCCTCACCCCTGACCCTCGCACCACCCTCACCCCTGAACCTCACCCCTGAACCTCACCCCTGAACCTCACCCCTGAACCTCACCCCTGACCCTCGCACCACCCTCACCCCGACCCTCGCACCACCCTCACCCCCACCCCTGAACCTCACCCCTGACCCTCACACCACCCTCATCCTCACCCCTGACCCTCGCACCACCCTCACCCCGACCCTCGCACCACCCTCACCCCCACCCCTGAACCTCACCCCTGACCCTCACACCACCCTCATCCTCACCCCTGACCCTCACACCACCCTCACCCTCACCCTCGCACCACCCTCACCCCTGACCCTCGCACCACCCTCACCCTCACCCCTGACCCTCGCACCACCCTCACCCTGACACCATTTCTATGCCCCTTCCCCCCTTCTCTCTTTCCCCCCCTGCCTCCCCTTCCTTCTCTCTCCCTCCTTCTCTTTCTCTCTCTCTCTTCCCCCTCGACCACCTCCTCTCTCCTTGTCCCCCAGGGGTGGGGGAACAGAGTACAGCAAGTTCCCACCAACAGCATTCTGTGACCCAGCATTTACAGGAGGGGTTCAGTGTGTTTATATTTAGATTGAGTTACAGACTGGAATCTAATCAAATAATTCGGGTGTTTATAGAGTAAATTACAATCTGGAATCTAATTGAGGAGTTCAGAGGCTTTATATACAGAATAACAGACAACCGTGAATGAATAAAGTCTGGAACCTAAGTGAGGGGTTCAGGGTGTTTATATATAGGAGTAAAGTTTGGAATCTAATTGAGGGGTTTGGAGTGGTTTATATGTAGAATAACAGATACCTGGGAGTGAGTAAACTCTGGAATCTACTCGAGGGATTCTATGTGGCTTTTATATAAAATAGCAAATATCTGGGAGTGATATACAGACTGGAATCTAATTGAGGAGTTTGGAGTGGTTTATATATAGAATAACAGATACCCAGGCTTGATTTACAGACTGGAATCAGGTCGAGGTGCTTGGATTTAGCTTTGTACAAGCTCTTGGAATGGAACAGCATGAAGACGTTCAGCCCTTGAGCTGATCCTATCATTCAGGTGGATTAGAGTGTGCAGAGATTAAATAGTTTTGAGGAATAAATATTGAGGCCGGACGATGGGGACATCCCTATCGCACTTGCAGTAGTTTCTGTGGGGTTTTTTCTATCTAGCTGAGCAGCCAGCTGAGGCTTTGTGTTGTCTGGACAGTGGGTGCTGGAAGTATGTATGGATTGTGTAAGTCAGGAGTTAACCCATGACTTACTGTCTTGGAGGCAAGACTAGTGTGACAGGGCTGACGTGCAGGATGGTGAAGGTGTGAAATGTGGAGCTGCTGGGGTTGGGTGGTTTCGGGGTGGGGTCTGGGGACTTTGCCACAGAAACCGAGGCATTTCCACCCCCTCTAACCGAACGGAAATCCCAGAGCCGTTTCTCTCACAGTCGCGTCACACCCTCCTCCCCAGGCAGAGGGGTAGTGAAGGTAATGCCACCTCATGCATGACCGGTGCTGATGGCCAACCCAAGATAGGCAAGGGCACACGACAAGGCTATTCAGCCTGCTGCTCCCGGGCTAGCTCTCTGCAAGAGCAGCTTGGCCCATCCCACACCTGCCTCCTCTCGTTGCAGCCCTGTGTACTTGCTCAGGCTTTTATCCAATTCTCTTTAGAAGGTTTCAGTCAAACCTGACTCCCTCATGCTGTTGGTGTGACCCTCAGCTGGTCGCTGTGTGAATTTTTGTGCTGGTGTTCCGACTGCTTCGTTTGTCAATCACTGTGTCCCCTGCTCTTCGAATCACACACACACACACACACACACACACACACACACACACACACACACACACACCTCCCTCCCATCCTATGTCGACTCTAACCCAACCTCTCCCCACATGTAGACAGTGTGGTAAAGAAGCACACATGCCTTCATTGCTCAGACCACTGAGTATAGGAGTTGGGACGTCATAGTTGAGGTTGTATAGGAAGTTGGTGAGGCTCTTCTGAAGTACTGTGTCCAGTTGGGTCCCCCTTCTATAGAAAGGACATCATTAAATTGGAGAGGGTTCAGAAAAGATTTACCAGGACTTTACCAGGATTGGAGGGTTTGAGTTATAAGAAGAGGCTAGAATTTTTTAGATTAGATTACTTACAGTGTGGAAACAGGCCCTTCGGCCCAACAAGTCCACACCGACCCGCTGAAGCGACAACCCACCCATACCCCTACATATACCCCTTACCTAACACTACGGGCAATTTAGCATGGCCAATTCACCTGACCCGCACATCTTTGGACTGTGGGAGGAAACCGGAGCACCCGGAGGAAACCCACGCAGACACGGGGAGAACGTGCAAACTCCACACAGTCAGTCGCCTGAGGCGGGAATTGAACCCAGGTCCCTGGCGCTGTGAGGCAGCAGTGCTAACCACTGTGCCACCGTGCCGCCCCAAATCTTTTGTGCTGGAGCATAAGAGGTTGAAGGATGACTTTATACAGGTTTATAAAATCATAAGGGGAAATATTCATTCCTGATGAAGAGCGTGTGCTTGAAACATAGACTCTCCTGTTCCTCGGATACTACCTGACCAGCTGTGCTTTTCCAGCACCACACCTTTTGACCATGAGGGGCATATATAAGATGAAGAGCCAAGCTCTTTTCCCGAGGGTGGGGAAGTGCAAAACTAGGGGGCATATTTTAAAGGTGAGAGGATAAAGATTTAAAAGGGACCCGAGGGGCAATTTTTTTCACACAGAGGGTGGTTTGTATATGGAATGAACTGCCGAAGGAACTGCAGGTATAGTTACATTTAAAAGACATTTGGATAAGTACTCGAATAGGAAATGTTTAGAGGAATATGGGCCAAATGCAGACAAGTGGAACTAGTTTAGTTTGGGAAACAGAGCGTGGATGGTTTGGAGTGAAGGGTCGGTTTTTGTGCTGTATGACACTGTGACCTCTCTCAGACCTCCTCCCAACTCCCTCTCCTTCAAGGAGGACCTAGTTTCTCTAATCTATCCATGTCACTGGAATCCCTGCCATTCTTGTAAAACTCCTTGTATTCGTACCTTCCTTCCTAAACTGTGTTGTAGGTATTGGACACAACGAACACTCCAGGGCACTAGTTGGCCTGTTAGTCCATTGACCCTAAGTTGCGGTGTTGATTTTCACATTGAATGAGAGACCATTGCTACAACTTTAAGTGCTGTACAGTACTGGCTAATTCCGTGTTTATAAATTGACACAAAGACATTCCTTTTTTAAATCAGGGTTTATGGTAGCTGAATTTTCATTGGTCTAGAAGTATTGTGACGATCAGCTTGGTGTATCGCACTCCCCTTTGGAAAGTCCCTATAAAACCCTGTGCACTAGCACCAACACGGGTTTTGCTGTCCGATTTGTTCAGAGCTGAAATTTAATGAGCTTAATAAACTCAGTACATCATGGGGATCATTTTGATGTACCACGCTTCATATCAGAAAGCTTTCAGTAGAGCTCCACAAAAAACATGTCACTAACCACTCACATGCACAGACAACTGTGATTCTATCCCCCTTTCTCTCTCACACACACATACACATGCACTCTCTTTCAAACACATGCCTGTTTCCCCTCCCCGCAAACGCGTACACTCCCCCACTCTCTCTCAAACATACCCGTGTTCACTCACACACATGCTTTGTCTCTCTCTCTCACACACACACACTCTCACTCACACACACACACACGGATAGACGTGCACACATGCACTCTCTCTCCCTCACACCTGTGTGCACAAGTGTTTACTCTCATATAGACTCTCTCACACGCTCCAACTCTCTCCCAGGCAGATACACACCCTCTCTCCCTCTCTCACATGCTCCCTATCTCTCTCATCCCTTTGTCTCACCTATGTGCGCAAATGTTCACTCACATACCCATGCAATGTCTCTCACACCTACACACAACTCCTCCATTTCTTTAAGATCTAGATTCAGAGTGTAAACGAAACAAGGGTGATGTGAGGAGAACCTTTTTTCAATCAGTGAGTAATCATTGAATCCCTGCAGTGTGGTGGCAGGCCATCAAGCCCATAGCAATCCTCCCAAGTGCATGCCACCCAAAGAGACCCCCCACCCAACCATCCCTATTGCTATAAGTCTGCATTTCCCATGGCTAACCTGCACATCCCTGGGCACTATGGGACAATTTAGCACGGCCAATCCACCCTAACCTGCACATCCCTGGGCACTATGGGACAATTTAGCACTGACAATCCATCCTAACCTGCACATCCCTGGGCACTATGGAACAATTTAGCACGGCCAGTCCACCCTAACCTGCACATCCCTGGGCACTATGGGACAATTTAGCATGGCCAATCCACCCTAACCTGCACATCCCTGGGCACTATGGGGCAATTTAGCACGGCCAGTCCACCCTAACCTGCACATCCCTGGGCACTATGGGGCAATTTAGCACGGCCAGTCCACCCTAACCTGCACATCCCTGGGCACTATGGGACAATTTAGCACGGCCAATCCACCCTAACCTGCACATCCCTGGGCACTATGGGGCAATTTAGCACGGCCAATCCACCCTAACCTGCACATCCCTGGGCACTATGGGACAATTTAGCACGGCCAATCCACCCTAACCTGCACATCCCTGGGCACTATGGGACAATTTAGCACGGCCAATCCACCCTAACCTGCACATCCCTGGGCACTATGGGACAATTTAGCACGGCCAATCCACCCTAACCTGCACATCTTTGGACTGTGGGAGGAAACTTTGGGAGAACATGCAAGCTCCACAGAGCAGGGTCACTGGAGTTTGAAAACTCCACATTAGGGCCTGGGATGCACTGCCTGGAAATGTGGGAGAGACAGGTTCAATGGAGGCATTCGAGAGGGGCATCAGATGAGTATTGGATAGTAATGATGTGCAGGGGTGTGGGGAGGAGGTGGGAGATTGGTGCTAATGGATAGAACCGGACTAGATAACTGAGCTGGTGCAGCCACGATGGGCCGAATGGCCTCCTTCTACACCTTAATAATTCTATAATTGATGTCTGACTAGCATTTGATGAAGGTTTTTTCCGGACTGTGTTTAGACCGTCTTAGTCTGACCCTGTGGAAATAATTTGAGCGTGTGAGGATTCCTGACCCTTGGCATGCTATCCCAGACTCCAGTTCTACACATTCAGCCCTGCTCTGTGTGAAGAGGATCCTTTCAGCTAATTGTCCCGGTGATGAGTTGAATTTCACAAACCCCACCTCCCAAAGTAGAGGAGTCACACAATGGCAAGCGTTGGGAAAGGGGGAACTGGATGTCTGCACTTCTGATGGGCATAGGTTTAAGGTGAGAGGGGAAAGATTCAAAAGGGACTCGAGGGGCAACATTTTCACGCAGAAGGTGGTACGTGCATGGAACGAGCTGCCAGAGGAAGTGGGTGGGGGCTGGTACGGTTACAACATTTAAAAGGCATCTGGACAGGCAGGGTCCATGCCGTACGGCTGCATAAAGGGGGAGAATTTGCGCAGCCTTATAGGAGTGAGGGAGAATTTGGTGTGTGTGCTTTTGGGATGTGGGTGAAAAATGGAAGTGGGTGACTGTCTCTGTCTCTGAATTGAGATCAGGATGGTGCTTCTAGATGAGGGCATGGGGGTATCAGTATCAATGCCCCTCCGCTCTCCCTCTCGCAAGTAGCTCCCGACACCATCTACATTGGTTCCAGCACAACCTGGGTGACTCCATTCCCTTGTGCCTTTGGCTGTATCACCAGGGAGAGAGCATCCCCCTGCCTGCCCTGCACCCCCACCCCCAACCCCCATTGGCAGGCCATTTGGCCCATTTCACTTGCTCCAATACAGGCACATTGATGAATGATCCAGAGCCCCAGGCCTATACTTGATGGACAAGGGTTCAAATCTCACTACAACAGCAGCAAGAATTTAAGTTCAGTGAATGCCTTATGGATTTGCAAGTTGGTGACCACGACAGCTTGCCTGATGGCATTTAGGGAAGGAAGTGGGGACAAGCCAGGAAAACCAACATCCTGTGAAAGAATTTTGTTTAAAAATTCCAGGGATTTTACATTATTTTTGGTTTTGCATCTCCGCTCGGTTGTGGGCAGTGTTCCAAGTGTCTGAAATTAGTCCCAGTCTACATTTCCCTTTTTCTTTGTTTGGACCTGTCTCCCCGATTATCGGGAAGTACCATTCCAGATCCAGCCCTCTCGCCCTCCCGTCCAACTTGCTCACCAACCTTCCTCATCCTTGGTTCCTTGATTCCCCCCTCTCTGATTCTGTGACCTCCTCCAGCCTTAAAGCTCTCCAGGATTTCTGCCTTTCTCTCAGCCCAGTTCTCCGGTATTCCACCCTCGCTGTCGATTCCCATCGCTTCACCATCAGCAGCCTGGGGGACCCCGAGGTCAGAGTTGCCTCCCTCAACCTCTCCGCATCTCCTCCTCCTTTATCCCCACATAACCCCCAAATCTCCATCTCTCTTCCAAATTGTCTCCTCCACCCCCCCACCCCCACCCAATCTGCCTTTCTCTCTTCGGTTTAACACTGATTCGTTTTAAAACTGTGCGTGCGTTTGGTCACCTTTCTGTGATGCCATCCTGTGAATCTCGGAGGTCAATTGCTGTTTGATGTTCTCTCCAGTGAGGCGATCCGTGATGTTCTCCCAGTTTTAAAAGTGCCATATGAATGCAGGTTCTTGTTGGAAACCTGAAGATCTGGTGGTCTTTTCACAGACACCCCTCCAGGATGGGGCAGGAGAGAGAGAGATTGGGGCAGAAGGTTAGCCCAAACATTGACCGCGGGGTAAGGGGGCTGTTTCCAATGTTCTGATTCATGGCTCCAAGCGGAGAATGGCCAATCCCTGACATCGGGAGGCAGTGGGGGGATGGTCCCATCCTTGATTCCTGGAGAGGGAGTGGAGGATGGTTTGATTCTTAACCCCTGAGAGGAAGGATGGTTTGATCTTTGACCCAGAGCAGGGGTTGAGTTACAGAGGATGATTCTTGGCCTGGGGTAGGTGGAGGATGGTTTGATCCTTTGTCCCCAGAGAAGGGGTGGTGGATGGTTTGATCCTTTGTCCCCAGAGAAGGGGTGGAGGATGGTTTGATCCTTAGTCCCCAGAGAAGGGGTGGAAGATGGTTTGATCCTTTGTCCCCAGAGAAGGGGTGGTGGATGGTTTGATCCTTAGTCCCCAGAGAAGGGGTGGTGGATGGTTTGATCCTTAGTCCCCAGAGAAGGGGTGGTGGATGGTTTGATCCTTTGTCCCCAGAGAAGGAGGTGGTGGATGGCTTGGAATGTGACCAGGAAGTGGGCAGAGTGTGGGGGCAGGGCAAGGAGTTACAATTTGTGAAATAGAGGGGGAAGGACAGTCCGATCCTTGCCATGGGGTACAGAGGGTGTCTCAGTTCCTGATGCAGGTGTAGGTTATACTCAAACTCTCAAGCTTTGGGCTGGACATTGTGGGAGAGTCAAGTCCTTGATCGTGGTGGGGAGGATGGTGGAGGTGGTCTGATCCTTGTGGAAGGAGGCACTGGTGATGTCCCAGTCTGGAACTTCCAGGAGAGAGTAGGGAATGGTCTATTCCTGGAGCCCAGCATTGGGGTTGGTTCCTATTCTGCACTCTGTGGGTGGGGGTATGGCCTAATTCTTGACCAGTGGGTGTGCGAAGGTCTGTTCTTGACTCAGCGTGCCCCTGATGTTTGGAGGTGGCGGGGGGTACGGTGAGAGGTGTCCAAACCCCTCGTTCTGGGCTGACGGCACCCGAAGTTGGGTTATGCTTAGCAGGGAGAGGAAGCCACTGAGGAGAACCCAATCCCTCTTTGGAATCTCGGGATAACAGAAGATTCCAAATGAGGCCAAGGGGCGAACGGGGAAGTAGGAGAGAATGAGGACAGTTCTTGGTTTGGGTGCCACGAAGGACAGGGAGGCTGGCACCCGGGAACGAGGAGGGAGTGGGAGAGACTGGCAACAGACGCTGGCCTGGCGCGGGACAGGAGAGTCTTGGTGCCAGGTTGCTGGATGTCCCTCATGGATGTGGGATGTCCTGATCCTTGACCCCCTCCATCTCTGTGTCTTCCAGGTTCCTCCATCTCTGCATCATTCACGAGGCTGAGGCCTTAGCCCTGGCATTCATTGACCAGTCACCGCTGGAGTATCTGAACTGGCAGAATGACCTCTTTCAGGTAGGCAGTGAATGCTTCCCAAGGAATGGGTGGTGGGCAGGGGTGGCTCTCCACGTGGGTGGGGGGGCTGACTGAGACACTTGGTGATATGCCGGCACTTAGCTTGTGTCTGTCTGCGTCAATGTATTTAGCTGCCCAGATTACCTCGAGAGCTGAAGAGGTGCCAAACACTAATTTGGTACACAGCACAATCCTATGATTGATCTGCTAATGGGTGAAGGATAAACCCTACCATAACACCCAGGGGTCTGCATGGCTCATCTCCTGACTGTCCAGTAGGAACTCTCCTCTTGATTTGAGTCATCATTAAGCTACTCTCTGTCATCCAAACCCAAAAGCTCATGATCTTTCTTGTAAATCTGCCCCTCCTTGTTTTAAGTAAACATTCGTCTCCGATTTCAGCAGAGTACAAGACCATCGTTTCACCATTAAATCTCTTCTGGTACATTGATACATCATTCACCAAACAACATTGCCTCAAGCTCTCATTCTGCTATTTCCAAACATGCTCGCGCTGCCACGTTCCCCCTTCAGCCCTGTACCAATCCCCAAACTAATCCCACTGCCCCACTCTCCCCATAGCCCTGTATCAATCCCCAAAGTAATCCCACTGCCCCACTCTCCCCATAGCTCTGTATCAATCCCCAAACTAATCCCACTGCCCCACTCTCCCCATAGCCCTGTATCGATCCCCAAACTAATCCCACTGTCTCACACTCTCCCCATAGCCCTGTATCAATCCCCAAACTAATTCCACTGCACAACCCTCTCCCCATAGCCCAGTATTAATCTCAAAAGTACTCTTACTGCTTGGATATCCTCTATAACTATGTATCACTGGTTTAACTATTAGCTGTAGGACAGAGGGGGACTCTCTCTCTGACCTGAGTTAGATGCTTCTAGGTTTAACTTCAACTCCCAGACCCGAACACAACCCGGGAGCGCCGCGCTGTCGGCGGGTGGGCGCTGAGGGAGCGCCGCGCTGTCGGAGGGTCAGTACTAAACACAGCACTGAAAGAGGAGGCAGCAAGTTTAGAAAGGATTCAGAGAGCGGGTAGGGGCTTCATTCTGAACTCAATGCCAAGAGTGGCTGAGTATGAAAAATCGAACTGGTGGCTGGAGGGAGGGAATGAGATTTCTGAGACGCAGGCACCAGTTTAGGGTAATGGATGGGGACTGATAATCCTCACAGGGAGACCTGCTCATGGGTGGGTTAAACTCACTTGTCAGTGGAAGGGGAAGTTGAGGGGTAACCCAAGATGGAAGAATAGCTAGTTACCAGATAAAAGAGAATAGAAAACAGGAGAAACCAATCTGAGCATTTAGCATGCCTCAACTGATGTTTAAAAAGACAAGAGGCATTATACCTGAAAACACACAGCATTCAGAACAAGATAGACAACCTAACGGCACAAATAGAGGTAAATGGATATGATACAAATACCATTACAGAAACAAGGCTCAATGATGACCAAGACAGGGAACTGTTGAAGGACATTCTACATTGAGCGATGTCAGACAAGTGGGGGGTGAAATTGTGCTGATGGAAAGAGATGAGAGTCAACATTAGTGAGGGAGGATCTCGGATCAAAAGCATAATGTTTGGGTGAAGCAATGTGCACCCTTGGTGTCCCTGGAGAGGCAGCATGCAAAGCTCACCGTCACAGTTTGAGGCCTTTCGAGAGCGGTGGGCATCATCACCCCAGACCTCATTATGTTGATATTGTAAGTTTCTGTTTGGTCGTGAAAGTTTCCATTCACCATCAGTTTGCATTTTGTTTGGGGCTGTTTCGTCCAAACCTTCCTTTGGGGGAATAAAGAGATTAGCAAGGGGTAGCAGACATTGGCTGGGCTTATTTCCAGATCACCCAATAGCAGTGGCTGTGTTGGGGTATGGTATAAATCAGGAGTAGAAACATGTGTATAAAAAGCAACAGTTATCATAGTCATAGAGATGTACAGCACCGACACCAGGCCCTTCGGTCCAACTCATCCATACTGACCAGATATCCAAAATTAATCTAGTCCCAATTGCCAGCACTTGGCCCGTATCCCTCTAAACCCTTCCTAATCATGTCCCCATCCAGATGCCTTTTTAAATGTTGTCATTGTACCAGCCTCTGTCACTTCCTCTGGCAGCTCATTCCACACACGCACCACCCTCTGCATGACAATGTCGCCCCCCTCACCTTAAACCTTTCCCCTCTAGTTTTAGACACCCCTGCCCTGGGAGAAAAGACCTTGACTATTCACCCTATCCATGCTCCTCATGATCTTATAAACGTTTCTAAGGTCACCCCACAGCCTCCACCACTCCATATCCCTAGTCTATTCAGCCTCTGTCTGTAGCTCAAACCCTCCAACCCTGGCAACATCTTCGTAAATCTTTTCTAAGCCCTCATCAGTTTAACAAAAGTCTTTCCAATAGCAGGGAGACCAGAATTGAATGCAGTATTCCAAAAGTGGGTGACTTCAATCTGCATTTGGGCTGGGTAAACGAATTGAACAGTAAAGGTGCGCAGAATTAGTTTCTGGAGTGACTGAGGGATGATTTGCTGGAGCAGTATGTCAAGGAACGAATTAAATTACAAGCTATTTTGGTTCTAGTGTTATGTACATAGAAAGGGCTAATTCACAATTGGGATGAGTAACCACAATGTGATTAAAATTTTACATTAAGTTTGGAAATGAGGTAATTCAGTTTGAACAAAGGGGGATCATGAGGGCATGAGTCATAAATCGGCCAAGCTAGATTGGGAAAAATATATTAAAAGGCATGACTGTATGTAAGTAACTGATTAGTCTTGTCAGAACTATCAGATGCCTTGCAGCAACTTTACATTTCTTCACAAAAGATCAATCAACTGTGGTTGACTAAGGAAGTTAGGGATTGTACAAGGTGACAAGGAAGGTCTTCTACGGTGGCCAGAAGCAGTAACAACGTGGAGGAGGGAGAGGTTCATAGAATGCAGCAAAGGAGGATCCAGAAACCGATAAAGAAAGGAAGAATGACAAATACAATCTGGCAAAAAAATTAAAAATGGACTGTAAAAGCTTCTACAGGATGTAAAAAGGAAATGTGGAATCAGGAGAATTTATAACGGGGGAATCGAGAAGCTGCAGAGGATACAAGAAAGCTCCCAGAATTTGAGATCCAAATGACTAGAGAGAATGAGTTGAAAGAAATGAGTATGAGTAGGAAGGTGGTACTTAGGGAAATTAATGGGACTGAAAGTTGATAAGCCCCTCGCACCTGATGGCCGACATCCCAGAGTCAAAAGTGTGGGTCTGGAAAAGCACAGCTGGTCAGGCAATATCCAACGAGGAGGAGAGTCAACGTTTTGGGCATAAGCTCTTCATCAGGCATGTGGGGGAGGCCCGAGGGGGTTTGGGAGATAAATGGGAGGGGCTGGGGCTGGGGTGAAGGTAGCTTGGAAGGCAATAGGTTGATGAAGGTGGGGGTGATGACGATAGGTCAGAGTGGAGGCTGCAGTGGATAGGTGGCAAGGAAAATGGAGAGGTAGGACAGCTCAGGAGGGTGGTGCCAAGTTGGAGGGTTGGATCTGGGATAAGATGCCAAGCCCACCTCCCCCTCCCATTTATCTCTCAGCCCCCTTGGGGGTCCCCCCATGTTTCTGATGAAGAGCTAATGCCCAAAACGTCGACTCTCCTGCTCCTCGGATGCTGCCTGACCTGCTGTGCTTTTCCAGCACCACACTTTTTGACCCTGATCTCTAGCATCTGCAGTCCTCACTTTCTCTTCCAAGCCAAAATGTTGAAGAAGGTGGCTGTTGAGAGTTGTTGCAAAAGTTCCATAGATTCTGGAAGGAATCTTGCAGATTAGAAGCTTGCAAATGTCACCCTAATATTTAAGAAAGCAGCGAGGAAATAAAAGACGGACTTACAGACTGTTTGTCCTTACACGAGGCGTAGGGAATACACGATGTGATAAATGAACACGTGGATAAGAAATGATCTGATTGAGCATAGTCAGCATAGATTTGAGAAGGGAAAGTTATGTTTGACAAACTTGTTGAGTTTTTTTTCTGGATGTTACTAATGTAATTGATAAAGGCGAATTGATGGATGTACTATATTTTGGATTTTTGAGAAGGCTTTTGATAAAAGTCCCCTACAGGAGGTTGGTTAGAGTATTTGATTTAGGAGATGATATATTGACGTAACCTCTTGGCTAACAGAGTAGCAATAAAGACTCATTGGCAGGCCGGGACTGGTGGGATACTGTAAGGATCAGCACTCCTACCAGTTCATGGCTTATATCAATCATTTGGACATAGGGACCAAATGTGAAATTACCAGAATTGCAGATGATACAAAACCAAGTGGGAGTGTGAGGAAAGTGTCAAATGTTTTCGGGAGGATTTTGGAAAGGCTTGCTGATTAGGCAAAACATGGCAGATGGAATATAATGTGGAATCATGTGTGGTTATCCACTTTGGCAGGAAAAACAGATGTGCAGAGTATTTCTCAAATGGTGAGAGGTTGCAAAGTGTAGATCTACAAAGGCACCTTGTTGATAAATCACTGAAAGCTAACATGCAAGTGTGCTGAGCTATTAGAATGACCAATGCTGGCCTTTATCACAAGAGGATTTGAGTACAGGAGCAATCGTATAACTAACGTGTTTCAATTGTATAGGAGCTTAGTTAGACCATACCTGGAGTCCTGTGTTCAGTTTTGGTCTCCTTGTCTCAGGAAAGTCATTATTCTCCGAGGAAGTACAACAAAGGTTCACCAGACTTGTTCCCAGGAGATGGGGTAAAGATTAACTTGTGGTAATTTACACACTACATTGTACAGGACTTTGGTGAGGCCTCTTCTGGAGTACTGCGTCCAGTTCTGGTCGCCCCTGTTATCGGAAAGATATTATTAAATTGGAGAGAGTTCAGAAAAGATTTACCAGGATGTTGCAAGGACTGGAGGGTTTGAGTTATAAGGATAGACTGGGACTGTTTCCACTGGAGTATCAGAGGTTGAGGGGTGACCTTTGTAGAAGTTTATAAAATCATGAGAGGCGTAGATAAGGTGAATAGGAATGGTCTTTTCCCCAGGGTGGATGAGTTCAAAACTAGAGGGCATACTTTATAGGTGAGGAGAAAGATTTAAAAGAGACCTATGGGGCAATCTTTTTCACACTGGCTGATTCGTATGTGGAATGAACTGCTGGAGGAAGTGGTAGATTCAGGTACAGTTATGACATTTAAGAAGCATCTGGATGGGTATGTGCATAGGAAGGGTTTAGAGGGATATAGGCCAAATACAGGCAAGTGGGACTAGTTTAGTTTGGGGAAACTTGGGACGAGTTAGACCAAAGGGTCAGTTTCCCTACCATATATGTATGATTATAAACCAGGCCTGTATTCTCTAGAGACTTGAAGAATGAGAGGTGATCCCAGTAAAACCTTGCAAAATGTTTAAAGGGTTAGAAGGGGAGATGCAGGTCAGATGTTTCTCTTGGTCTGGAGTCTAGAACCGGGGGACACAATTTAAAACTAAGAACGACGCCATCTCAGACCGCGATGAGGAGAAATATTGAGAGGATGGTGAACCTGTGGAAATCTCTCCCACAGAGGAGACTTGGCCTTTGAAAGGCTCAAAGCAGAGGTTGATAAATTATTGATTATCAGCAGCGTTATGGCACAGCGTGGGGAAAGGCTCTAGGGCAATAACGGCCGACTCGTTTCCTGTGAAACACTCCATTATTGCAACCATGTTCCGCTTGTGTGCTAGCTACGTGCTAACGTTGCACTAAACCAGTGTTTGTTCTGAATTTCAGACGCCCCTGCATTTGGCCATGTACACGCGCCAGACGAAGATAGTGCGGCAACTAGTTTTGAAGGGAGTGGACACCGAGCTACAGGATCGTAACGGAAACACCGCACTGCACCTGGCCTGCCAGTACAGCCTGGAGGAGTGTGTGCCGGTCCTTACAAAGCCTGTCACAGCCAAAGAGCATGCCTTGTTTGGATTTGACACCCCCAGCCCCCTGGGACCTCGGAACCTTGAGAGACATAACTGGCAAGGTGCGGGCCTTTGAGAAAAGCAGTCCCTTTGCCACAAAATCCAACCAGTCACGTTCCACACTCGGTGCGGGCAGATTAGAGAGCAAGAGAGAATGTGGTGGCTTCATTGATAGTATGCTCAACTCCCAAGTCACAAGGTTCTGGGTTCAAATTGTGAAGGACAAAACTATAGGCAAAGCTGCCCGCAGGAATGCTGCACTGTCAGAGGTACTGTCTCTTGGATGAGACATTAAACCAGTGATCGCGTCTATCTGGCAGGGGCGCAATTTGATCTTGAGCGAGAGCACAACCCATGTCTGTCCACTGATCCTCAGCTTGAGAAACTGTTTAAAAATGGAATGTAGGTTACCTGGCTGTCATTCTTTGTGGGATCTTGCACATATTGGGATATGTTGCTGAGATAGAGCTGGTACATGCTGGTGGAGAGGTTCTTCTCTTAATTTATCCTGTGAAAAAAGAGTGAACTCAGGTGACATTGGGTGGGGGGAATACTTGAAGCGAACTGTGTCCCACCTTCTAACTGAATGATCTCTCTTCCTGCAGGTTTGACCTGTTTGCACCTGGCAGTTCTATATAGGAATGATGTGATGGTGGACTACCTGCTGTCTTCAGGAGCAAGAGTCAATACACAGGTCAAACACTGCCCTATGACTCCAGTTACCAACCTTCGGCATACCAAATCACGGGCACATATGCATACAGACGCGTATACACACACACATACATACACATATGTGCATATATATGCAGTGACGCACATACACATGTGTGCGCGCACATATACAGACATGAGCATACTTGCACATGTATACAGTGGCATACATGCGCATATCCACAGAAATTTTGTAGTTTTATTGGCTAGATTTCTTGGTTCAGCTCCCTGACCAAAGTCAAGGGGAGACCCTCCTCTCAATCCCCATTCCACAGGCTGTACTGCTGCAGACACAGATGCGTTGCCTGCAATCAGGGCAGGTTCTTAACACAGCCCCAGTACCCACGTCGCTCACTCGTACTGAGTAGTAGCGGACAGTCCTGAAATACCGAACTTTGGCCAATGCCTTTCGGTTAATTGAAGTCTCACCTCGTGCAGCACTCTCCTTGGAACTGGCTGGAGATTTCACTCTGTCCGTCTGTCATTCCGTCCCCATGCCAGAGTTAACAGCAACTCACTAGGAGTAGGACTTGATGTGACTCTGGGATGGAGAGGGCTAACTGTGAAGAGGTCCAGTCAGTCCCGTTGTTCAGTTTAAGGGGAACCGATAGTAATCCTTTATTAAGGAGCACATATAAACTGGCATCACCGATGACACTGGCTGTGGTTGAGAGCTGTGAGACTGAGCACAAACTCTCTGCCTAGCTCCGTTCCAGTCTCACCAGCTGACTGGCAACCGTGGTTGAGTTGAGTGGGGTGGGGAATGTCATCCTATCCTCAATCTTAATTCTTTGACCCCCCCCCCTCTGTCTCTCTTCGGTTGGCAGGAGTCAACGAGTGGACGGACTGCCTTGCATCTGGCGGTGGAGCTAGGGGAGTTGGGGCTGGTGACGCGGCTGCTGCGAGCTGGAGGTGAAGTGGACGCTCCCATGTACAACGGCTGCACTCCCCTCCACCTGGCGGTGGGGCGGCTAGACGCTGGCATCGCTGTTGCCCTCTGCCAGGCCGGTGCCAACCCGCTGCTGCCCAACCTGGAGGAGGACACCCCGCTGGACCTTGCCAGCAACAACGGCAACGTACGTGACTTCTTCCCGGTGTGGGGCGGGGAAATGAAGGGATTTATTATGGACCAGCTCTGACCCCTCCCCTAAAAACATTTCGAGAAGACCCTAATTTTTCGAGTTGCTTTAAGCAGGTGTATAGTGGATATTCCAGGAGTGATGCAGCTGGGCAAAACCCCTCGGTTTTAAACAAAGCAGAATTTACTTACAGAGTACCAAATGAAAGAGAATAGAATAACTTAACCATCTGAAAACCCAACAGACTGTCCCACCTTTCATGCTGCTGTTCCGAATTCCTGCAACAATCCCTATAAACCCCGCCCCCCCCCCCCCCACCTTGGAAAAAAGGTAAATTTTAACACCAGTTCTTCCCAGAAGGATTGTGCAGAGAGAGAGAGAGAGGATCAGCATGGAGCTGTTTCTTCGGGTTCAGCAGCTTCTCTGGGTTCCCAGCTCAAATTTGACTAGCTGCTGCAAACAAAACCAGCCACACTGCTCAAACCAAAGCTGAGCTGAGAGAACTGGGCACGCCCCTTTCAATGTGCAAGTGTTCTTTTTTTAAAAAACCTTTGAAAGCCTTTTATCTGAGGCAGTATCTGTTATCTATCAACAAATTGGCCCTAAACCCCCTCCCCCCCCCACACACACACACACACACAAACCAGACACCCCGGAACCTCTGCATTTACAACCCCTCTCGGGGTGAGAAAATGACCAAGGACAGAATAACCTTGTCAAAGGAGCAGCATTGCCACAGATTGGTGGTGCCATGAAATTTGCCCGCACAAAGAAATATGCAGCGAGTAATTAGGAAGGCATGGAAACTGGGAGTATGGGTTTAAAGAATTTGGTGAGACCACGACTGTAATATCATGTCCGCAGTATGAAATCCTTCCACATCAAAGGAGGGCTATATTTGCATCAGAACCAATAGTTCATGAGATCGGTCCCTGGTGCGAGGGGACCCTTTAGTAACAACGGGGTTCTGCCTGGTTAAATTGGTTAAGAGCTTAGAAGAATGGAAAGCGATTGTGTAGAGACGTACAAGATTGTGAAGAGGTTTGACAGGGTCGACACTGGGAGATTGACTCCCCGTCCTGGTCAGGGAACCTAAGAAATAGTTGAGGGAAGGGAGGCACAGTCTCGGAATTAGGCCCTGATTGTATAGGAGCAGGAGGAGGAGAAAAGGCTTCCCTCGAGGGATTGGGAATCTTTGGAGTTTTGTAGTATCTTCACCGTTAGCACCAGGCAGGTGGATTTATTTTGGTCTCTTGGGGAATCAAGGGACATGAGATTGATGCAGAAGATTTCATCGAAATGGTGTAGCATCATCAATGGACCATTATTTATTCCATTCTCCACAATTTGTAAAATACTGCCATGTTCTGTCCAGTATCAGAAAGAGTGAAGATGAGTGTCTGGAACACTACCGGGTAATCGAATTGTTGTTTTTGAAACAATTCTTCAAATCAGGTTGAACTGAGAGAAACTTTCTTTTGGTGAGGAAATCACAGGGTGACATAGTGGCTCTGGTTAGCACTGCAACTTCATAGTGCTGGGGCTCAGGGTTCGATTCCACCCTCAGGTGTGGACTGTCTGTGTGGAGTTTGCATGTTCTCCCCGTGTCTGCATGGATTTCCTCTCACAGTCCAAAGATGTGCAAGTTAGGAGGATTGGCCGTGCTAAAATCGTCAATAGTGTCCAGAGATGTGTAGGCTAGGTGGATTAGCTGTGGGAAATATGAGGATACGGTTGGGGGTGGATCTCTGCAGAAATGTTCATCAGAGAGTCAGTGTGGAGTTGAAGGGCCAAATGGCCCTGCTGCATTGTGAGGGTTCAATGATCTGGAGCTCTATCACAGCGCCCCACACCCCCCCGCCCAAAAAAGAGAGAGGCTTTGCACAATGGGGGAGATGAGGGTGGGTATTGGTAAATATGTACCTTCAAGATCATGTTTTTGTGAAAGGTACCAAAAGGGTTACAGTGTGACATTTGTCACATGAATAGGAAGGGTTTAGAGGGATATGGGCCAAGTGCTGGCAAATGGGACTGGATTAGGTTAGGATATCTGGTCGGAAAGGACGAGTTTGACTAAAGGCTATCTTTCCGTGATGTACACCTGTATGCCCAAGCCACAAAGAACGAAACAGGCTTGGGGGGAGGGGAACAGAAGAGCCTCTACCTGCTTTGTCAGAAAGCTAACACGTTGTCCCTCTTTTTCTTCAGGTGCTTGACCTGTGCCCATTCGACGATGTGAGACTCCTGGGGCAGCCAGTGGTGTGACAGAACAGGACTTTGTACGTGATGTGACCAAACAGCGAAGTCCGAAGGGTGGGGGTGGTGATAAGGACCTGATCTCCCAGTGGATGGGAGGCCCTCATAGCGTGGGACCCTCTTCCCCTGCATTTTCACCCCTACCCCCATCCCTGCCCCCTCCAACACCTGCTGTGGTGGGGGGTGGTGAATGTCCAGTCTCACCCGACTCCTTGCATCCTGAGTCTGTTACCTCAGAAACCGAAGGGTGCAGTTTCGTCCCTGGCCAGGCATGTAGCAGGAGGGAGTGACCCCATGGATATAAAGGAATCCACATTACGTTGGGGACAATATTTCTGGAGAAGACCTGCTTTCGTGACTGATGTTGAGCTGGAATCTATATATTTCTTGGAGTGAAGTGCGTTAAATTTTAGCAATGTTGCTCCGAGCTGCGATCTCCTCCAGTATTGCGATTACCCGGTCAGCACCCTCCCCATACTTTAATCTTCCCCTTCTCTTCCCCCCCCCCCCAGCAAGACACAAGACCAAACAAATGCCTTTAAAATCCCAACCAGTCCTCTGGTTCAGACCGTTCCAGAGGCATGAGTCTGCAAACCAGCCTGGCAGTGCCACTGGTAACAAGGTGGGCGCATTGCTGGCAGAGGTGCGGTGATTTGGTTAAGCTGAGTGTCTGCCTGAACCCTTTGGTGGAGATTAACGGTGCCTCTACACAATTTGAAGGGCTGAATGACCCCTTCCCCCCCGCCCCCCCCATGTTGGCATGACTCTTGGTGGGGAGGTTGGTGTGGAGAAAGACCGGGAGGAGTTCTCGCCAGTGCCTTTGGAGCCAAAACTTCGCTGAAAAATAATTTATTTGATATTTATGACGAGTGTTGTTCCTGTGAGCTTCCTGCGTGTGAATTGGCTGCTGTGCTTCCTGCATTTCAACAGTCACCAGGCTTCAAAACTGTAAAGCACTTTGCGATGCCCTGAGGTGGTGACAGTTGTTAAATAAATGAGGTCTCTTTCTTCCAGCTCTCCATTTGCACCCAAATTGCTGAGTGCTTTCGGAGCACTTTTATTTTTACATAATAAAGACATTGAAAAAACTCGCGTTGTCTGCGTGGTTCACCCAAACACTTCAGGGAGTTTTGCCTTTCCCCTGGTTCGGACTGAGTTTTCAAATCAGAGAAGCAGATCTTTATCGTGCAGGGACAGAGAGCCCTCTATTCGAGTCCATAAATCTTTAAAGGTGACAGGGAAAAGCGATGTTTGAGAAAGCATGTGGGATCCTCACTTGTGACGGACAGACCAGGGACAGCAAACAGTGCATTAGCCTGCAAAATGCTGGACAGAATTCACTCGGTGCGGTGACCAGTGAGATACCAGTAATCTCAAGTGAATAGAAATAGTAAGATATTACTCCTCCTATTACGGAACATATCTCCACTGTCCTTGCTGCTGATTGGTTCACTAGATAGGCTGCAAAAGCAACCAGGAAGGGATGATGGGTTAAGGAGCTGCAACAACAGAAAAGGAGGCTGCAGAGGTCCTCACCTGTTAACAAAGCAAAACTCAGTGGTTAGCACTGCTGCCTCACAACGCCAGCGACCCGGATTTGATTTCTCCCTCACGCGACTTTATGCGCGTGGATGCAGGTGGGACTAGATTGGGTTGGGATATCTGGTCAGCATAGGGTTGGACCGAAGGGTCTGTTCCCATGCTGTACATCTAGAGTCATAGAGATATACAACGTGGAAACAGACCCTTTGGTCCAACTTGTCCATACTTACCAGATATCCTAAAATAATCTAGTCCCACCTACCAGCACCTGGCCCATATCCCTCTAAACCCTTCATATTCACATACCTGTTCAGGTGCCTTTTAAATGTTGCAATTGTACCAGCTTCCATCGCCTCCTCCAGCAGCTCATTCCATACATGTGCCACCCTCTGTGTGCAAAGGTTGCCCCTTAGGTCCCTTTTATATCTTTCCCCTCTCACCCTAAACCTATGCCCTCTAGATGTGCAGGTTAGGTGCATGGACTGTGCTAAGTTGCCCCATCATGTCCAGGCATGTGTGGGCTAGGTGGAGTACCCGTGGGGGATTTCAGGGCTACAGGATGGGGTGGGATGCTGTTCAGAGGGTCAGTGTGATAAATATGCCAAGTTGCTTCCACAACAGAGATTCTGTGATTCTAATTGGGAACCAGGAATACTTGAAAGCATCATGCCAACGATATCCATGCAAATGAAATGTGGAATCTGGAGCTTAAGCCTGCATCTGTCAGGAGTCATCATATAGAGAAAAATCTAGAGGATGCTGTTGTAATGGACACTGTGAATTATTAAATTTAAATCTGATGTTAAGATCCTGAAATGCAGTAAATGAGGTTGCAAATACCTGGTTAAAACGTTCCAGCTAAGTGCATATGCAATAGAAGTGCATTAGCTGTATTCTCAACAGCTTGGGAAGACGTGTTCAGACTTTGTGTCAGTGTTATTTTGAAAGAATAACTTTTGTTAGCCAATGTTTGTTATAACAACTTCCAATCCTGTGCTGTCCAGGAAATGAATGCATCCTTTTGTGTTGTGGTTTTAAGTTAAATGGGGAATTAATCATTACTGAGGATATTGTTAAGTTTTCTAATTCTGTTTCTATGTGAGTCCAAATACCTGTGAATCAACTAAACACAAGATTGTCACTATGTGACTGCACCACCCAGTAGGTGAATCAGTGAGAATGAGAAAGGAGCTCCTGAAAACCAAACCATAGTTCTTGAAAATCAGACAGAGCTCTGAAGAGCAGTCAAAAATAAAATGTTTACCTGATTGATAGAGGAACATGTACAAACATGAGGAGCTTGTGCTAATGTTTTATAAATCATGGTGAACGCCGTGCCCAACTCTGGGCAGAAAACTTTCAGAAGAATGTTAAGAACTTGGAGAGGATGCAAATGAGATTTACTTGAATGGGACCAGGTACAAGGGTCTACTTTCCATTTATTTCCAGCATGTGGGCATCAGTGACTAGGCCTGCGTTTATTGTCCATCCCTAATTGCCCTTGAGAAGGTGGAAGACAGCTGCCTTCTTGAACAGCTGATGCTGGTGCACCCTCAGTGATCTTTGGGAAGGAGTTCCAGAGTATTCTTCCAAGTCAGGACTTCGATGAATGTGGAAGAGCTGGAGTTGTTTGCCTTAGAACACAGAAGGCTCTGGAGAGTCTAAATAGTTCAAAATCACAAAGGGTATTGACTGAGTAAATAAGGAGAAACCATTTCCACTCACTGGACACTCGGGAAACTGATTAAGGATCATTGGCAAAATATCCAGATGAAGTGGAGATTTATATTTTATATACACTGTGATTCATTGTGGTCAGGGAAGTCTATAAAAGTAATGGTTACACATTCATAGTAATTTACAAAATGTAAAATAAAACATGCAATAGAAAAATAAATACAGAGAACTGGACCAATTGTAGTTTTAAAATTCTTCCATGGGATGTGGTTGTCTCTGGCTAGACCCAACATTTATTGCAATTTCTTAATTGCCATTTGGGAAAGTGATGACCTCTCTCCTTGGACCACTGATATACCCACAATGTCATTTAGGAGGAATTCCAGGATTTGACCCAGCGACAGTGAAAGAACAGTCAATATATTGGTGGGCAGCACGGTAGCACAGTGGTTAGCACTGCTGCCTCACAGCACCAGAGACCCGGGTTCAATTCCCGCCTCAGGCAACTGACTGTGTGGAGTTTGCACGTTCTCCCCGTGTCTGCGTGGGTTTACCTCCGGGTGCTCCGGTTTCCTCCCACAGTCCAAAGATGTGCAGGTCAGGTGAATTGGCCATGCTAAATTGCCCATAGTGTTAGGTAAGGGGTAAATGTAGGGGTATGGGTGGGTTGCGCTTCGGCGGGTCGGTGTGGACTTGTTGGGTCGAAGGGCCTGTTACCACACTGTAAGTAATCTAATCTAATCTAATCTAATATTTCCAAGTCAGGATGGTGATCCTCTCAGAGGGTAACTTGCAGTTTGTGGTGTTCACATATACCTGCTGCCCTTGAGCTTCTGAGTGGTAGTGTTAATTGGTTTGGAAAGTACTGTTGAAGGAGCGTGTGCGAGTTGAGGCAGTGCATCTTGCAGATGGTACACATTGCTGCTACTAAGTACCAGTGGGGAGGGAGTGAATGTTTGTGGATGTGGCACTAATCAAGTGGGCTGCTTTGTCCTTGTCAAACTTGTGTATTGTCAATTTGGAGATGCCGGTGCTGGACTGGGGTATACAAAGTTAAAAATCACACAACACCAGGTAATAGTCCAACAGGTTTATTTGGAAGCGTGAGCTTTTAGAGTTGTTCCTTCATCAGGTGGTTGTGGAAATAATCTTATTCTCCACAACCACCTGATGAAGCAGCACTCCAAAAGCTAGTGCTTCCAAATTAGCCTGTTGGACTATAACCTGGTGCTATGTGAGTTTTATCCTTGTGTATTGTTGGAACTACACTCATTCAGAGAATTTAGGAAGGATGTTGTGAAGCTTGAAAGGGTTCAGAAAAGATTTACAAGGATGTTGCCAGGGTTTGAGGTATAGGGAGAGGCTGAATAGGCTCAGGCTGTTTTGCCTGGAGCATCAGAAGCTGAGAGGTGACGTATATAGAGGTTTATAAAATCATGAGGGCATGGATCGGGAAGATAGACGAAGTCTTTTCCCTGGGTTGAGGGACTTCAGACCTACAGGGCACAGGCTTAGGGTGAGAGGGGAAACATTTAAGAGGGACTTAAGGGGCAACTTTTTCACACAGAAGGTGGTGCGTCTATGGAATGATCTGCCAGAAGAAGTGGTGGAGGCTGGTACAATTACAACATTTAAAAGGCAATTGGATGGGTACACGAATAGGAAGGGTTTAGACGGATATGGGCCAAGTGCTGACAAATAGGACTAGATTAATTTAGGATCTCTGGTCAGCATGGACGAGTCTGTTTCTGTGCTGTGCATCTCTTTGACTCCATGATTCTTAAGTGGGGAGCATTCCATCACATTCCTCGCTTGCGCTTTGTAGATGGTGTACAGGCTTTGGAGTCAGTAGGTGAGTTACTCACCACAGTATTTATAGCTTCTGACCTGCTCTTGTAGCCACTATGTTTATAAGGCAAATCCAGTTGAGTTTCTGGTCAATTGTAATGCCAAGGATATTGATAGTGGGGAGTTCAGTGATGGTAACAGCATTACATGTCGAGGGATAATGGTTGGATTCTCTCTTCTTGAAGACGGCTATTGCCTTGTTGAAACTTATGTGGTGTAAATATAACTTCTACTTACCAGTCCAGGCCTGGATACTGACCGTGTCTTACTGCACTTGAACAGGAACTGCTTTGGTATCTGAGGAGTCGCAGATGGTACTAAACATTGTGCACTCATTTGAAAACATCCCCACTTTTGCCCTTATGATGGAGAGAAAACAGTTGGGATAGGGACACTACACTAAACCCCTGCATAGACATCTTGGAGTTGAGATGACTGCCCCCCAACAACCCCAACATCTTCCTATCTGCTAGGAATGACTCCGGCCCATTGATTCCAGTTTTTCTTGGGTTGTTTGATGTCAAGAACAGTCATGCTCATCTCACTCTGGAATTCGTAGAATCCCTTACAATGTGGAAGCAGGCCATTCAACCCATCAAGACCACACTGCCTCACTGAAGAGCATCGCACCCAGACTCACCCTGGAATCCTGCATTTCTCATGGCTAATCCACCTAGCCTGCACATCCCTGTGGACACTGTGGGCAATTTAGCACAACAACTCCACCTCACCTGCACATCTTTGGAATGTGGGAGGAAACCGGAGCACCTGCAGTAAACCCATGCAGGCATGCAGAGAATGTGCAAACTCTACACAGTCAGTCTCCCAAGGTGGAATCGGACCCGGGTCCCTGGTGCTGTGAGACAGCAGTGCTTACCTCTGTTGAGCCACCGTGCTGCCCACAATTCAGCTCTTTTGTCCATGTGTTTGTAAGGAGGTCAGGTGCTAATGATAGCTGGCAGAACCCAAAGTGGACACCAGCCAATAGATTATTTTTGACTTAGTGCAACTTGATAATACCGTCCACCTTCCAAGTGATGCGATTTTACGATGACTGATGATGGGACAGTAATTGGATTGGATTTGTCCTTTTTTTTGTTGCCAGGACAATACCCTGAGCAATTCTCCCCCTTGTCAGGTAGTTGTGAGTGTTATAACTTTAATGGAAGAGCTTGGCTAGAGAACTGGCAAGTTCTGGAGCACAAGTCTTGAGTAGGTTTCCCAAATGGTGTCAGGGCCCATAGCCTTTGCAGTATACAGTGTCTCCGTACATTTCTTGCACAGAAGATGCTGGCAAATGCTTTAATCTTGTCTCTTCCATCGATGGGATACTCACAAAAGCTCCTCCCTCAGTGAGTTGGTTAATTGTCCACCACCATTGACAACTGGATGTGGTGTAGTTATCCCTCAAACTCTCCCCCACCAACTAAAACAAATTAAGACAGGCAGCTGGGCTGGCTACATGTATGCCTGATATTTGTCAAGAGTTCCACACCCCCACTCTTCACCATGTTGGTCCCATTTTTCTTTGCCTTCTTTGAGTATAAATATGTGTCTGAAAACACAGGCACCTTTCTAGTTTCATTCCATTGAGTCAACGTGAAAAGCCGTCAGAGTCAATGTTAACATGTTTTTTCATGAATTATGTGAGGGATGGTGAGCTGTGTACGTGTGAGTGCTATTCTGACTCGAGACTGATCTGGCTGAGTGACTACAGATCCGTCGCAGGGGAGGGTTCCTGGAAATCACAGTACCTGCCGGTTTGGCAGCCATACCCTCCTACAGATGTGGGGAAGCAATGAGTGCATGTTCTCTCAATCAGGAACAATCATATTTGACTTAGTCATAGAGTCATAGAGATGTACAGCATGGAAATAGACCCTTCGGTCCAACCCATCCATGCTGACCAGATATCCCAACCCAATCTAGTCCCACTTGCCAGCACCCAGCCCTTATCCCTCCAAACCCTTCCTATTCATATACCCATCCAGATACCTTTTAAATGTTACAATTGTACCAGCCTCCACCACTTCCTCTGGTGACTCATTCCGTACACACATCACCCTCTGCGTGAAAAGGTTGCCCCTTAGGTCCCTTTTATATCTTTCCCCTCTCACCCTAAACCTATGTTCTCTAGTTCTGGACTCCCCGACCCCAGGGAAAAGACTTTGTCTATTTACCCTATCCATGCCCCTCATAACTTTGTAACCCTCAGCCTCCGATGCTCCAGGGAAAACAGCCCCAGCCTCTCCCTATAGCTCAAACCCTCCAAGCCTGGCAACATCCTTGTAAATCTTTTCTGAACCCTTTCGTGTTTCACAGCATCTTTCCTGGGAATGGTTTTCTCTTTTGCAGTGGAGTAGACCAGGCTGCCGAATGAGTCACATCAACCTTGCTTTCTTATCAGTTGGCATTTATTGTCTGTGCATCACCACCCTTCCTGCAAACCCTAAAGGTTTCTCCCTTTGGGTCACAGAGCTGGGGGGGGGGTGAAGTCAACATGCAATTCGACTAGGGGAGACATCGTGACATCGCCCCCATCCTGCCCTCAGTATATCTAGTGAACGAAGTTGGAGAACTAGCTGACCTGAATGGAGATAAATTCTGAAACTGAAAGGCATCACAAGGTGGTCTAAACGTAGGGGTAGGACATTGTGGGATGGCATGAGACCTTTGGGCAGGGTGAGTTTTAATTAATTAATCCACTTGCGTATAAATGGAACAAGGAAGTGGCACAACAATTAAACAACTTCGCAAAAGAAGGCACAAGTAACTTCCCAGGAGTGCTAGGGAAGCGAGAGTCTTTTAAGGAGGAATTGAGGGAGATTAGGGTTAGTGAAGTGCTGGAAAAGTGCATGGGTCTGGAAGTGGATAAACTCCCAGGGTCCGATAAACCACATCCCAGGGTGCTAAAGGAAGTGGGTCTTGGAAATAATGGATGGTTTGGTTCTCGTCTTCTGAAATTCTGTAGATTCTGGAACAGTCACTGCAGATTGGATGGTGTCAAATGTAATCTCCTCCCCACCCTCCACATTGTCAAAAAAGGATGAGAAAACAGGGAATTACAGACCAACCACACGGAAATTGGTGGAGCCTGTTATAAAGGATGCAATAACAGGGCACATGGAAAATATCAAACCATGCAAAGTTGATTTTATGAAAGAGAAATCATGTCTGACAAACTTGCTAGAATTGTTTGAGGAAGTAACTGATGTGGGAAAGCCCCAGGATGTGGTGTTTTTGGATTGGCTTTTGATAAAGTTCCACATAAGAGGTTAGTATGCAAAATCAAAGCATATGGGATTGATGATAATAAATTGGCATGGGTTGAGAATTGATTAGCAGACTGGAAACAATGCAGGAATAAATAGATTTTTTTGGAGTGGAAGGCAATTGGGGTACACTAGGGATCTGTGCTTGGGCCCCAGTTTTTCAACGGGTGTCATGGTGGCTCAATGGTTAACAGCCTCAAAGTACTAGGGACCCAGGTTCGATTTCAGCCTTGGGTAACTGTCACAGTCCCAAGGTGTGCAGGTTAGGGTGGATTGGCCATGCTAAATTGCTCCGTAGTGTCCAGGGTTATGTAGGCTAGGTGGGCTAAGCCATGGAAAATGCAGGGTAACAGCGATTGGGAGGGGGTGGAGATGGGTTGGTGGGGAGGACCGGAGTGCTTATGGTACGCTCTTCAGGGGGTCAGTGTGAACTTGATGGGTTGAATGGCCTGCTTCCACACTGTAGGGATTCTATGATGATTTGGACAAGGGAATTTAAATGTAATACAGCAAACCTTTTACTAACCTGCACCTATGGGACCAGGAGTGTGCTGATTGATCAAATATTCTGAATAATCAAGAGTTTCGCTTAACCGCAGTTAACCCTGACCAAGCATAGCTTCACAAAATTCCTCAAAAAGTCCCCATTGATCATTTTTGCCAGCTTATCAAGAGTGCTGGTTGATAAGGTACTGGTTAAAACCAAGTTTGTGACGGCTCCAAGCTCGGTTGGACTGTGAGTGGGTGACAAAGATGTGAAGAGTCTTAAAGGTGATTTTGACAAGTTGAGTGAGTTGGCAAATGCAGAATAGATGCAGTAAAACAGAGATAAATGGGAAGCCATCCACTTCAGTGGGGAAAAAAAAGTGGAGTATTTCACTTAAATGGTGATAGTTGGGAATGCTGATGTACAGAGGGACCTGAGCATCCTCACACACCAGTCATTGAAAACAGGAAAGTGCAGCAAGCAGCTGACCTTCATTGCAAGAGGATTTGAGCGCAGGAACGAGGAAGTCTTACTGCAGCTGCAGACAGCCTTGGTGAGACCACACCCAGAGCAGCATGTGCAGTTTCACTCTCGCTACCCACGAATGTGTTGAGAGAGAATGCAGCGAAGTTTAACCAGACTGACCCCTGAGGTGGCAGGCTTGACGCATGGACAGAATGGATTTCGGCCTGATGCTTCTGGTGGCCGGGTTTGGGATTGGTGAATGAAAGGTTCTTCCCAAAGGAACCATTCACATGGCAGAGGGTGGTGTCACTTGTAGGTGATCAGACTAATGTGGACAGCACAAGAATAGGCCATTGGCACATTCAGATCAATCAATGATCTGATTGGGGGTTTATCTCCACTTTCCGACCTGCCATCAATAAGCAAGCATCCATTTGCTTTGGCCTTAACAATATTCAATGGTCTCACTTCCAGCACTCTCGGATGGGAAAGAAAGGGCACTCCACAGACTCACAACCCTCTGGGAGAAAGAGATTCCTCATCTTAAATGGGAAAGTGCTTCTTTCCAAACTGTGTCTCCATGTTCTAGGTTTGCCCACAAGAGACATCCTTTTTGGCTTCCACCCTGTTAATTCCCTCAGAGGATCTTGTATGTGTCAATAACGAGCGTCTCTAACTCCTGTGAAGTGCAATGGCTACAGGTCCAGTCTATCCAACCATTCCTCATAAGATAATCTCTCCATCCCATGTATCGGTCAGGTGAGGGCTGCTTCAAACGTGTTCACACCCGTTCTGCGGCTGTGCTCCAAATGTGGCTTTAGCTCTACCGCTGCAGCAAAGCATCCCTACTCTCATGAGACATCCCCCTTGCAGTAATCCACAACATTCAAGGAGCAAGACCTTTGGGGAGCGCGCCCCCGTCTCAGACGCGGTAGGTGTCTGGAATTCGCTGCTCCATCTGGTGTTTGAGGCAGGGTGCAGAAAAGATTTACAAGGATGTTGCCAGGGTTGGAGTGTTTGAGCTATAGGGAGAGGCTGGAGCTGTTTTCCCTGGGGCTGAGGGGTGACCTAAAAGAGGTTTGTAAAACTATGAGGGGCATGAATGGGGTGAATAGGCCAGGTTTTTTTTCCCCAGGGTACGGGAGTTCAAAACTAGAGGACATAGGTTTAAGGTGAGGGGGATTAAAAAGGACCTAAAGGGCACCTTTTTCACA
This sequence comes from Hemiscyllium ocellatum, assembly GCF_020745735.1. Taxonomy (NCBI): domain Eukaryota; kingdom Metazoa; phylum Chordata; class Chondrichthyes; order Orectolobiformes; family Hemiscylliidae; genus Hemiscyllium; species Hemiscyllium ocellatum. The sequence continues at coordinate 10,812,952 of NC_083446.1, forward strand.
CAGAGGGTGGTGTGTGTATGGAATGAGTTGCCAAAGGAAGTGGTGGAGGCTGGTACAATTACGACATTTAAAAGGCATTTGGATGGGTATGTGAATAGGAAGGGTTCAGAAGGAACATGCTGGCAAATGGGACTAAGTCTGATTGGGATGTCTGGTTGGTGCAGACGAGTTGGACCGAAGGGTCTGTTTCTGTGCTGTGTGACAATATGACTCATCTGGAAGAAACGTAGATCTGCACCCGAGATGTGGGAAAGTGGGATTAGAATGGACGACTAGTTCTTTTGTCATTCGCCAAGGTGGGCTGAATGACCTGTTGCTGTGCTGCAATGCTTCTATGTTCTCCCCTTGCTCACAACTATTAGCGCAAATGTCAGGTGTAGGACAACTGCTGACATCACCACACCCTTGCCCTGACATTTGCCCCCCTCTTCTGACACCAGTGGAGATTTGGAGTCTGATTGAGTAGTACCCTTGAGCGGTGTCCCTCTGCAAAGCAGAGCTGGGTCTCAAGCTGATGTCCTTATTGTGTTGGGCACTTCCAGGCAGTGTGCTCCAGACCCTATCTACTTGTTGCGTGAAAATGTTTTATTCCTTTGCCTCACATGTGCTTCTTTTGCAAAATGCTTTAAAACTGTGCCTTCTGATTCTTGATCTGATGAGAAGCAGGAACGGTTTCTCCGTGTCTACTATTTCCAGACCCCTGATTTTGAAAACTTCAATCTCTGCCTTCCTCCCCAAAACCTAACACAGCCTTGAGTACATTCAATGCTCTGGACTCCACTGCTTGATGTGCAAGACTCTCCGAGGGAAGAAATTCCTCCTCCTCCTCCTAAATGGGAGACTCCTTATTTTCAAACAACTTTTAGATTCCCCCACAAGGGGAAAGAACCTTTCAGCATTTACCTCGTCAAATGTCCATAAGGACTCTCACCAGCTTTTATAGATGCACCATTGAAAGCATTCTATCTGGATGTATCACAGCTTGGTATGGCAACTGATCTGCCCAGGACCGTATGAAATTACAGAGAGTTGTGAACTTAGCCATCCATCACTTAGGCCAACCTTCCATCCACTGACTCTGTCTACACTTCCCACTGCCTCGGGAAGGCAGCCAACATTATTAAAGACCCCTCCCACCCCGGTTATAATCTTGTTCAACCTCTCCCATTGGCCAAAAGGTACAAAACACGTGCCAACAGGTTCAATAACAGCTTCTTCCCCGCTGTTATTAGACTTCTGAAAGGACCTCCCAAATTTTAAATCTAACGTTGATCTCACTTTGCGCGCCTTCTCTGCAGCTGTACATAACATTGTATTCCTCGCTCTGTTCTACCACCCCATGATCTTTGATCTGCCTGTAATGCATGCTAAACTTTTCACTGTACCTAGGTACACAATAAATCAAACCAAATTAAATCCCCTGTTTTAATGGGATCACCTCTCACTCTTCTAAACTCCAGAGGCAAAACACTGCAGATGCCAGAAATCCAAAGCAAAGAGAATACTGGAAAAGCACTGTGGAGAAAGAAGATCACAGAGTTAACATTATGACTCCTTTTCATCACTATGAGAAGTGAAGGAGTGTCATACCTGACTTGAAACAGAGAAGTACAGCACGGAAACAGATCCTTTGGTCCAACTCATCCATGTCAACCAGATATCCTAACCTAATCTAGTCCCATTCGCCAGCACTGGGCATTAATTCTTTCTCTCTCTCTCACACACTCTCTCACTCTCTCCCCTTCCAAAGATGCTGGCAGATCTGCTGAGTTTCTCCAGTGTTCTCTGTGTCTGTTTCCACTGAACAAAGGCCCGACCTGCACAGTTTTTTTCTCATGAGACAAATCACCTTCATCTTAGGCAGCAGCCAAGTGAGCTGTACCCAGTACAGGTAAGGTGATTTTGCCTGGAGAGATAAACAGAACTCTGTGATGGCTGGTGGCATACTGGGCAAACCCCAGCAATACCATTGAGTGCCCACTCTTACTAGCGTACCTTTATTTGAAGGGATTTTTCAGCTCACCTATTCCTAAGGAGAAGATATCCGTACCTCTGTCATGCAACTTTTCATGACCTTTATTGGTCAGAGTATTGAGTACAGGAGTTGGGAGGTCATTTTGCAGCTGTACAGGACATTGGTTAGGCCACTTTTGGAATACTGTGTGCAATTCTGGTCTCCTTCCTATAGGGTGGATGTTGTGAAACTCGAAAGGGTTCAGAAAAGATTTACAAGGATGTTGCCAGAGTTGGAGGGTTTGAGCTATAGGGAGAGACTGAACAGGCTGGGGCTGTATTCACTGGAGCGATGGAAGCTGAGGGGTGACCTTATAGAGGTTTATAAAATCATGAGGGGCATGGATAGGGTAAATAGATGAGGTCTTTTCCTGAGGGTGAAAGTGTCCAGAACTAGAGGGCATAGGTTTAAGGTTAGAGGGGAAAAATTTAAAAGAGACCTAAGGGCAACATATTCATGCAAAAGGTCTTGCGTGTATGGAATGAGCTGCCAGAGGAAGTGGTGGAGGCTGATACAATTACAACATTTAAAAGGCGAAAGTGAGGGCTGCAGATGCTGGAGAGCAGAGTCGAAGAGTGTGGTGCTGGAAAAGCACAGCCGGTCAGGCAGCATCTGAGGACCAGGAAACCTGATGAAGGGCTTATGCTCGAAACGTCGATTCTCCTGCTCCTCGGATACTGCCTGACCGGCTGTGCTTTTCCAGCACCACACCCTTCAACAATTAAAAGGCAACTGGATGGGAACACGAATAGGAAAGGTTTAGAGGGATATGGGCCAAGTGCTGGCAAATGGGACTAGATTAATTCAGGATATCTGGTCGGCATGTACAAGTTTCCGTCCTGTACATGTCTATGACTGTATAACAGGAGTTCAGCGCCTGTCGCTGCAGCCTTGCAGCTACACCCCAAGTCTAATTCCAACTTTGGGCATACGCTTCTCTAAGGGTTGCTGTCTCTCTTGCGTCAGTGTCAGGAGGCTGCGGCTTGGAGTCCCATTCCAAAAACTTTATTATTATTATTCATTCACAGGATGAGGGTGTTACTGGCTAGGCCAGAATTAACTGTCCACCGTTAATTGACCAGAGGGCAGTTAAGAGTGAAGCACATTGCTGAGAGGCTGCAGTCACATACACGCCAACATGAGACCATAACCCAAGGCAACACTCCCAGGACAAGTGGGAATGCCACACTGTCAGAGATTTCAGATGAACCTGGGTGGAGCTGTTAGCGTATCCGGAAGAAGAGCAGGGGAATTCTCCTAAGTGCCCTGCAGCTAATATTTGCATGTCATGGATCCTTTAGTTATTAATTGTTTTCCTGTTTGTGGCTGCCAGGTTTCCTACAATTGGAATGTTCTGCAAAGCACTTCATTGGCTGCGGAGCGTTTTGCGGATTGACCCGAAGTTGTAAAAGGCACTACTATATCGATGGAAGTGCTTCTGGCCTTCCTAGTGCATATATTGGCATGGCCTGACCAACAATGAAGGTGGTTTGTCAATATCAGAGTTAACAAGTCAGGAAATGTTGAAGGACGGTCTCTGGCCTGAGGCACTGCATCTATGCATAGACTCTAGATTAGAGTGGTGCTGGAAAAGCACAGCAGTTCAGGCAGCATCCGAGGAGCAGTAAAATCGACATTTCGGGCAAAAGCCCTTCATCAGGAATAAGGGCAGAGAGCCTGAAGCGTGGAGAGATAAGCTCGAGGAGGGGGGGGGGGGAGAAAGTAGCATAGAGTACAATAGGTGAGTGGGGGAGGGGGTGAAGGTGATAGGTGGGTGGGGGGAGGATGGAGTGGATAGGTGGAAAAGAAGATAGGCAGGTAGGACAAGTCATGGGGACAGTGCTGAGCTGGAAGTTTAGAACTGGGGTGAGGTGGGGGAAGGGGAAAATGAGGAAACTGGTGAAGTTCACATTGATGCCCTGGGGTTGAAATGTTCCGAGGCGGAAGATGAGGCGTTCTTCCTCCAGGCGTCTGGTGTGAGGGAGCGGCGGTGAAGGAGGCCCAGGACCTTCATGTCCTCGGCTGAGTGGGAGGGGGAGTTGAAATGTTGGGCCACGGGGCGGTGTGTTTGATTGGTGCTTTTTTCTATGCGTAGACACCAGCCTTGCTTCTTCTGAGTGCTGTCTGAGAACTCTGCATGAATGACTCACCAGTTTACATGAACATTCCCTGGGGTAACAGAGGGAACTGAACATACACACAACCAGAGTAAAACCACAACCAGCCCAGTGATAGGACTTCAGGATTTGCATGTTAAGGCCTGTCTGCTACACTTCCCCGAAATGTTACTTAACTGCAGAGATAGGCAGTTACCGCAAATACTAAGGTTGCTCAGCTACAGCCCTGTCGAAACCTCTCTTCCTGCTGTGAAGGCAGATCTCTCTGGCTACCTCACCAGCTTTGCTGCCACCCCAACCTCCCACCCGCCCATGCAAATAACCTCAGCCTCTATCTCAGCTCCTCCAAATAGCCTAGATACTTACCCATGCCTTTGCTGTATTGAGCTTGACAGCAGGGCCTCCCTATTACCGGCCTGAGCAATCCTGAGTTTATCCATGGTCTGAGGTGCCCCCTTCCCCCACTTCACACTGAGTCTGAGCTTCCAGCCCCCAGCCTCTCAATTTTCAAATTCTCATCCTTGCACTGGGATGACATCATCATAGAATCCCCTACGGTGTGGAAGCAGGCCATTTGGCCCATCACATCCACATCAACCCTCCACAGAACATCCCGTCCAAACGCTGCAAACCGGCGTTTACCATGGCCAATACACATAACCTGGACAGCTTTGGACTGTGGGAGAAAACTGGTGCAGCAGGAGGAAACCCACGAGGACAAGGGAGAGTGTGCAAACTCCACACAGACAGTTGTCCAAGATTGGCATTGAACCCAGGTCCCGAGCATTGTCAGGCAGCAGTGCCAACCACTGAGGCACTGTGCCATAGGTCTCATTCTCAGACATTTTACACTTTTGTGTGTTTGCCTACCCAGAATCTCTGGCAGAACAACTCTACGCAGAAATGAAACCTCTTCTGGGAAACCACATCTATACAGAGTAATTTTTTTTTCAATTTAATTGCCTTTACTGTAGGCTTTAAATAGCTGTGTGGTGTGCATTAAGTGCAGAGCAAGGATGGAGTGTGGGGCCAAATTTTCATTCTGGGGTCAGACACATGAACTTTTCCAAGAACATGCACCATGTTAGCCACTGTAGTTCAAAGTTTTAGTCAGTTAAGATGCATTTTAGGAGGTCAAATGCAAGAAGAATTGTACAGTCAATGGTCAAACTCTTAGGAGCATTGATATACAGAGGGATCTTGGGGTGCAAGTCCATAGCTGAATGAAAGCGGCAACACAAGCAGATGAGATGGCAAAGAATGCAAATGGCGTGTTTCCCTTTTACAATGACATCATGGTCAGCACAGACATGATAGGCTGAAGGTCCTGTTCCTGTGAGGCACAGCTGTTACATTCCACTCATCGGCCCAGGCCTGGATATTGTCCAGGTCTTGCCACTTTTGGACATAGACTGCTTCAGAATCTCCAGGAGTCGTGAATGATACTGAACACTGTGTGATTATCAGTGAACAGACCCACTTCCAATCTTGTGATAGAGGGAAGGCCGTTGATACAGATGGTTGAGACGAGGCAGAGATGCCCCAGGACTCCGATACCATATCTTTATATCCACAGGAACACCCAAACTTTGAAAGTGTTGCTGATTGCAATGATGGGAAATGCAGCATGGTGGCATAGTGGTTAGCACTGCTGCCTCACAGTGCCACAGACCCGGGTTCAATTCCTGCCTCAGGCGACTATCTGTGTGGAGTTTACACATTCTCCCCATGTCTGCGTAGTTTTCCTCCGGGTGCTCCGGTTTCCTCCCACAGTCCAAACATATGCAGGTTAGGTAAATTGACCATGCTAATTACCCGTAGTGTTAGGTGAAGGGGCAAATATAGGGGAATGGGTCTGGGTGGGTTGCTCTTCTGAGGGTTGGTGTGGGCTTGTTGGGCCAAAGGGCCTATTTCCACACTGAGTAATCTAATCTAAACCGCACACAGCAAGATCCCACATAAGTCGGTGAATAACCAGTTAAACTCTTTGTGGGATGGTACCTGACAGCTGCTTAAGGTCTTGCGTCATTCTGAGTTGTCACTGGTTACTAGTTTTGAAGTATAAATAGCTACAAGCTGTGGTTAGTCAGCATTTAGTTTAACAAAAGGATTTTGATTAGAGGTTTTAGATGACAATTGTGAGTTAATTGCACTTTATGGAACATCAGCGGCCCTAACTGTCTGACAGTATCTGGTTTGGCCTGCAGTTCCTGTACTGGATAGGCAAATTTCCTGTCAACTTCATTTCTGTCATATTGCCTGACATGTCTAAGATATTGTTTACCATAATCTTACATTAAACAGATTTTCCCCACCCCTAGCTCCCATCTCCACCTTAGGTATTATTGGGCTTTAGTTCCACAAGATTGAGGCCTACTTAAGTTTATCTTTTCATTGTTTTACACTGCCAATGCTGCTTTGCAGTAGGGGATACTAAGTTACGTTAGAAAATACCAGACTCGACAGAGTTCAGTGATTTTTACATGGTGATCACCACTTCCATTCCTTTCCGACTGACAGCAGGTGCTGTTGCTGTTCACACCTCCTCGAGACCCACCTTCAGTTTCTTTACTAATCCTACTGCCATCTGTTCTTCCCTCGCACCATCATCTTTTTTGTTTCATCATACCAGCCTATCACCCTCAACTCACACCTTCAGTTTATTCATTCATAGAGTCATAGAGATGTACAGCATGGAAACAAACTCTTCAGTCCAACCCGTCCATGCCGACCAGATATCCCAACCCAATCTAGTCCCACCTGCCAGCATCCAGCCCATATCCCTCCAAACCCTTCCTATTCATATACCCATCCAAATGCCTCTTAAATGTTGTCATTGTACCAGCCTCCACCACTTCCTCTGGCAGCTCATTCCATACCCATACCATCCTCTGTGTGAAAATGTTGCCTCTTAGGTCTCTTTTATATTTTTCCCCTCTCACCCTAAACCTATGCCCTCTAGTTCTGGACTCCCCGATCCCAGGGAAAAGACCTTGCCTATTTATCCTATCCATGCCCCTTCATAATTTTATAAACCTCTATAAGGTCACCTCTCAGCCTCCGATGCTCCAGGGAAAACAGCCCCAACCTGTTCAGCCTCTCCCTGTAGCTCAAATCCTCCAACCCTGGCAACATCCTTGTAAATCTTTTCTGAACCCTTTCAAGTTTCACAACAACTTCCCCTCTTTTTTTCATTCATTCATGGGATGAGGGCATCTCTGGCTGTGCCAGCATTTATTGCCCATCCCCAATAGCCCAGAAAACAGTTGAGGCAATGGACTAGTGGTGTTATTGCTGGGCTGTTAATCCAGAGACCTAGGGAACTGGGTTCAAATCCCAGTGTGGCAGATGGTGGAATTTGATTTGAATTTAAGCTCAGACTTTTCTCGCTGGAGAGAAGGAGGAAGAGAGGTGACCTGATCAAGGCATACAAGGTAATGAGAGGCATGGATAGCCAGAGACTTTTCCGCAGGGCAGGACTGACTGGCACAAGGGGTCTTAGCTTTAAGATATTAGGAGAAAGGTAGAGAGGGTCATAAGAGGAGAATTCTTTACGTGGAGAATACATGAAATGCGTTGCCAGCAATGGTGGTGGAAGCAGAGTCGTTAGGGACATTTTGGCAACTGCTGGACGTGCACATGGATAGCAGTGAATTGAGGTTAAGTTATTTTATTTTACATTAGCATTGATCCTCGGCACAACATCATGGGCCAAAGGGCCTATTCTGTGCTGTACTTTTCTATGCTTTTAACATTGCTGTGGGTCTGGAGTCACATGTAGGCCCAGACCAGGTAAGGATGGCAGCCCCCTTCCCTAAAGGGCATTAGTGAACCAGATGTGCTTTTTCTGACAATCGGCAATGGGTTCATCGTAATCCATTACACTCTTAACTCCAGATTTTCACTGAATTCAAATTCTGCCCTCTGCTGTGGTGGGATTTGAACCCAGGTCCCCAGGACATTCCCTGCGTCTCTGCATTAACAGTCCAGCGATAATACCTTGAGGCCACCGCCTCCTCTTGCACAAAGCAGCATTGGTGGTTGAAATGCAATAACTGGGAGAGAAACTTAGGAATGGTGGGGTGGGGGCATGAAACAGAGGTATTCGGGGGTAGAACACTGCACCAGGAGGGTGAAACAGACATTTAGAAATGAGAAGTGCTGGAGAAACTCAGTAGGTCTGGCAGCATCTGTGGAGAGAGAAAACAGTTAACATTTCAATTCCAATTTGATTTTTCTTCGGAACTGAAGAGGGTTGGAAAAGGTTGATTTTTATGTCGTTGACAACGGGGCAAGAGAAGCAAATGGAACAGATAGCAAGGCTGCCCAGAGCAAAAGATAAAGGGAGTGCTGATGGTAGTGGAGAAATGACATACATGCAGAATTGGTGTTAATAGTCAGTGTTAACAACAGAAAATATATCAATTTCACTGACAGCAAACCCACGCAGGACAAACACTGGAGGGAAGGGAGTGTGACGAAAATGGAGTGCCATGTTCATGGTTTGAAGTTGCTGAACATGGTATTGAAGGCTGTAAAGTGCCGAAGTGGAAAATAAAGTCTGTTATTCCCTGTTACACTGGGCTTTGCTGGCAAAAGGCAGCAGACCTATGGTGGGAATGTCAGCATGGAAAGCGACTGGAAGCCTGACGTCATTCTTTTGGGCAGAGCGGTGGCTTTCTGCAAAGCCATCACACAGTCTGTCGTTGGTCGTGCCAATGTCGAGGAGTCTGCACGAGGAGCAGCAGATACAGCAGAAGACTTGATTGAAAAACGTACAGGTAAATCCTTGCTTCACCCGGGCCTGACATAGGGAAGAGAAAGGAGGTAAAGGACAAATGCTGATCTAATTACTCTGAATCCCATCTAACCCCAATAATCTCTCACTCCCCTATTTCTCGTGAATTAGTCCACATATGCTAGGGTTCAAACCCCAGCACGGCGGATGCAGGAATTTAAACTAAACGGTCAAATCTAGAATGTATATCTAGTTTTGGTAACCACAAAGCTATCATCGATTATCATAAAGACTCATCTCGCTCATTCCTTACCCAGCCTGGCCGACACGTGACTCCAGACCCACAGCAATGTCGACGCAGCTTGGTGCTGTCGTCCGAGGTTGCGCTGTGTGGGTTGAAAGCAGAGAGCCTGTGGTAAGTTGCCAACTTGCGCAATACCGAAGTTTTTGAAAGAATCTATTCACAGAATGAGGGCATCCCGGGCCAGGCCAGCATTTATTGCCCATTCTTAAAATGGCAGGTGGGCAACTGACTTATCAACCACATTGCTGTGGGTCAATCTAGACAGCTTCCTTCCTTACAGGACATTAGTGAATTTGATGGGTTTTTTTACCTAACAATCAATATTTGTTCACAATCATTAGATTTTTAATTCCAGCCTTCCACTGAATTCACATTCTGCCATGATGGGATTTGAACCCAGGTCCCTAGAACATTACCAGGGTCTTTTGATTAATAGTCTTGTGATAATACCACTAGGCCATTGCCTCGCCATCCACCAGGTAGTAGATACCTCCCCATTGCCTCCTCACTACCCTCACACTGTGCCACAGCCCTGCCTATTTCTGTAACCAGTGGAAAGTTTACAGTCTCTAGGCATGCCGTATCAGCCACATCATACAGCCAGGAAGCAGGAAGCAGATGGTTTGAGGGAGCCTTGGGGACAGGTGACAGGAAGTCTGCTTCACACCTGAAACCGCAACAGGCAAGCTGAAAGGTTAGTCAGACGGTGATGGAGAATTACAAACAATGTACTGGAGCCAAACAGGTCAAACCGCTCGAGCGCTGGTGCTTCTCCTTTCATCTCATTCTGTCAACACATTCTGTTCCTTTCTCCACACTGTAAGTAATCTAATCTAATCCATTGCATGCTGACCCAGCTCCCCACTTAAATGCAACTACCCTATTCACCTCCACCATTCTCTGTGGTAACTAGTCCCATATTCTCATTACTCTCTGACTTTCCTGAAGTTGAGCCCTTTGCTGAGATATTTGTAGTCACAGGTGAAGTGCCAGAAGACTGGAGATTGGCTAACATGGTACCACTATTTAAGAAAGGTAGTAAGGAAAAGCCAGGGAACTATAGACCGGTGATCCTGATGTCGTTGGGGGGCAAGTTGTTGGAGGAAATCCTGAGGGACAGCACGTACATGTAGTTGGGATATCTGGTTGGTATGGACGAGTTGGATCGAAGGGTCTGTTTCCGTGCTGTACATCTCTAGGTCCCACTGCCTTAAATTCATGGGCAAAATACTGTTGGCACTGGAAATCTAAAACAAACCGAACATGCTGGAGAAACTCAGCAGGTCTGGCAGCATCTGTGCAGAGAGAGAAACAGACTTAATGTTTCAAGTCTGGTGACCCTTCCTCAGAACTGTTTCTCTTTCCACAGAAGCTGCCAGACCTGCTGTGTTTCCCCAGCATTCTCTGTGTTTGCTTTATATTCATGAGCCCCTGGTTGATGTGGTCTCATCCACAAATGGCAACAACAATGCTCAAGAAGCTCGACACCATCCAGACAAAGCAGCCCTGCTTGATTGGCACCACATCCACCAACATCCACTCCCTTCACCACTGACGCTCAATAGCAGCAGTGTGTACCATCTACAAGATACACTCAAGAAATTCACCAAAGATCCTTAGGCAGCATCTGGAAGGATCAAGGTAACAGATGTAAGGGAACACCACTCCCTCTTAGTTTCCCTTTGAGCCACTCACTATCCTGACTTTGAAATATATTGGTATTTCCTTCAGTGTCACTGGGTCAAAATCCTGCAATTCTCTCCCTTGGGGCATTGTGAGTCAAACCACAGCATGTGGACTCCAGTGGTACAAGAATCAGCTCAGCACCACCTTCTTCAGGGACAGCTAGGAATGGGCAATAAATGCTGGCCAGCCAGTAATGCTCAGATCCCACATTTGAATAAAAAAAACTTACCGACGTCTACATTGTCAAACCTTTGAGAGAACACAAACAGGCCACGCACTATGGTCCTGATGAAGGCATGTTGACCCACTGGCCCACTTCTAACTCCCACTTTTCGCCTGCAGCATCCATTAGTGCGGCTGTCAGATCCTGTGTTTCTGTAACATGAGCTACGTTCACTTAATCATCAAGTACTGGCTGGTGGGATTTTTTTTAAACCTTTGTTGCTGTTCATTATTGTGGTGGTCAAGGCTTATTGACACTGGGAAGTGAGACACCCCCCGGTATGTACAGCACAGGGTTAGATTGAGAGTAAAGCTCTCTCTACTCTTTTAAACTGAAAGTACAGCTACCTTTACACTGTTACCATCACACACTCCCAAGACAGCAACAATATGGGGTAAGATACAGAGTACTGGATGCTGGATGCTACAGATGTGCTGGACATTTTGAAGAACATGAGAATAGATAAGTCCCATGGGCCAGATGGGATATACCCAAGGTTACTATGGAAAGTGAGGGAAGAGATTGCTGCACCTTTGGTAATGATCCTTGTGTCCTCACTGTCCATTGAAGTAGTACCAGATTGTCGGAGAGTGGCAAATGTTATTCCCTTGTTGGAGAAAGGGAATATGGATAACCCTGGGAATTGCAGACCAGTTAGTCTTACATCAGTGGTGGGCATATTATTGGAGAGGATTCTGAGTGCAGGATTTTTTATTATTTGGAAAAGCATGGTTTGATTAGAGATTGTCAGCATGGCTTTGTGAAGGACAGGTCATGCCTCACAAGCCTTATTGAATTCTTTGAGGATGTGACAAAACACATCAATGAAGGTAATGCACTGGATGAATTTTAGCAAGGTGTTTGATAAGGTTCCCCATGGTAGGCTCATTCAGAAAGTAAGGAGGTATACGATACAGGCAAATTTGGGTGTCTGGATACAGAATTGGCTGGTCCATAGAAGACAGAGAGCGGTAGTAGATGGAAAGTATTCAGCCATGAACTCAGTGACCAGTTGTGCAAGGATCCATTCTCAGACCTCTGCTCTTTGTGACTTTTATAAATGACATGGATGAGGAAGTGGAAAGGTGGGTTAGTAAGTTTGCTGATGACACGAAGGTTGGTGGAGTTGTGGATAGTGTGGAGGGCTGTTATAGTTTGCAACTGGATATTGACAGGATGCAGAACTGGGCTGAGAAGTAGCAGATGGAGTTCAACCTGGAAAAGTGTGAAGTGATTTATTTTGGAAGGTCAAGTTTGAATGCAGTCTACAGGGTTAAAGGCAGGATTCTTGGTAGTGTGGAGGAACAGCAGGATTTTGGCGTCCACGTCCATAGATCCCTCAAAGTTTTCACCCAAGTTGATAAGGTTGTTATCGAAGGTGTTTGGTGTGTTGGCTTTCATTAGCAGGGGGATTGAATTTAAGAGCTGCGAGGTTATGTTGCAGCTCTATTAAGCTCTGCTTAGACCACCCTTGGAGTATTGTGTTCAGTTCTAGTCACCTCATTATAGGAAAGATGTGAAAGCTTTACAGAGGGTGCAGAGAAGATTTACCATGATGCTGCCTGGACTGGAGGGCATGTCTTAGGAAGAAAGGTTGAGAAAGCTAGGGCTTTTCTCATTTGAGTGAAGAAGGTTGAGAAGTGACTAGATAGAGGTGTACAAGATGATGAGAGACAGAGATAGAGTGGATAGCCAGAGACTTTTTTCCCAGGGCAGAAATGGCAATGACGAGGGTCATAATTTTAAGGTGATTGGAAGAAAGTTTAGAGGAGATGTCAGAGGTAGGTTCTTTACACAGAGAATGGAGGGTGTATGGAATGGCAATGCCAGCTTGGTAGTAGAGTCAAATATATTAGGGACATGTAGTGACTCTTGGGTAGGCACATAGATGATAGTAAAATGAAGTGTGTTTGATCTTAAGAGTAGGATAAAACATTGGCACAACACTGAGGGCCTGTACTGTGCTGTACTGTTCTATGACCTATGTTCTAAAACTCCTTCTACATTGTCCTCATCAAACAGTTCCAGGACAGTGACAGCATGGAGTTAGATAAAGTTCCTTTTAAACTGAAAGTTAAGTTTCCTCTACATTGTTCCCATCAAACATTCCCAGGATAACAGCAGCACGGGATTATTTACGATCATACAGCTTGTCATTAAATCAGTGACAATCCTGAAATATAACTGAGCTCTTCTGATACTTTCTATGAAACCAAATGACATTTTTAGCAACAGGATCAAATTCAGTCAGGAACAGAGAGAAAAGGGAAATGCAGTAGGTTTAGAAAGTTTTCATATAAACCATGTCATATCGGAAGGATACAGAAATTTGTCAACCCCTGAAGAAGGTGACAGATCATCATTTCAGTTCAAGACCCTTCCTTCAGCTGAGGACATGAGTCAGACCAAACCATCAAGTGGTGACAGAGGTTACACTATGACAGGAGACAACAGACTGCTTCTAACCTAGGGTTTGGAGGAGTCTGAAGAGTCCCAATGCCATCCATGGGTCCCTTTTGGAACCTGGGAGCAACAGACTTGGCCAGTCTAGACAGACTGGAAAAATATAAGATCATAAGGAATAGAAGAGATGTAGGCCACTCAGAACTTAAAACGTGCTCTGTCATTCAACTAGATCACAGTTGACCTTCTACCTCAATGACATTCTTCGGTGGTATGAACATGCAACAAAGAAATATGAGTGTGACACTTGGCTCTTTGAGCCTGCTGTGTCATTCAGTATGTGCTTTCCTTTATTGGTCAGAGCATTGAGTATAGGTGTTGGGAGGTCATGTTGTGGCTGTAGAGGACATTGGCTAGGCCAGTTTTGGAATATTGTGTGCAGTTCTGGTCTCTCTCCTATCGGAAGGATGTTGTGAAACTTGAGAGGGTTCAGAAAAGATTACAAGGATGTTGCCAGGGATGGAGGGTTTGAACTATAGGGAGAGGCTGAATAGGCTGGGGCTGTTTTCTCTGGAGCATCAGAAGCTGAGGGATGACCTCATAGAGGTTTATAAAATCATGAGGGGCATGGATAGGGTAAACAGACAAGGTCTTTTCCCCAGGGTAGGCGATTACAAAACTAGAGGGCATAGGTTTAGGGTGAGAGGGGAAAGATTTAAAAGGGACCTAAGGGGCAACTTTTTCATGCGAAGGGTGATGCGTGTGTGGAATGAGCTGCCAGAGGAAGTGGTGGGGGTTGGTACAATTATGGCATTTAAAAGGCTTTTGAATGGTATACGAATAGATAGGGTTTAGAGGGATATGGACAAAGTTGTGGCAAAAGGGATTAGATTAGGTCGGGATATCTGGTCGGTATGGACAAGTCGGACAAAGCATCTGTTTCCAAGCTGTACATCTCCATGACTCTGAGAGGGTGGACTGGCCATGCTAAATTTTCCATAGTGTTTAAGGATGTGCAGGCTAGATGGATTAGCTATGGGAAATGCAAGGTTACAGGGATAGGGTAGCAGGATGGGTCTTGGTGGGATATTCTTCGGAGAGTCAGTGTGGACTTGATGTGCCAAATGGCCTGCTTCCACACTGTAGGGATTCTATGATCTTAACATGAGAAAAAAGCATTGCCATTCTGATTTTAACCTCAAATCTCTACTCCTGCATACCCCTGACAATTTTTCATCCCCATAGTAATCAAGAATCTATCCACCTCCATCTTCTAAATATCTAACAATTCTGCATTCACTGCCTTTTAGAAAGGCAATTTCAAACACTCACAATCCTCTAAAACAAATGCATTTTCCTCATCTCTGTCTTAAATGGTGGACTCCTTAATTTTTAAGTTTCACCTAGACCTTACGCAGGTTTACAAAATCACAAAGGGTGTAGATAAAGTGAATATCAAAGGTCTTTTTCCCCAAAGATAGGAGAGTTCAAAACAAGGGGTCATATTTTTAGGTAACAGGAAAAGGGGGCAACCATTTCCACACAGAGGGTAGTTCATACGTGAAATGAACTGCCAGAGGAAGTGGTAGATGCAGGTACAAGAATAGAAAAGATTTAGAGGGATATGGGCCAAACACAGGCAAGTGGGACTAGTTTAGTTTGGGAAACTTAGTAAATGTGAATGAGTTGAACCAAAGGGACCCTTTCTGTGCTGTCTGGATCTGACTCAATGACTCTTGTTCTACATTCTCCCCCTCAGAGGAAAATAGTTTCTACATCCTGGTCAAGTCTCCTCAGGACCTTATACACTTCAATTTAGTCTCTGACTCTGAGAGGATACAGGCCTACCCTTGTATCACTTTTCCTCATAAGGCAATCCACTTATTCCAGATATTAGTAGGCTTGAGCTTCTCTGAACTACTTCTATGCATTAACATCCTTTCGTAAGTACACTGATCAGTACTGTGCACAATACTCCAGCTATGGTCTCAACATTACCATGCATAAGTGAAGCATAATCAACATTCAATTCCCCTAGCAGTTAAACATAACATTCTATTAACTCTCATGAATATTTACCTGCATATTAACCTTCGATGATTTATGTGCTTGGACACCCAGATCCCTCTGCATCTCAGCACTCTGCAAACTCTCTCCTTTTTCTTTTTTTTCAGCCAAAACAGTCAATTTTATCCTTTCCCACATTATACTCCATTTGGCAGATGTTTCCCCACTCACTTAATCACATTCCTCTGTACTCTCCTTATGTCCTCTTCACAACTCACTTTCTTACCATTGTGTCGTCAGGAAATTTACCAACTATACCTTTGGTCCCCTCATCTAACTCATTTTATATCAATTGCAGTTCCTGTGGCACACCACACATGACATCCTGCCAGCCTGAAAAAGACCTGTTTATTCCTGCTTTCTGTTCACAGGCAAACGTCATGCCAATATGCTACTCCCTACACCATGAGCTTTTATTTTGGTAAAAGTCTTTGCTGTGGCACTTTATCAAATACCTTCTGGAAATCAAAGGACAAATCATCCACTGGCTTCCCTTTATCTCGAGCATAAGTTACTTCAAAGAAATCCAACAAATTAGTAAAACAAGATTTCCCTTTTACAAACCTTATTCCATTGAACTTATCTAAGTGCCTTTTATATGTAATAACATCTTTAATAATTGCTTCTACGACTTCTTCTATGACAGACATTCGGCTAACTGATTTGTTGTGTCTCCCTTTTTAAAGGAAGGAGTTATATTCACTATTTTCCAATCTAAATAAACCTTCCTTCCTAAATGAATCTGATGAGTTTAGGAAAATTAAAACCCACGCATCAACTATCTCACTGGTTACTTCGTTTTTTAAAAACCTTAGAATGAAATCTATCAGGACCTTGCAATTGCAACAATTTACTCAGCACTACTTCCCTTGTAACTGTAATTTTCTTCAGTTCCTTCCTGCCTTTCAATTCCTGATTTGCAGCCATTTCTGTGATGTCACTTGCATCCTCTCCAGTGAACACCGACGTAAAATTGCTGTTCGATTCATCTGCCAACTCTTTATCCCCCATTACTGATTAACATTAGGCCCATATCCGTTCACATCCTCAGAAGCTGAAAGTCTTTTTGCCTCTGTTGTACATATTCAACGACATAAGCATCTACAATTTTCTGAGGTACAGAATCCCAAACATTCACCAGTGAAGGAATCGTTACTCAATTTGGTGCTAAATGGCCAGTTCCTATTCTGAGTCAAGATTACTGGTGCTGGAAAAGCGCAGCAGGTCTGACTCTGATCTCCAGCATCTGCACTCTTCACTTTTGCCTAGTTCCTATTCTGACCCTACCCCCCAGAGGGTACAGGGATTTAAGAATGATTCCAGGGTTGAGGGATCTCTAGCCAAGGAAACATCGTCCAAGCCTCTATCCAGTCCATGTTTTATGGAGATTATTTTTTATCCATCTAGACTTTAGGGGACATGGACCTGGTCTACATAATATCTCTGCACACCACTCCAGGAATTGGTCCAGTGGAGTTTTGTTGTACTTGATCCAAAGGAAGCATATGAGATCATAACTGTTCGTGGCTTTCCATGTGTGGACCCAGTCAGTCCCCATACCATTGTACTAAGACTTCTACTCTGCTTTGCAAAGTTTGCACATGTTTTTCAGGGAGCCAAGGTTGCATTTTTAGATTAGATTAGATTACTTACAGTGTGGAAACAGGCCCTTCGGCCCAACAAGTCCACACCGACCCGCCGAAGCGCAACCCACCCATACCCCTACATTTACCCCTTAACTAACACTACGGGCAATTCAGCATGACCAATTCACCTGACCCGCACATCTTTGGACTGTGGGAGGAAACCGGAGCAGACACGGGGAATGTGCAAACTCCACACAGTCAGTCGCCTGAGTCGGGAATTGAACCCGGGTCTCAGGCGCTGTGAGGCAGCAGTGCTAACCACTGTGCCACCGTGCCACCCACGCATGTTGCTGTCTGGAGCTACAGATTGCGATGTAAGTTGCTCCAACTTTCTTCCCATCACATGGCTGACCAGGTATTGTTCTTGCTCTCACCACCTCCTCTTGGCGTGGGCTGGAAGGAGTTGAAGGCTGATGTTCAACCTGTTCGGCTGTGTTATGAACATGTTGGCGATGGCCTGGGGTGGGACTGGAACCTGGAGCTTCTGTTTCACAGGCAGGGATGGTAACCCCTCTACCAACCACAGAATTAACCTTTCGGCAGGACAATGTGAGGAGTGAATAAAGCAAGAGGGATTCTTCAATTGATGAATAGAGTACAGAGTGAGCAAGTTAATCCTTTAAAAATCACGGTATGGCTCTCATATGGAGTACTATGTCCAGTTCCCAGGCCTTGTACTTCAGGAAGGATTTCAAGGCCTTACAGAGGGTACAGGGATTTAAGAATGATTCCAGGGATGAGGGACCTCAGAGAGAGAGGTTGGGGAAATAATTGGATAAATACTTTAAAAAAAGATTTCATGTGCAGGGCCAAAAGGATAGAGTAGAAGATTAGGCCTAACTTCACAGGGCTGGATGGCCTCATTCTGTGCTCTGTGAATCAGAGCTGTCATAAAACCAGAAGGTGCTGAATAAGCAACACTCTCCCTGTCCAGGCGAGCCTTGGTTTGCATGCTGAAAGCTGCATGCAGACTTTGCTGGTGTGCGGGACTGTCCCTCCGAGGAACAGAGCTGAAGGCAGCCTCAGAGGCTAATCACCATGAGGCAATAAGCACAGACTCAGCAGAATTAATCAGCAACCATGCACTCCGGCTATCCAAATGAAAATCCACCCGCGAAGTGCAGCAGGAGATGATTTTTAAACAGCAAGACACGTTACTCATGAATTAACCATTCAAATGAATCCTTTAATAGGAATTAGACCTCTCATTTGCATGGTTGAAAGGCTGAACACTAGCGACGTGTTAATTCACATGAAGGGAGCAGTTAAAGCAATTAATTCACACAAAAGGAGCACTTAAACTTTCAACTAAATACAGTCATACTGCACAGAAACAGACCCATCGGCCCATCATGTCCATGCCGACCAGGTATCCTAAACAAAACTAGTCCAATTTGCCTGCATTTGGACTCTAAACCTTTCCTTCATGTTCCTATCCCTGTCCAAATGCCTTTTAAATTTTGTAACTGTACTCACCTCTACCAATTCCTCTGGCAGTTTGTTCCATATGTGCACCACCCTTTGTGTGAAAAAAAGTTGCCCCTCAGGTCCCTTCGAAATCTTTCCCCTCTCATCTTACCACCACCCACGCCCTCCACCTCCTCCAGGATTTTCGCTTCCCCGGTCCCCAATGTCTTATTTTCACGATGGACATCCAGTCCCTGTACACCTCCATCCCCCATCACGAAGGACTCAAAGCCCTCCGCTTCTTCCTTTCCCGCCGCACCAACCAGTACCCTTCCACTGACACCCTCCTTCGACTGACTGAACTGGTCCTCACCCTGAATAACTTCCCTTTTCAATCCTCCCACTTCCTCCAAACTAAAGGAGTAGCCATGGGCACCCGCATGGGCCCCAGCTATGCCTGTCTCTTCGTAGGATATGTGGAACAGTCCATCTTCCGCAACTACACTGGCACCACCCCCCACCTTTTCCTCCGCTACATCGATGACTGTATCGGCGCTGCCTCGTGCTCCCACGAGGAGGTTGAACAGTTCATCAACTTTACTAACACCTTCCATCCCGACCTCAAATTCACCTGGACTGTCTCAGACTCCTCCCTCCCCTTCCTAGACCTTGCCATTTCTATCTCGGGCGACCGACTCAACACAGACATCTACTGTAAACCGACTGACTCCCACAGCTACCTGGACTACACCTCCTCCCACCCTGCCCCCTGTAAAAACGCCATCCCATATTCCCAATTCCTTCGTCTCCGCTGCATCTGCTCCCAGAAGGACCAGTTCCAATACCTCACAGCCCAGATGGCCTCCTTCTTCAAGGACCGCAGATTCCCCCCAGAAGTGATCGACGATGCCCTCCACCGCATCTCCTCCACTTCCCGCTCCTCCGCCCTTGAGCCCCGCTCCTCCAACCGCCACCAAGACAGAACCCCACTGGGTCTCACCTACCACCCCACCAACCTCCGCATACAACGTATCATCCGCCGTCATTTCCGCCACCTCCAAACAGACCCCACCTCCAGGGATATATTTCCCTCCCCTCCCCTATCAGCGTTCCGCAAAGACCACTCCCTTTGTGACTCCCTCGTCAGGTCCACACCCCCCACCAACCCAACCTCCACTCCCAGCACCTTCTCCTGCAACCGCAGGAAATGTAAAACTTGCGCCGACACCTCCTCCCTCACTTCCCTCCAAGGCCCCAAGGGATCCTTCCATATCCGCCACAAGTTCACCTGTACCTCCACACACATCATCTATTGCATCCACTGCACCCGATGTGGCCTCCTCTATATTGGGGAGACGGGCCGCTTACTTGCGGAACGCTTCAGAGAACACCTCTGGGACACCCGGACCAACCAACCCAACCACCCCGTGGCTCAACACTTTAACTCTCCCTCCCACTCCACCGAGGACATGCAGGTCCTTGGACTCCTCCACCAGCAGAACATAACAACACGACGGCTGGAGGAGGAGCGCCTCATCTTCCGCCTGGGAACCCTCCAACCACAAGGAATGAACTCAGATTTCTCCAGTTTCCTCATTTCCCCTCCCCCCACCTTGTCTCAGTCGGTTCCCTCAACTCAGCACCGCCCTCCTAACTTGCAATCTTCTTCCTAACCTCTCCGCCCCCACCCCACTCCGGCCTATCACCCTCACCTTGACCTCCTTCCACCTATCACATCTCCATCACCCCTCCCCCAAGTCCCTCCTCCCTACCTTTTATCTTAGCCTGCTTGGCACACTCTCCTCATTCCTGATGAAGGGCTTGTGCCCGAAAATTCGAATTTCCTATTCCTTGGATGCTGCCTAACCTGCTGTGCTTTAACCAGCAACACATTTTCAGCATCTTACACCTATACCTTCTACTTATGAACTCCCCTACCCTGGGCAAAAAACCTTGGCTATTCACCTTCTCATGATTTTATACACCTCTAGAAAGGGCCCAGATCAGACACAAGGATGGTAGTTGTCTGCCCCAATGCATTATTCATGAACCAGTTGAATCTGACAGCTTTGTAATCGCTTTCGCTGAGACTAATTTTTTATTGCCAGGATTGTTTTTGAAAACTTTGAATTCTCAAGGTGTCTACAGTGAGTTTTGCACTTACGTTGCTTGAATCATTAGCAGAGCACACCCAATAATGATTTCCCTTTATAGATTCTTGCCACTGGAATCTCACCCAGTGAATGTGACTGGTGGGAGGGTGTAATCACAACATGACATGTTTACTTCAGTTTCCATTGTAGAAGCGCTTACCGACCAATACCAGCTGTATTACTGCTCAATAGGAACCTAAACTGTGAGAGGTTATTGCACCACAGGAACCAACGCAATTGTGAGAATTCCTGTTCTGAGTTAAAAGCTGAACAGGCACACACACATTTATTGGCAGGGAAGTGGGGGTTGGACAATGATCAGGAGTGGCTAATATTTTCAGACCCAGGGAGGTACTGAAGGCAAGTGTGTCCTCCACTTCCCCACATTAAGAGTGGGACCTGGGATCAACAGAGTACCAGAATGAGCATCCTTTGCATGGAGCAAAGAATTAAAAAGGTCTCTCTCTCTCTCTCTCTCTCTCTCACACACACACACACACACACACACACACACACACACACACACACACAAATACAGCTGCACTTAATTAGAGGCCCTGGCCAAAACCTGGTGGGTTCCTGTGAAAAATAGTCTGTGTGAAAGTCTTTTCAATCTCAAAACCGTCCCGAGCTGGGATGGTGGTTTGCTAAGATAAAGGAGAAAGGGGCTCCGTAATATAAGCAGATAGGGAGCCAGTTACTATTGCTAACTGAGACCCGACAGAGGTCAGGGGATAGGGTGAGGGAGGTGGAAGGGGAGGATGTAGATCAGAACATAAATGAGGGAAAGTTTATTGTGTGGGCGTGCTGAGGTTCGAATGTGTGTCAAACCCATTGTCATTCAGTCATAAAAAAAATCCCTTGAAAGAGCAAACTTCTACCAGAAAATTCTGAGAATTTGCTTTCTGGTTTCATCTTGTGACCATCTTCCTGTTGTCTCTTGCTGTCTCTCGTTCACTGTCTTTTAGAGCCCTGAGTCATTAATGGTCTCCTACCCTCTTTATTCTCTGTGACTCCAGCTGCACTTATTTCTGCCTCTGGAAGGAAGTCAACATCAAAGACCCCTCCCAGCCCAGTAACAATCTCTTCCAACCTTTTCCATCAGGCAGAAATTACAAAAGCGTGATCACACGGTCCAACAGGTTTAAGAACAGCGTCTGCCCTGCTATTATTAGACTTCTGAATGGACCTCTCCAATTTCAAATCTAATGCTGATCTTGCTTTATGTGCCATTTCTATTCCTTGCTCTGTTCTATCACCCAACGATCTTTGTGTGGTATGATCTGCCTGTTCTGCACACAAAACAAAAACTTTCCACTGTACCTAGGTACATGTGACAATAAAAAAAATCAAATCAAATCTTCCAACATATATCGGCTACTTCCAGCAGGGATGCTGGTTGGCTTCCCTGATGTAGCACGGTGGTGGCCAGGCTGCTGCCACAGTACCTGAGCAAAGCTAACCCAATCATGGCCAGGGCTGGAGCTTGAGTCTTGCCTGCTGCCGGCTGGGGATGGCTCAGTAGCACCGTACTGGCTGGGCTTACTGAGCATGTTGAATGTGGGATGAAACTGCCACCACTATGGCGAAAGCAGCGATTGAAACTGTACAGTGGAAAGCAACCCTCCTCTCCGACGCTGACTAGAACATCGTTAGTGGGCGGCACGGTGGCACAGTGGTTAGCACTGCTGCCTCACAGCGCCTGAGACCCGGGTTCAATTCCCGACTCAGGCGACTGACTGTGTGGAGTTTGCACATTCTCCCCGTGTCTGCGTGGGTTTCCTCCGGGTGCTCCGGTTTCCTCCCATAGTCCAAAGATGTGCGGGTCAGGTGAATTGGCCATGCTAAATTGCCCGTAGTGTTAGGTAAGGGGTAAATGTAGGGGTATGGGTGGGTTGCGCTTCGGCGGGTCAGTGTGGACTTGTTGGGCCGAAGGGCCTGTTTCCACACTGTAAGTAATCTAATTTAATCTAATTGTTGGTTCATTGGTCAGGATATAAACCAGTGTTTCTGCTCCTTATCATTGCCATGAGACCCTTGGAGTAGGGGGCAAATGTGGTAAGAACAACTCAAGCTTCATTCTGATACCCACTGCAAGATTCACATACTTATAGTTCTTATTTAACAATTGAATGCCTGGCTGCTTTGCAAAGGGCTGTTCTTAACATTGATGCCCGTTGGAAATAAATTCTGAATCAAACACCAAGATCTGTTACAACTTGGGAAGTCTGAAATTAATGAGACTGTAGATTTAACCTTTGCAAGAATTAGCATCTTATCATAGCGTTGTGTGGTACAGCATGGAAACAGACCCTTCGGTCACCAATTCTGACCAGATATCCTAAATTACTCTAGTCCCATTTGCTAGCATTTGACCCAAATCCCTCTAAATCCTTCCTATTCATGTATCCATCTAGATGCCTTTTAAATGTTGTAATTGTACCACCTCTACCACTTCCTTTGGCAGCTTGTTCCATAAAGGCACAACTCTCTATGTGATAAAGTTGTCCCTTAAGTCCCTTTTACATCTTTCCCCTCCATAAATTTAAACATTAATTCCCTTTAATTCCTGCTGGCGGGCATAAGTCAGGAGTGTGATGCAAAACTGTCCCTGTAGTGATTGTAATGAGGTCAGCCAGTTGGACCTTGTAGAATATGAGTTCCCTGATTGGGCCAGATTAACAGCCCCAATCAGGGAGACCTAGCTAATATAAAAGGATGAATGGCAAGAATACTGAAACTCTAGTGCCTGACTCAGTTAGAGAAAGTGCTATAGTAAAAGGCTATCCATTTGAAAATAAAGGATGATTAGTGGTGGTAAACCAGCCTTTGAAGAGCTACTTCAGAGCCCTTTCCTGCATAAGTGCTGCTCTAACAACACTCAAGACCTTGACACCTTCCAAGACAAAGCAGTCTGCTTGAATGACACCTCATCTCTCACCTTCCACATTCACAGCCTCCACTACCAATGTGTAGTGGCAACAGTGTATACCACCTACAAGTTGCCCTGAACCAACTTGTCAAGGCTTTCAAGATCTCAATACTTGGCAAAGCATGTACAACAGGGAAATGGGAACATCAATATCGCCAAGCTGCTCACGATGCACACCTGGGACTACATCACCATTGTTTCAACACTCAAAACATTGGAACAACAGTTTATTTTTACTATGCACCTTTAACATAGATCATAGGATCTTAGGTTTTTGGAGCAGGATGAAGCCATTTGAGCATTTGACCCTTTGAACCTGCTCCATTATCAATCAATCAAGACCTCAGTTGTGGGTCTCAGCCGCAAATCATTCAAATCACTTCACAGAAATATTACAATTGAGGTCTGACAACCCTCTATCACATCAGGAATTATTAAAGCAGACGTTGAAATGATTTGCCAAAGAGGGTAATACGTTTTGTATTAAAAAGCAGAGAGATAGGCAGTATGGTGCAGTGGTAGTGTCCCTACCTCCGAGCTAGGAGGTCCTGACTCAAGTACCATTTGCTCTAGGGATGTGTCTGAACAGGCTGATTTGAAAGTATCTAAAGGAAAGAGACAGCGAGTGAGGTGGAGAGGTTTAAGGATGAAATGCCAGAATTCCGGGCCCAGGCAGCTGAAGGCATGGCCACCCATGGAGGAGGAATGGAAGAATTAGGGGATGCTCAAAACAGCCAAAATTAGACGGGCACAAGGATCTCAGAAGGCTGTGGGTCTGAAGGAGATTGCAGAGATAGAGAGCGATAAGACCGAATAGGATGTTTGGAAACGAAGGCAAGAACTTTAAAATCCTGTCTTTGCTTAACTGAGAGTGAGGACAGGGATGATGGGTGAATAGGAGTTGACGTAAGTCAAGTCATAGACAGCAGAATTCTGAATGACTTTATGTTTGTTAAGTATAGAATATGAGAGGCCTCTGGGTTTCTCAATTCCTTAAATAAGTGACAATCTTATATTTATGATCACTGGTTTTAATCTGCCACATGTGGAAACATCTCCTCTCCATCTGCATGACTGAATGTGGGCGGCACGGTGGCACAGTGGTTAGCACTGCTGCCTCACAGCGCCAGAGACCCGGGTTCAATTCCCGCCTCAGACGACTGACTGTGTGGAGTTTGCACGTTCTCCCCATGTCTGCGTGGGTTTCCTCCGGGTGCTCTGGTTTCCTCCCACAGTCCAAAGATGTGTGGGTCAGGTGAATTGGCCATGCTAAATTGCTCGTAGTGCTAGGGATAAATGTAGGGGTATGGGTGGGTTGTGCTTTGGTGGGTCGGTGTGAACTTGTTGGGGAAGGGCCTGTTTCCACACTGTAAGTAATCTAATCTCTTCACAATTTTGAAGACCTCCATCAGACCAGCTTTTGATTATCCCTATTCTCCATGTGTCTATATCAGACTTACAGCATACAGATTCTGTTGCTTTGGCCCCTTTGTTCTCAACCCTTTCTGCCAGTGGTTTTAAAGAATCGTGGGCTACATACATTGACCACATTGCTTCTAGGTAGACAGGGTGAACTCTGTGGTCACTCAGCTCAGCATTTACTGAAATAGCCTAAGTGCAAGAGGGGAAGCTGTACAAATCAGTGGCACTGATCCTTCCTCAATCTGTCAAAACAGAAAGTGACAGTCAGGTGAACGTGGGTTGGAGTTATAAAGTCCCCTGCCTCTGCATTCCATGGTTCATGCAGAGAAAAAGGAATGATGCAGAAAGGGAGAGAAGCCGCAGTTCCGTTGCCTTTTCATAAACTCGGGACGTCCCAAAGTGGTTTAAGGCCAATGGAGAGCTTTTGAAGTGCGGTCACTCTGGTGACATAGGAAACAAGTCAGGCAATTTGCACGTGGCAAGCATCCACACTACGATATCAGCTGTAAGTGGTCTGGCTGACAACAAGTCGTTTACTTCTTAACCGCCCTCTGAAGTGGCCAACCAAGCCTCCCAGTTCAAGGGCAATTTGAGATGGACAATGAATGCTGGTCATGCCAGCGAGGCCTGCATCCTGAGGACAAAAGAACAAAGAACAATATAGCATAGGAACAGGCCGTTCGGCCCTCCAAGCCTTTGCTGACATATTTTGCCCTTCCATACTAAAACAACCTACAGTTACAGGATTCATATCCTCTTATCCTCCTATTCATGTCTCCATCCAGGTGTTTCTTGAATGCTGCTATCGTGCCTACTTCCACCACCACCTCTGGCAGTGCGATCCAGGCATTCACAACCCTTTGTGTGAAGAATTTGCTTTGCACATCTCTTTTAGACTCCCTGCACACCTTGAACCTGTGTCCCCTAGTAATTGACCTGTCCAACCTGGGAAAAAGCCTCATACTTTCCACTCTGTCCAAGCCATTCACAATCTTATAAACTTCTATCAGGTCACCCCTCAAACTCCTACAGTCCAGTGAAAACAAACCCAGTCTTACCAATCTTTCTTCATAGCTAATATCCCCCATACCAGGCAACATCCTGGTAAACCTTTTCTATACTGTCTCCAACACATCCATATCCTTCTGGCAGTGTGGTAACCAGAATTGTACACAGTATTTTAAGTGTGGACCAACTAAAGTTCTATAAAGCTGCAGCATAACTTGTCTACCCTTATACTCAATACCCCTTCCAATGAAGGCAAGCATGCCATTGGTCTATTTTACTACCTTATCTACATGCGCTGCCACCTTCAGTGATCCATTGACATGTAAATACAGATCCCTCTGCATATCAATACGCCTAAGAGTTCTGCCATTCACTGTATAATTTCCACCTGTATTTGACCTTCCAAAATGCATCACCTCGCATTTGTCCGCATTAAACTCCATCTACCATTTTTCTGCCCATCTTTCCAACTGATCTATAACCTCTGACAATCCTCTCACTATCCGCAACTCCAATCTTTGTATCATCCACAAACCTACTCATCAGATCAGCTACGTTTTCCTCCAAATCAGTTATGAAGATCGTGAAGAGCAGAGGTCCCAGCGCTGATCCTGGTGGAACACTAGTCACAGCCATCCATTCTAAAAAGCATCATTACACCGCTACTCCCTGTCTCCTATGACTAAGCCAGTTCTGAAACTACCTTGCCAACTCACCTCAGTATCATGTGGCTTCACCTTTTGTACCAGTCTGTCATGAGGGACCTTCTCAAGGCTTTACTGAAGACCATGTGGACAATATCAACTACTTTTTCCTCAATCATCTTCATCACCTCCTCAAAAAACTCCAAGTTAGTGAGGCATGACCTCTCCCACACAAAAACATGCTGTCTATCGCTAATCGGTCCATTCGCTCCTAAATGCTTGTAGATCTTGTCCCTGAGAATCTTTTCCAATTATTTCCCTACCACCAAAATGAGGCTGACAGGCCTGTTGTTCCCTGGATTATCCCTGTTACCCTTCTTAAACAATGGGACAACATTAGCTATTTTCCAGTCCTATGGAGTCTTACTTCTGGCCAAAGATGATAAAAGATATCTGTCAATGCTCCAGCAATTTGTTCTCTTGCCTCCGTCAATATTTTTGGGATAGATCCCAACAGGACCCAGGGACTTAACTACTTTAATACGTTTTAAGAGACGCAACGCCTCTTCCTTTCTAACAGCAAATTGCTTTAGAGATCCAACCCTCCCTTCCCTGAGATCATCCTCCACCAATTCCTTGTCTTTGGTGAATACTGACAAAATATTCATTTAGGACATCACCTACTCTTCTGCCTCCATACATACATTCCCGTCTTTGTCCTTGAGTGGGCCAACCCTTTCCCTAGCTACCCTCTTGCTTTTTGTATAGGTATGCAAAGCCTTGGGATTCCCCTTAATCCTGTTTGCTAATGAGTTTTATGATGCCTTTTAGCTCTTTTAATTCTTTAAGTAAGAAAAACGTTTAAAATCCAATCTGTTACATAATCTTTGCAGATTTTGCCTTTTCAAATTTTTATTCAATCTCCCTCTCGGATGTTTCTGTCAAACCTGCTCCAAATCTTATCATAGTATTCATATAGTATAGAAGAGGTCATTCAGCCCATCAAGTCCACACTGATCCTCCAAAGAGCATTCCACCCAGGCCCAATCCCCCTACCCAATCCCTGTAACCTTATATTTCCCATGGCTAATTCACCTTGCCTGCACAGCTTTGGACACCATGAACAATTTAACATGGCCGATCCATCTAACACGCACAAGTTTGAATGATGTGGGAGGAAACCGAAGCGTCCAGAGGAAATCCCGCTCAGCCACTGGGAGAATGTGCAAACTCCATACAGTCGCCCAAGGGTGGCACGCACATAGAATGAGCTGCCAGCAGAAGTGGTTTAGGATAGTACATTAACAGCACTTAAAAGGCATTTGGATGAATACATTTATAGGAAAGGTTTAAAAGGATATGGACCAAGTGCAGGGAAATGGGGTTAGCGTGGATGGACATTTTGGTCAGCACGGACCAATTTCGGACAAAGGGCTTGTCTCCGTGCTGTAGGACTTTATGAAAACAATCCAAGTCTATCACATCTCTTGGAGGGGGCACAGGATGATAGCAATTATTGATGGGGGGTTGGCAAGGTAGATATAAACTGGATAGGTTAAGTAAGAGCAGGTCTCCTTCATGACAGGAGAACGTTGGAACAGGAGAACCTCTCGAATTTGGGCCACCATTCAATTAGTATTAGATCATGGCTGCTCCATACCTTAACTCCAGACACCTGCCTTACTTCTGTAGCCTTTAATTCTCTTTGCCCAATCTATCAATTTTAGCCATGAAATTCTCAGCTAATTGTGACATTCAACTTTCTTGGTGGTGGTGGGGAAGAAGTCCAGATTTGACTGCCCTTTGTGCACAAAAGCATTTCCCAGTATCACCCGTGAATGGCGTGGCTCTCATTATAAGGTGAATTTATTTTGTCTGGGTCCCCATGTCCCACTCTGACACAGAGGAAATTGCTTTTCTCTGATGAATCCATCAGCTCTTAATTGTTTTCAAAACCTTTATTAAACCTTAATCTTCTATTCTTCCAGGGAATACAAGACTAATCTGTGCAACCTATCCTTGTGATTTAAACACTATCCCAATAGTAATCTGAGCTGCTTGGGGTCTGCTAACTGCTCCTAACTGAATTGAATGAGCTTTATTGTCACATGTACTCAAATGAGTACAGTGAAAAGTTTACAATTACTGCGCCACCTTATGTACAAGGCACCTAGGTACAGCTTCTTAAGAACAAATTATTAGGGGAAAAAATTAGAAAAGTAAATAAATAAGAAGTCCAGCATTATAAATTAGAAAATAAAGTAATAAAATGTTTGGAATAACAGCTTTTCCAACCCAGTCCACGCTGGCATCTATCCTCCAGTAATTGACAGACAGACCTCCAACGACTCGCTGTCACCTCTAGAGTAAAGGCCACAGGCCTAGAAAGTGCTCTGCCAGAACCCATGGTGGAACGCTATAGCATGTCTCCCAGGTGGCACACGCTGCCACTATCAAGTGACGGTGGTGGAGGTAGTGGATGCTTAAAAGGGAGGGATGGTACATTGGGGAAACCGAGCAAAGGCTACGACAATGGATGAATGGGCCCCGCACAACAATCAACAGACAGGAGGGCTCCCTCCTAGTTGGGGAACACTTCAGTGGTCCAGGACATTCAGCCTCGGACCTTCGGGTGACCATCCTCCAAGGTGGACTTCGGGACAGGCAGCAGAGGAAAGTGGCCGAGCAGAGGCTGATAGCTAAGTTCGGTACCCATAGGGAGGGCCTCAACCAGGACCTTGGGTCATGTCACATTACAGGTGATCACCATTGCACTACACTTACACACAGATATTCCCTCCCACACACACTTTCACATACACATGGACACAGGTACACACAGACACCCACATACACCCTTATACACATACTCCCACACTCACACATGCACCCCCTCACAGACTTAAGACACTCTGCACTCGCACTCTCACACACACACACACACACTTTCTCACACTCACAACCCCCACCCCAGACAGACAGACAGACAGACAGACACACACACACACACACACACACACACACAGACAACAACCCATATGCACACATATATTTTGTGGGGTGAATTTGTACTTGCAGGGTTACATTGCACTTTGCTCAAAAACTGCACACAGTCATGTAGAACTCTGAGCTCAAACACTGCAGGAATTTATGTAAAACTGTTATCTCACTTTTTAGATTAGAAACAATCTAAACATCAGGTCATAGACAGAGAACACAGGGGGCTAACACCTTCAACATATTGTCTAGCTATCACCATTGTTAACAGCTAACCCGAGAATGCAACTTTTAAAAAAAGGGTTTTGTGATTTACACATGAAAGAAGTGAAACTATCACTGTATTCTAACAGATGAAAGGCTTAACAGACAATCAATTTTTCAATGTATAATTTCAGTTACATCACACTGTAAATGTTTGCTATAAATTGTGTTACGATCGAGCCCTCCACAATCACCTGATGAAGGAGCGACGCTCCGAAAGCTAGTGTGCTTCCAATTAAACCTGTTGGACTATAACCTGGTGTTGTGTGATTTTTAACTTAAAAGGGAAGACAGGGCACAGCTGCTGGATTCACCTTGGGAACCTGGTCATGTTTCTTTGCTGTCGCTAATGATTTCAAACTGGAAGGGAACAAGGAATGCCGACAGGAACACTGTACCAAACCACCTCCTCTCTTGGCTGCCCAAATATATGCCAGTGTTGCCGATTTTTATTAAGGGACACGTTTGAGGTGACAGTCAGGAAGGGTGAGGAAAAAGCAGAGGACCAAGATATGACAAGACGGCAGCAAAGTGAGGCTGCTGGGAGTAAAAAAGTCAGTCAACCTCAGACCAACGCTGATCTTCGGAGCCAGCCGTAAAACCAACTCCCAGTCGCAAATCGCCTCCACAACAGATAACATACAATCCAGAAGAGGCTTACATTCTGACCAAAGTCCATCATTATGGATATCATCATGGCTGAGGGGTTAGACATCTCTAACATTTAAGACAGAGCAGAACAGAACAGAATACATTAGGTGTTGGATGGATTTGGGTTCCAAAGAGACTGAAGCTCTGTTGCGCTGACTGATCAATTGAGTAATTTTTTGTACACTATATCTGTACAAGAGCTGGCAATGAGATACACAGAGTGCCAGATAGGAGAAAATCGCACCATTTTACCTGCTTGTGCACTGCACTTATATACAGGATAACTGCACTGTTTCCTTTTAACCACTGTGTACTATACATCAAGTAGGGGGAGCAGTGAGATAGTGGTAATGACAACCTACCAGTATTAAAACAAAAGCAATTCTGAACCCCAGGCCAATGTTCTGGGGAAGTCGACCATGGCAGATGGTGAAATTTGAATTCATTAACTAGATTTGGAATTACAATACTAGCCTCATGGCAACCATGTAACACTGTCATAAAAACTCATGTGGTTCATCAACATCCTTCAGGGAAGGAAAACTGCCACCCTTACCTGGTCTGGCCTACAGGTGACCTGAGATAAACAGCAATGTGGTTGACATTTAACTTCCCTTGTTCAATTAGGGATGGAAAAAAACACTGGCATAGCTAACAACACTTACATCCTATGAACGAATATATAATGAAATGTTCAGAGGCTGATAATGAGACATACTCTTGGGCCACATAGATCCAGGCAGGAGTTAATCATTCTCTTTTACCCACAATGCTCTATACACGTAAAGGAACTGACACTGATATATACTCTGCTCCAGACAAGAGCAAATTGTTTCACCTGCTATGTACATGAACATTTACAGGAGATGACACGGAGACATATGCAGCGATGGAAAGGACTGAACCATTGCCTTTTACTCACTGTGTACTCTACATGTATAGGAGCTGACACTGAAAGTGACAGATAGGTGTGAATTGTTCCACTTACTTGGTCATGTACTGCACTGTACGAGAGCCAAAGTTAAAACTCTCAGATACACATGCACCAAACAAAGCCTGACAAGAGTGAATCATTCATTTTTAAACGCATTGCATCACCCTTTCTACAAGAATTCACACACACACACACACCCGAGATAGAGTAGAGTCATACAGCACGGAAACAGGTCCTTTGGATCAACCAGTCCATGCCATCCTAAACTAGTCCCACCTGCCTGCTCCTGACCCATATCCCTCCAAACCTTTCCTATTCATGTAATTATCAAAATGTCTTTTAAACATTGTAAATGTACTCAAATCCACCACTTCCTCAGGAAGCCCATTTCACATGTGAACCACTGTGTGTGTAAAAAAGTTGCCCTTTGTGTCTTTTTAAAATCTCTTTCCTCTCACCTTAAAAAAGTGGCCCCTTT
Source organism: Hemiscyllium ocellatum (assembly GCF_020745735.1). Classification (NCBI taxonomy): domain Eukaryota; kingdom Metazoa; phylum Chordata; class Chondrichthyes; order Orectolobiformes; family Hemiscylliidae; genus Hemiscyllium; species Hemiscyllium ocellatum. Next base: position 10,845,040 of record NC_083446.1, read on the forward strand.
GTTTCCTTTAACCCATTATGTACCAAAACTGTATAGGAAATGACATGGAGGCACATGTAAGCCGACTCAATATTCTTCCTTATGTTATAACATCTGCTCATAGCCTTCCTGCAGTAGTTGAGAGCTACAGTCCAGTTACTGAGATTAGGTAAAAACAAGGACTGCAGATGCTGGAAACCAGTTTCTAGATTAGACTGGTGCAATTCAGGCAGCATCTGAGGAACAGGAAAATCAACGTTTCGGGCAAAAGCCCTTCATCAGGAATAGAGGCAGAGTGCCTGCAGGATGGAGAGATAAATGAGAGGAGGGTGGGGGTGGGGAGAAAGTAGCATAGAGTACAATGGGTGAATGGGGGGTGGGGATGGAGTTGATAGGTCAGAGAGGAAGGTGGGGGAAGGTAGCAAACAGTACAATGGGTGCTGTGGTAGTGAGTCTGTTTCAGGACATGGTTGAAGAGCTTCAGGGCAGAGGAAATGACCTGGGAGTTGCAGGGGGAGAGGGACTCCCTGAGATTTTTGTAGAGAGAGGAGAAAAACTTCTTCAAGGCAGGCATCCTTGCAAGAGGATTCGCAGTAGGTTAAAGTCAACTAGGTAAAAACAAGGACTGCAGATGCTGGAAACAAGGGCTCTGCTGCCCTCTACTGCTGCTATTAAGTTCGACACCTTTTTTGGTCCAAGTTAAAAAAAAATCACACAACACCAGGTTATAGTCCAACAGGTTTATTTGGAAGCACTAGCTTTCAGAGCACTGCCTCTTCATCAGGTGGTTGTAGAACAGGACCATTAGACACAGAATTTATAGCAAAAGGGTTACAGTGTCTTGGAGCTGGCATGATAAATTAAACAAATTTTAGATTAAGTCTTTCATATTTCAGAATGAGATATGCTAGTTTTGGTTCTTTAATATGTAAATCCCAGAACTCCTTTTACGCTACATTCTCAAGATAGATCAGCTTTTCTAACAATAGATGCCATCTCAGCTTAGACAATGCATTAAAGATGTGAGGTTAAAGTCTGCTTGTGTCCCAAGGTTGAGTCAGACTGGTTCTATTTCTGAAGTGAGACTTACAGAATCTTACGTAGATTTATGCAGTTTTTGAGCAAATAAAATGTAATTCTGCAAATACAAATTCATCCCATAAACTTATGTGTGCATGCGTGCAAGAGAGACAGATTGAGTGTGTGTGTGGGTGTGAGTGCATGTGAAAGACAGTGTGTGTGTGTGCACGCACGTGTGCGTAAGCTTGGTCAAGTTTGTGTGAGTGTGATGGGGTATAAGCTTGTGAGAGGTTGTGTGCATGTGTGGGGGTGCATGTTTGTGTGTATGAGAGAGGGTCTGCATGAGTATGTAGGTGCGTGTGTATGCATGCGCGCATGAGACAGAGAGAGATAGAGAGAAATAGAGAAACAGAGAGAGATAGAGACAGAGAGAGATAGAGAGATAAGCGAGTGAAAGAGATAGACAGAGATGGGGATAGAGATAGAGATATAGATGGAGCGAGAGTGTAGTGCAGTGGGGTCACCTGTAGTGTGACATGAACCCAAGGTCCCGATTGAGGCCATCCCCATTAGTACCGAACCTGGCTATCAGCCTCTTCTTGGCCGCTTTGCGTCACTGCTGTCCTGAAGTCTGGCTTGGAGAGGACAGTCATCCAAAAGTCCGAGGCCAAATGGCCCGGACAGGCCCGGACAGCTGAAGTGTCCCCCGACTGGGAGAGAACGTTGCTGCCTGGTGATCGTTGCATCATTTCTATTCATCTGTATTCATAGCGTCTGCTTGGTCTCACCAATATACCATGCCCCAGGGCATCCTTCCCTGCAGCGTATGAGATAGACAATGTTGGCCGAGTCACATGAGTACCTACCGTGTACATGGTGGGAGGTGTCCCCACGTGTAATGATGGTATCCATGTCGACACTCTGACATGTCTTGCGGCGGTTGCCATGACAGGGTTGTACGATATCATGGTCGATGTTGTCCTGAAGGCTGGGCAGTTTGCTGTGAACAATGATCTATTTGAGGTTTGGTGGCTGTTTAAAGGCAAGAAATTGAAGTGTGACGAAGGCCTTGGCGAGGTGCTCATCCTCGTTGATAATGTGTTGCAGGCTGCGAAGAACTTAACACAGTTTATCAGCTCCTGGGAAGTACGGGACAACAAAGGGTACCCTATCGGTTGCAGCAGTGTCTGTCCCCTGAGGAGGTCAATACGATTTTTCGCTGTTGGAACTGGCGGTTGACGAGTTGAGAGTGTTATGATTCCTGTTTGGACCAATAACTTCTGAAAAACATGATTTCTGTAATGATCTAACAGAGGTAGCTGATGAACAGAGTTTCACTTTTTAAAAATCTTTACTGTAATAAACAAACCAAAAGCAACATAATTTAAAACATTAAATAACAGATAAAGGATGCTTCCAACATAAAAGTACATTTTACTGTAAACTGATACAATTGCTAATGGACAGGCATGCAATATTAAGGGCAGTTCTGGACTTTCGTCAAGAACTCTGGCAGTGGTCACCATCTTCAGCCACCTGAGTCAAATCTTTAAAGAGGTCTTCCCTGACTGCTTCATTGTAGTTTCCAGACATGGTCACCATCAGCAAGGCATACTTCAATAAACTCTGTCTCCCACTGGTCACCTCAGTCCAGATGGCACAGGGTTTCCAGGGGGCTCCTTTATCTGACCCCTTTGATAAACTCTTAATTGGTCATGTCAGCTCTGGCAAAGGCCACCCACCACAAGTTCTGCCTCTGCTGTCATGAGATTCGGTGTGAATGCCTTTATTTTCTGCAACCATGTGATGACCAGAACACCAGTTATAACTCAGTATCAAAAATCAGTTGTCCATTTGCTTCTGCTTTAGCTGAGTCTTGCTTCCAGAGCAACTTGGGTCATGTTCAATACTTTGGCATTGTCCCAAGCAAGCAATTTGGGTAATAAATTCTTTCCCCAAAACTTAATTTTGGTTTCAAAGGGCCTTTGCCAAAGAGAAAATACTGGCTTTGTTTTTGCAAAACACAATGTGTGTAAAGGTTGAAACTGTTTTATTTCTCCACTTGCTGGCCAACATCAGATGGAGCCAAAACAGCTGCAGCACCTTAGTTCAGATCTTCAGTACAACAACTATGTACACACCAACACTGCTGTGAAGATGAGAATATTCCAAGTCTTGAACTCAGCATCAGTCAATCCCTTAGAGTGGATTGATAGAAGAAGCTGCTTATCAGTAGCAGTAGCAACTTGCAGGATTGTTCAATTTCGCACTTTAAGATTCTAAAGTGTAACGTGCTGTATAAAAAGGAAGATTTGTATGTCTCTATTGTCGTTCCTCCATCTGGGCAGGTCTGAAATTGCTACATAGACAATAAAGTGTTTTTAAAGTATAATCACTGTACTAATGCAGGGACCAGGGCAGCCAATCTGGGTACAGGAGGATTCATCAAGCAGCACTGTGAGAGTAAAACATCTTATCATGTTTTTCGATTGATTATTAATAGCCAGGTGATCAGAAAAATTTGTACACCTCTTCAAAATAGTGGCCATGGGCACCGACCTGAGGAGGGTAGACATAGCCTTTGGTCTGTCTCATCTGATCTCTTAACAAAAGTGCAGCATTCCCTCAAGGCAGTGCTGGCACTACAACAGTGAGTCAGCCTGTTCTATGCACTTTAATCTCTGGAGTGAGTCTTAAACAAATGACCTGTTGACTGAGAGAGGTAGAGAGAGTGAGCTATTGCTAGCTCATGAACAATGAAGGGATGTTCATTTGCTTTTATCCAAGTTACAGTAATTCTATTTGCTGTTATTTGTGATGATCTAATATGTCTTAATCTGCGGCCTATCCCAATTTGCACCTTTGATGATTGAGTAAGAATAGCAGATTTCCTTCATGAAGGACATTAGTGAACCAATAATTAAAATAATTTTACCCTGCCATATTAAAACTGTCTTCACTTACAGGATCCATATTCCTCTATTCACTTCCTATTCATGTATTCGTTCAAGTGCTTCTTGAATGCTGCTATTGTGTCTGCTTCACCACCTCCTTGGTTAGAGACAAAAAAAACTGCAGATGCTGGAATCCAAAGTGGAAAGGCAGGAGGGTGGAAGAACACAGCAAACCAGGCAGCATCAGGAGGTGGAGAAGTCGATATTTTGGGTGTAACCCTTCTTCAGGACTGGGAGGGTAGGTGTATGGGGAGCTGCAGATAAAGCCGGTAGTGGGGGCAGGGGTGTGAAGTGGGGATAGGTGAAGACAACTAGAGGGTATGACCTGGTTGGTCAATGGGAGGAATTAATCTAGTTGTTGGCAGGGAGGAGTGGAGGGGGAGGTGGAAGGGCTGGGGAGTCAGTGGATGGGGAGGGAGGTTATTTGAAATTGGAGAATTCAATGTTGAGTCCTCCGGGGTGTAGGCTGCCCAGGCGGAAGATGAGGTGTTGTCCTTCCAATTTGCGGTGTAGTTCATTGTGGCAATGGAGGAGGCCAAGGATGGTCACATTGGAAAGGGAGTGGGAAGGGGAATTAAAACGGGTGGCGACTGAGAAGTCCGGTCAGCCCCAGTTGGCCTGGCTGTGATGCTCGGCAAACCATTCCCTAAGTTTATGTTCAATCTCCCCAGTGTACAGAAGACCATATCAGGAGCCCCTGATACAGGAAACTAGATTGGAAGGGAGGCAGGTGAACCTCTGTCTCACTTGAAAGGACTGTTTGGGGCGCTGGCAGCTTTTGCGTCTTTTCCAGTTGCAGGGAAAGGTACCTGGTGATTCGGGGGATGGGGGGGAAAAAGAATGGTGCCAAGCAAGGACTGCAGAAGGGAACGGTCCTGGCGGAAGGCGGAGAGCTGTCTGGATGACAGAGGGAAGAAAAGCACGTTGTTTGAAATAGGTGGACATCTGGGATGCTCACGAGTGGAATGTCTCTCCCCTGGCAGTGCATTCCAGGCACCCATCAACGTTTGTGTGAAAAATGTGCCTTGCATATCTCTTTTAAACTGCCCCATCCCCTCACATCTTGAACCTGTGTCCCTCAGTAACTGACCCTCCACCCCAGGAAAAAGCATCATACTTTAGATTCTATTCATGTCATTCACAATCTTATAAACTTCTATCAGGTTGCCCATCAACTTCCTGCGTTCCAGTGAAAACAAACCCAGTCTATCCAACCTTTCTTCATAGCCAAAATCCCCCAGACCAGGCCACATCCTGGTAAACCTTTTCTGTACCCTCTCCAAATTATCCATATCCTTTTACTAGTGTGGTAACCAGAATTGTACACAATATTCCAAGTGTGGCATAACTAAAGTTCTATAAAGCTGCAGCATAATTTGCCTAACCTTATAGTCAATGCCGCTTCTAAGAAAGGCAGGCATGCCATAGGCCTTTTTTACTGCCTTATCTACCTATGCTGCCACTTTCACTGATCAGTGGACCTCCAAACCCAGATTCCACTGCATATCAACACTCCAAGGGGTTCTGCCATTCACTGTATAATTTCCACCTGTACTTGATCTTCCAAAATGTGTCACCTCACATTTGTCCGCATTAAACTCCATCTGCCATTTTTCTGCCCTTGCCTCCAACTGATCTATATCCTGCTGTATCCTTTGACAATCCTCCTCACTAGCCACAACTCCATCAATCTTTGTATCTCCTCCAAATTTACTAATTAGACCAGCTACATTTTCCTCCAGCAGAGGTCTCAGCGGAACGCTAGTCACAGCCATCCATTCCAAAAAGCATCCTTCCACCACTACCTCCTGTCTCCTATGATTAAGCCAGTTCTGAAACTGCCTTGCCAACTCACGTCAGTATGATGTGACTTCACATTTTGTACCAGTCTGTCATGAGGGACCTTCTCAAGGCTTTACTGAAGTCCATGTGGACAATATCAACCGCTTTTCCCACAACTATCTTCATCACCTCCTCAAAAAACTCCAAGTTAGTGAGGCATGACCTCCCCCACACAAAATCATGCTGTTTATCACTAATCGATCCATTTGCTCCGAAATGCTTATAGATCTTGTTCCTGAGAATCTTTTCCAATTATTTCCCTATCACCAAAGTGAGGCTTACAGGCCTGTAATTCCCTGGATTATCCCTGTTACCCTTCTTAAACAATAGGACAACACTAGCTATTCTCCAGTCCCCTGGGATCTCACCTGTGGTCAAAGAGGATACAAGGATGTCTGTCAATACTCCAGCAATTTGTGTTCTTGCCTCCCTGAATCTTAGTACTTTTTAAGACATACGCCTCTTCCTGTTTAAGACCTCACCTACCTCATCTGCCTGCACATATACATTCCCTCCTTTGTCCTTAAGTAGGCCTATCCTTTCCATGCCAACCTCTTGCTTTTTATTTATGTATAAAAAGCCTTGGGATTCTCCTTAATCCTGTTTGCTAATGACTTTTCATGACCCTTTTTAGCCCTTCTAATTCCTTGCTTATGTTTTTCCCTACTTTCCTTATATACTTCAAGGGCTTTGTCAGTTCCGATTCTCCTAGACCTTACATAAGCTTCCTTTTTCTTTTTGACCAGTCATAACATCTCTGCTCATCCAGGGTTCACGAAACTTGCCATATTTATTCTTCATTCTTGCAGGAGCATGCCACACCTGAACTGCTAGTTGAAATACTCTCACATATCCAATACAGATTTACCCTAAAACAGCCACTTTCAACAACACTCTCCAGTTCCTGCCTACTATTGTTGCAGTTTGCCTTCCTCCAATTTAACACTTTCACCTGAGGATTGCTGTTATTCCTATCCATGAGTAACTTCAAAATCACTACTCACTATGGTCACTACTCCCGAAATGCTCCCCCACTGAAATTTTGCTCACCTGGCCGGCTCATTTCCTAAAACTAGGTCCAGTATAACCCTGATTTCATACTGTGCCAAAAAAACCCTCCTGAATGGTCCTCACAAATTATGCTCCACCCTGGCACAAAGTGAGTCTCAGTCAATACAGGGAAAGTTAAAATCACCTACCACAACAACCCTGCTGTTTTTACATATTTCAAAATCTATCTACAAAGTCTCTCCTCTGTCTCCCGCTGGCTGTTGGGAAGCCTGTAGTATATCCCCAGCATTGTGATCTCACCTCTCCTATTCCTGAATTCTACCCACATTGCCTTATTGTACAAATCCTCTGATGTATCCTCCCTCAGTACAGCTGTGAGATACTCCTTTATCAGTAATGAAACTCCCCCACCTCTTTTACATCCCTTTCAATCACATCTGAAACATCTAAATCCTGGCACGTCCTAATTGCCAGTCCTGTCCCTCTTTCAATCAAGTTTTTAGAATCACAATAATGTCATAGTTCAGAGTTTTATTACTCAGAGGGAAAACTCAAACAATATATAACACAATCATATGAGCATACAAACCAAAAGGATTTAACACACTTTTTCTCAGCCATAGTCTTTACACTCAATCCCACTGACATTTCACTCCAATCGTCACTTGTTAGTTTTTCATGCAATTGAAGTTGCAAAAATTTCCTCCCAGAAACTTTCTATACATTCAGCAGATGTGACTCGCTCCATCTCTCCTCAAGACTCAAAGACACAAGCTAACCCACTGACCTTTGTCAATAAACTTGAAGAGGAGTTCAGGGTTCTTTTTCCTAGTCCAATCTACTTTGATTGACAAAACAGCACCAGACTTCCTTCCAGCTCTGATAACCTGGAAATTGCTAAGACAAAATCACTCTTCTGCTAATATGGATCTTGTCATCTGAATGATACCTGCATTTGGCCCTTGCCATCAGCCACTCTCTTCACCCAGTAAACACTTTTCCAAGAAGGTCCCCTGATGAAACACTCAGTTTAAATTGAATGATTTCTTGAAAATGAAATTTTGATCAAACAGATTTTAAAAAACTTTAACTCTTAAAAGAAAACAAATCACTTTCACAGAATGAAACTAAAAAGCCATTTTGATCCACTTTAGAATTTTTGATACAAACCGATAATATTACATCAGTTTTTATCACAGGCATTATATGGCAGACTGTTATGACAGATTTCCGCCCATACACCAGTTAAAGCTTCTCTAGGTGCACTGTTTGAGCACCAATGTGTCTGGCAGCTTGCAGGGAATTTTACAGCTACAGAATGGTCTAAGTGCAGAAGTGGGCCGTTAAACCTGTCGTGTCTGCACCAGCTCTCCGTATGGACAATTCATTTACTAGCACTCTCCCTGTAACGCCACCATACTGCTGCCCATTCTTCAGTCACAGATACTGCTCCCTCTTGGATATTTTGATTGAACCTGTCTTCCCAAACTCTCAGGCAGCACATTCCAACATAACCCCTTGCTTGCATGACAAAATTTCTTTTCATGTTTCCATTGCTTCTTTTGTCAATACTTTAAATCTATGCCCTCCTGTCCTTGACCCACCCCTCTTCACTATCTAGTCTGATTGCACCCCTCGTGATTTTCTATCTATATCATGTCTCAACTGTCACATCTTCAAAAAAATTATGAAAACCACCTGACGAAGGAGCAGTGCTCCGAAAGCTAGTGCTCCCAATTAAACCTGTCGGACCATAACCTGGTGTTGTATGATTTTTAACTTTCTCCAGAAAAGGTCTCAATTTCTCCAATCAATCCACATATCCGAAGTAGTTCCCCATTTGAATAATGTAGACATCCATGTAATTTCCAAATGTGTTTAATTTGCACATTCAGATGACGGACAGACTGATGCTGAATACATGTTATCTATTTTGGGCGGCACGGTGGCACAGTGGTTAGCACTGCTGCCTCACAGCGCCAGAGACCCGGGTTCAATTCCTGACTCAGGTGACTGACTGTGTGGAGTTTGCACGTTCTCCCCGTGTCTGTGTGGGTTTCCTCCGGGTGCTCCGGTTTCCTCCCACAGTCCAAAGATGTGCACGTCAGGTGAATTGGCCATGCTAAATTGCCCGTAGTGTTAGGTAAGGGGTAAATGTACGGGAATGGGTGGGTTACGCTTCGGCGGGTCGGTGTGGACTTGTTGGCCCGAAGGGACTGTTTCCACACTGTATCTAATCTAATCTAATCTATTTTGATGGATATTGGCGTCTTTACTCATTATTCCAGGCTCTCGGTTCACTTGATTCTCCATGGGAAGACTATGACAGAATTTTGAGGCTACTTCTGAACTTCTCTCTAACCTGATTCTTTCTTTTTTTCCTACCCTGTTTTTGTTCAATCGTTCACAAGACGTGAATGCCAAAGGTAACGACACTGCTGTTACATTCTGGCAGAAGTGGTTTTTCCGTATTTATTTACATTTGCTTCGGTAAAAAAAGAAAAAGTGAGGGGTGCAAATTTGATCTAGGTGACCCAGTAGCAGTCGGTACCCAACTGCTAAAGGACAACTTGCAGAGTTTCTGCTTCAATAGAAAACTGCATCAAACATGCCATCTGCAGCAATAGCTCCTGTGGTTATAATGTGCAGTACGGGTGGCACCACTCCCTCTTCTGGCTACCATTAAGCACATGGTAGAGGGTGGCCCAAGGAGAAAAAAAGGGGCAGCCTCACCACCTCACCAACTCTCTGCTTCTTTCTCTTCTTTGGCCATCAGATGAAGCGACTAATATTGCTGAATAACAATCTCATTTGGGGGGGGGGGGGGGGGGGGGGGGGGGGGGGGGGGGGGGGGGGGAGGAGCAGCAGCATTGAATGTCAGGGTTGGATGCTCTTATACTGAAGCTGGTCATTGTCTGCCACGTATGTTACTTGGCACTTATCAGTTCAAACTTGGATACTGTACAGGTCTTGCTGCATTTGTACACGGGCTACTTCATTTTCTGAAGCATCATGATTGCACATTATGCAATCTTCAGCGAACATCCCCACTTCTGACTTTAAGTAAGACAATCCAGACAAATGTGAGGTGATGCATTTAGGCAAGTCTAATTCTAGAGCGAGTTATACAATGAATGGAAGAGCCTTGGGAAAAGTTGATGGGCAGAGAGATCTGGGAGTGCAGGTCCATTGTACCCTGAAAGTTGCTGCACAGGTGGATAGAGTGGTCAAGAAGGCATATAGTATGCTTGTAGAAAGTGAGGACTGCAGATGCTGGAGGTCAGAGCTGAAAAATGTGTTGGTGGAAAAGCGCAGTAGGTCAGGCAGCATCCAAGGAGCAGGAAAATCAATGTTTCGGGCATAAGCCCTTCTTCAGGAACAGTATGCTTGCCTTCATTGGATGGAGTATTGAGTATAAGAGCTGGCAGGTCATGTTAAAATTGTACAAGACATTTGTTCGGCCGCATTTAGAATACTGTGTACAGTTTTGGGTGCCACATTACCAAAAGGATGTGGACGCTTTGGACAGGGTACAGAGAAGGTTAATGAGGATGGTGCCTGGTATGGAAGGTGCTAGCTATGAAGAGAGGTTGAGTAGGTTAGGTTTATTTTCACTAGAAAAAAGGAGATTGCAGGGGGACCTAATTGAGGTTTACAAAATCATGAAGGGTATAGACAGGGTGGATAGAGACAAGCTTTTTCCCCAGGGTGAAGGATTCAATAACAAGATGTCATGTTTTCAAGGTGAGAGGTGGAAAGTTTAAGGGGGGTACACGCGGCAAGTACTTCATACAGAGGGTGGTGGGCGTTTGGAACACATTGTTAACAGAGGTGGTAGAGGCAGGCACAGTAGATTCATTTAAGATGCATCTGGACAGATGCATGAGTAGGTGGGGAGTAGACGGATACAAATGCTTCGGAATTGACCGACAGGTATAGACAGTACATTTGGATCGGCTCAGGCTTGGAGGGCCGAAGGGCCTGTTCCTGGGCTGTAAATTTTCTTTGTTCTTTGTTCTTAAGATGAAAGATAATTGATGAAGACATTACTGACTTTATGAGATGCATTCTGGTGTGACAGGGAAATGCTGAGATGAGTTTTTAAAAAAATATTTTCAAACATATTGCTGAAACTGTTCAACACAGGAAGAAAAACCAAAATGGAAGTATACAATATACAAAATTCATTACACATTCCAGAATGCTTTACAGCCAATGACAATTGTTTTCAGTATATACGAATGATTTGGATGAAGAAAGTGAATGTACTGTAGCCAAGTTATGTCACAAAATTAGGTGAGAAGGCAAGTGGTGAGGATAACACAAAATGTGCTGAAGGATATACAGAGGAACCTCGATTATTCGAAGGACATGGCAGGGAGTATTTCGGACAGTTAATCGAATTCCAATAATTGAATGCCAGTTAACGTCGTGTAACCAAGCATTGGGACCTTGCAATCTTGCCGGATAATAGTATATTTGGATAATCGAATGCCAGATAATCGAGGTTCCTCTGTAGACAGCTTAAATGAGCAGGCAAAAACCTGGCAGATGGAATATAAAGTGAGATTATGCATTTGGCAGGAAGCAAAAAGGAGCTGAATAAAATGTCACAAGGAACTGGTCAGACCAAAACTGAAGCAGTTTCGGTCCCCTTATCTAAAGAAGGTAATACTGGTATTGGAAGCAATCCATATAAAGTTCCTGAAGAAGGGCTTATGCCCGAAACATCGATTCTCCTGTTCCTTGGATGCTGCCTGACCTGCTGCGCTTTTCCAGCAACACATTTTCAGCTCTGATATCAGGTAATGAGGAGATGTTGAGTAGGTTGCGTCTTTATTTATTGGAATATAGAAAAATGTGAGGAGACCTTATTGAAACATGTAGGATTCTTAAGGGATTTGGCAGGGTAGAGTCTGAGAGACAGTTTACCCTTGTGGATCAGACTTGGAGCAGACAGCATAATCTCAGAATAAGGGGTTGTATACTTAAGTCAGAGATGAGGACAGATTTCTTCTCTCAGAGGGCAGTGAATCAGTGGAATTCTTGACAGGGAGCTGTCAAGGCTGGGCCATTATGGATCTTCATGGATGAGATAGACAGATTTTTAATCAGTAAGGGAATCAAGGATTGTGAGGAAAAGACAGGAAAGTGAGGCTGAGGATCAACACATCAGCCACGTTCTCACTGAATGGCAGTGCAGACTTGATGGGCTGAAAGGCCTCCTTCTGCTCCCAAGTCTTATGATCTTGAGTGGCAGTACAGTGGCTGTGACATAATAGTAGCTCAGGGGTTAGCACTGCTGCCACACAGCGCCAGGAATTCGGGTTCAATTTGATCCTCGGTGACTGTGCAAGCTCCACACAGACATTTCCATATGTTTGTATGAGTTTTCTCCGGATGCTTCCCATTCCAAAGATGCGCTGGTTAGGTGGATTGGCCATACTAAATTACCCAAGTGTAGATTAGGTGGATTAGCCATGGGTGGGTGGGGGTGGTTGATCTAAGTAGGATGTGTTTCGGAGGATCAGTGTGGACTCAATGGGCTGAGAATTCTGCTTTCACAATGTAGGGATTCTATGAGTGCTTTTATATTGTAGCTTGTAATGTCAGAAACAAGACTGCTAAATTGTGCACAGCAAGCCTTAAATACAGTAGTCATTTCTTCTGTAGCGTGATAGTTCCTTTCCTATGCCATCACACAATACAAATAACACTTGACTTGGTGGCTATATAATCAGATTATAGCCAACACACATTTTAAAAGTTTACACTTTAGAAACAACATCTCCCATTCGTAAATCAAGTTACAGCCAAATCCCGTTGACAAAATGCGTGTTATAGAAGAACGACCTGTACTGTAATAATAATTAGATGTTTTAGTGATATTATTTGTGATGGTACTATGCTTTTAAGAAGGATTTGTTCTGTGCTGTTTCTTTTGGTGTTATCACCCTAGAGTCAGCATATCTGCTTCAAAAGCAATGGTTAAACAGCTTTGAGCTACACAGACCTAGGGTTTTAGTTTTGCTTTCAGTTGAAGTTGGGGTTTGAACCGGAGTTGTGAAGCTGGGTAGAGTAACTGCAGATTGGGAGGCAGGAAGTTGCAATTTGTTGTTTGTAAAATTGTAAAATGCTAGGGGGCAACAGCATTGTGTGGTCACTTCAAAATACGGTTCTTTTTCTGTGCTTAGCGATTTAAAGTGGATTTCTGTGAGTAGCAGCTTGAAGTTTACGAGTACACGGACAGCACCCGAATTGAAACATTTCCATCGAAATGCCATACAGTTAGCAGGCCAAACAGCAGTTTTTACCAAGTCAACAGGTTTTGAATTTGTGATTCCTGATGAAGGGCTTTTGTTCAAAACGTTGATTTTCCTGCTCCTTGGATGCTGCTTGACCTGCTGTGCTTTTCCAGCACCACTCTAATCGTGACTCTAATCTCCAGCATCTGTAGTACCCACTTCTGCCAATCAATTTGAATCAGGCACTTAGTTTTGACAACATAGGATTAATCCTATTGTTCAGGGATATGTAGGTTAGGTGCATTAGTTAAGGGTCAATAAAGGGGAATGGATCTGGGTGGGTTACTCTTCGGAGGGTCGGTGTGGACTTGTTGGACTGAAGGGCCTGTTTCCATACTGTAGGGAATCTAATCTAATCTAATCTAAGAGATATTGCTATGTCATCAAAGGTATAAAAGAGGACAGCAGCTGGACAGAACAAGCTGCCCTCCGCCAGAGGTTACGACCCTCAGCTCTGGCTCTCATAGCCTCATTGATCCTCAGAGAAAGTACTATCTTAAACAACAATGGTACCAATGACAGAGAAGGCATTCCTGACAGAAGAATCGATGAAGAAGGCACAGAACATTCTAGAAAACATGTAACCTGGCAGTCATTTCGAGAGACTAAATTTTATATGAGTGGGACTTTTATTTATTGGAACAGCATACCATGAGAATCTTGCTTTATTCGGGTATAGTTAGTAGAGAGAAGGGTTATATTTGGTTTATTAATTAATTTGTTCACTGTTGGATAAATAAATTGCTAATTGTTGATTTTGAAGTGAGATTCAAGGATTTATTTTATTTAACCACTAAAAGTTTCTAAAAAGCAGGTTACACCACTTTCACACTCCTTTTTACAGATTATAGGGCGAGGTGCTCCTCTTTGGGTGTTTCGGTTTTAACTTACAGAGTTAAACTGCTGCTTTATAACAGTTGATAGAAACAGCTCTCTCTGCTGAAGCTAAAAGTTTGAATCCTTTCTCTGTTGCTAGATTGTTTGATTTGGTGCTCCGTGGACAGGAGATATCAGATGAGACCATCTGTTTTGCTGAATTAGCCTTTGCCAAGGGTACATTTATGGGACGTTGCCATATTGGAACAGTTGATGATTAGTTGTTAAATCATATTCTTTTGTTAAGTATTTCGAAAGCATTAAGACAATTCTTCTCCTTTTGTTTGTGTTTTAACTCTGATATAAGAATAAAGGGGTATAAGAAGCCTAGTAGTTGACCAATTAAATCACATTTGGAACACTTGCTTAGACCCTATCTCTTTGATATATTTTGAGGGGTTTTGTCTGGCATTGAATTGAATTAGCTGAGAGTTCAGGCATGAATATTTGACTGGGGACTCCATCCATTCTTCCAGACACGGCAAAAGGATACTTTTATGTTAATTTTAAGCACCAAACGATGTCTCAATTTAAAGACACATCCAGAAAAACTGCACCTCTGACACTGCAGCATTCTCTCATGTACAGGCATCATGTCAGCCAGACTCATAAAACACAAGTAATGGTAAAGTCCTAGGGAGTGTTGCTGAACAAAGAGACCTTGGAGCACAGGTCCATAGCTCTTTGAAAGTGGAATCAAATGTAGATAGGATATTGAAGGTGGTGTTTGGTATGCTTTCCTTTATTGGTCAGAGCATTGAGTACAGGAGTTGGAAGGTCATGTTGAGGCTGTACAGGACACTGGTTAGGCCACTTTTGGAATATTGCATGCGATTCTGGTCTCCTTCTCATTGGAAGGATGTTATGAAACTTGAAAGGGTTCAGAAAAGAAATACAAAGATGTTGCCAGGATTGGACGATTTGAGCTGTAGGGAGAGGTTGAATAGGCTTGGACTGTTTTTCCTGGAACATCAGAGGCTAAGGGATGACCTTATAGAGGTCAACACATTCATAAGGGGCATGGATAGGATAAATAGACAGAGTCTCTTCCCTGGGATGGGGGAGTCCAGAACTAGAGGGGCATAGCTTTAGGGTGAGAGGGGAAAGATATAAAAGAGACCTAAGGGGCAATTTTTTCACCCAGAGGGTGATACGTGTATGAAAGGAGCTGTCAGAGAAAGTGGTGGAGGCTGGTACAATTGCAACATTTAAAAGGCATCTGGATGGGTATATGAATAGGAAGGGTTTGGAGGGATATGGGCCGGGTGCTGGCAGATGGGACTAGATTGGATTGGGATATCTGGTCGGCATGGACGGGTTGGACCAAAGAGTCCGTTTCCATGCTGTACATCTCTATGACTCTACTCAAACCCACTACCTGCTCAGGTGAGACCAACTGAACTGAACGGACAGCTTGCTGTAAAATTGCATTTTGCCTGGAAAACAAACGGATAGGGCGGTAATTGATAGGAAATGCAGTCCTCTTCCCATACTGTGGGCATGTGCCCTCACTTTCTCCTTTATGTTCAACGAGCGCTCACAAGCAACAAATGCACCTTTAAGAAAAATTGCACTTGACCATTTATCAATGAGGCCAAACGAAAAAAAAATCCAGTCACCGCCCCCTTTAAGTGACCAACTTTTGCAAGGCTTTCTGTTTTAAAAAAAATTAGCTTTAGTATGGGGGGAAGACAGACAAATTGAAGTTTTATGAGAAATTATGAGGTAAAGTGTTGTTTATTATTCCCTCAGTTGCCTTTTATGCCCCCCCTTTACCTGTCCTCCTGGACTTGACTTCGTGGCACCGGCGGTGGGAGGAGGAGAGGGGACGTCGACCGTTGCTAGGTGGGGGATGGGCCGGGGAGACACTGCGCACGCGCGCCGACCAACCGAACCTGATGGCAGGCGTGACGGGTGTAGCTTCCGGCCAATGAGAGCCGGGATGTGCGACAGGGGAGGCGGGGTCAGGATGACGTCGCGTGCCAGCGGGTTTGGCGGAGAGAGCACGGTGGCTGGCGAAGCGGCAGACCTGAGGGAGAGGGACACAAACGTTGACAGATATACACACACATAGACAGACAGAGAGGGGGGGGGAAAAAAAGGGTGCTCGTCACCTCTCCCTAACAACCACCGGACTGAAGCCGGCCATGGCTCAGCACGTCAGCTACCGGCAGCGTAAGTGTCAATTAATGTGCGTCTCCTCACTCTGGGGGAAGACCTGAGGGAGCATTTTGAAGGGGAGCGTCAGGAGGTATTTTTGAGGGGGGGGGGGGGGAACGGGGGCATTTTAGGGTGCAGGGATTGAGAGGGGAGGAGAATGTTGTGGGAGTGTCTGGAAGGCGTAGGTGAGGTAGGGGTAGGGGTAGGGGTTGGGGTAGGGGTAGGGGTAGGGGTAAGGGTGCCCCTGGAGGGTGACTGTGGGGGAGGGGTAGGGGAGGGTGGTTGGGGGTGCCCCTAGAGGGTGAATGTGAGGGAGGGGGTAGGTAGGGAGGGGGTAGGTAGGGAGGGGGTAGGTAGGGAGGGGGTAGGTAGGGAGGGGGTAGGGAGGGGGTAGGT
The DNA here is from genome assembly GCF_020745735.1 of Hemiscyllium ocellatum. Taxonomy (NCBI): domain Eukaryota; kingdom Metazoa; phylum Chordata; class Chondrichthyes; order Orectolobiformes; family Hemiscylliidae; genus Hemiscyllium; species Hemiscyllium ocellatum. Next base: position 10,861,583 of record NC_083446.1, read on the forward strand.
AGGGAGTAGGTAGGGAGGGGGTAGGTAGGGAGGTAGGGAGGGGGTGGGTAGGTAGGGAGGAGGTAGGGAGGGGGTGGGTAGGTAGGGAGGGGGTAGGGAGGGGGTAGGTAGGGAGGGGGTAGGTAGGGAGGTAGGGAGGGGGTAGGTAGGTAGGGAGGGGGTAGGTAGGGAGGTAGGGAGGGGGTAGGTAGGGAGGTAGGGAGGGGGTAGGTAGGTAGGGAGGGGGTAGGTAGGGAGGTAGGGAGGGGGTAGGTAGGTAGGGAGGGGGTAGGTAGGTAGGGAGGGGGTAGGTAGGTAGGGAGGGGGTAGGTAGGTAGGGAGGGGGTAGGTAGGTAGGGAGGGGGGGGGTAGGTAGGTAGGGAGGGGGTAGGTAGGTAGGGAGGGGGTAGGTAGGTAGGGAGGGGGTAGGTAGGTAGGGAGGGGGTAGGTAGGTAGGGAGGGGGTAGGTAGGGAGGGGGTAGGTAGGGAGGGGTGGGTGGGTGGGAGTTCCCTTGGAGGGTGAATGTGAGGTAGGGGTAGGGGAGGGTGGTTGGGAGTGCCCCTAGAGGGTGAATGTGAGGGAGGGGGGGGGATGAGGGAGGGGGAGGGATGGATAAGGGAGGGAGGGATGGATAAGGGAGGGAGGGAGTGCCCTTGGAGGATGAAGGTGAGGGAGGGAGGTAGGGGTCGGGGTAGGGGTGCCCCTGGAGGGTGACTGGGAGGGAGGGGTAGAAGTGCCCTTGGAGGATGAAGGTGAGGGAGGGGATAGGGGTGAATGTGGGGGAGGATGGGTGGGAGTGCACCCTGGAGGGAGAATGTGAGGGAGGAGTAGGGGAGTGCCCCTGGAGGATGAATGTGAGGGAGGGGTAGGGGAGTGCCCCTGGAGGATGAATGTGAGGGAGGGGTAGGGGAGTGCCCCTGGAGGATGAATGTGAGGGAGGGGTAGGGGAGTGCCCCTGGAGGATGAATGTGAGGGAGGGGGAGGGGTAGGGGAGTGCCCCTGGAGGATGAATGTGAGGGAGGGGGAGGGGTAGGGGTGTCCCTGGAGGATGCATGTGGGGGAGGGGTAGGGGTGTCCCTGGAGGATACATGTGAGGGAGGGGTGGGTGTGGGGGTGCCCCTGGAGGGTGAATGTGAGGGAGGGGTGGGTGTGGGGGTGCCCCTGGAGGGTGAATGTGAGGGAGGGGTGGGGTGTGGGGGTGCCCCTGGAGGGTGAATGTGAGGGAGGGGTGGGTGTGGGGGTGCCCCTGGAGGATGCATGTGAGGGAGGGGTGGGTGTGGGGGTGCCCCTGGAGGGTGAATGTGAGGAGGGGTAGGGGAGGGTTCAAATCGTTGACTTTGCATTGAGGGAGGATTTTAAGCCCTTGTTTGTACTTGGTGTTTTTGAAAGAGCTATCTACTTAGACTGATTTCACCTGTGCTTTCCCAGGCCTTGTAATTTTTTTTCCCTTTTTAACTGTTATTTCTAAAGTGACTACTGAATCTCTATATAAATCCCATATATTAGTATGCAGCACAGCAGTATTCATGGAAAATAAGTAGATGGCAGATGACTTGAGCTGACATTTTGCGTTGATCATCTCAGAGAGCTGAAAGGAAGCATGAAAAAGCTTTAGTGCGGTAGGATTAAGGAAAACCCTAAGGCATTATATACTTGTGTGAGGAGCAGGAGGATGGCCAGATTGAGGGTAGGGCCAATATGGGATCATGGTGCGAACTTGTGCCTGGAGTCAGAGGAGGTCCTTAGTGAATACTGAAACAAAGTATTTATTAAGAGGGACCTTGAGGTTTGTGAGGACAATTTGGAACAGACTGATCTGCTCAAACTGGTCAAAACTACAGACCTATCAAGCTTGCGTCTGTGGTGGGCAAATTTATTTGAGAGGATTCTGACAGGATTTATATTGCTTGGAAAGTCATAGCTTAATTAGACATAGTCAGCATGGCTTTGTGAGAGACTGGTCATACCTCACAAGCCTTATTGAATTCTTTGAGAATGTGACAAAACACATTGAAGGTAGAGCAGTGGATGCTGTGTAAATGGACTTTAGCAAGGTGCTTGATAACGTTCCCCAAGGTAGGCTCATTCAGAAGGTAAGGAGGTGTGGGATACAGGGTTGTCTGGTCGTCTGGATATAGAATTGGCTAGCCCATAGAAGACAGAGGACTTAGTTAATGAAAAATATTCAGCCTGGAGCTTGGTCACTAGTGGTGTTCCGCAGGGATCAGTTCTGAGGTCTCTGCTCTTTGTGATTTTTATAAATGTCTTGGATGAGGAAGTAGAAGGGTGGGTTTGCTGATGACATGAAGGTTGGTGGAGTGGTGAATAGTGTGGAGGGCTGCTATAGTTTGCAACGGACATTGACAGGGTGCATAGTTGGGCTGAGAAGTGACAGATGGAGTTCAACCTGGAAAAATGTGAAGTGATTCATTTTGGAGGGTCAAATTTGAATGCAATCTGCAGGGTTAAAGGCAGGAATCTTGGCAGTGTGAAGGAATAGAGGGATCTTGAGGTCCACATCCATAGATTCCTCAGAGTTGCCACCCGAGTTGATAGAGTTGTTAAGAAGGTTAAAGTGTCTTGCCTTTCATTAACAGGGGGATTGAGTTTAACAACGGCAAGGTTATGCTGCAGCTCTATAGAGCCCTGGTTAGACCACACTTGGAATATTGTATTCAGTTCTGGTCACCTAATTATAGGAAGGATGTGAAAGCTTTAGGGAGGGTGCAGAGGAGATTTACCCATGATGCTGGAGGTATGTCTTATGAAGAAAGGTTGAGGGGGCTAGGGCTTTTCTGATTGGAGTGAAGAAGGTTGAGAAGTGACTTGATAGAGGTGTACAAGATAATAAGCATAGAGTGGATAGACAATAGACAATAATAGGTGCAGGAGTAGGCCATTCTGCCCTTCGAGCCTGCACCACCATTCTTTATGATCATGGCTGATTATCCTTCATCAGTATCCTGTTCCTGCCTTATCTCCATAACCCTTGATTCCACTATCCTTGAGAACTCTATCCAACTCTTTCTTAAATGAATCCAGAGACTGGGCCTCCATTGCTCTCTGGGGCAGAGCATTCCACACGGCCACCACTCTCTGGGTGAACAAGTTTCTCCTCATCTCTGCCCTAAATGGTCTACCCCATATTTTTAAGCTGTGTCCTCTGGTTCGGCACCCGTCCATCAGCGGAAACATGTTTCCTGCCTCCAGTGTGTCCAATCCTTTAATAATCTTGTATGTCTCAATCAGATCCCCTCTCAGTCTTCTAAACTCAAGGGTATACAAGCCCAGTCACTCCAGTCTTTCAGCATAAGGTCATCCTGCCATTCCAGGAATTGACCTCGTGAACCTATGCTGCACTCCCTCAATAGCCAGAATGTCTTTCCTCAAATTTGGAGACCAGAACTGCATACAATACTCCAGGTGTGGTCTCACCAGGGCCCTGTACAGCTGCAGAAGAACCCCTTTGCTTCTATACTCAATCCCTCTTGTTATGAAGGCTAGCATGCTATTAGCCTTCTTCACTACCTGCTGTACCTGCATGCTTACCTTCATTGACTGGTGTACAAGAACACCCAGATGTCTTTGTACTGCCCCTTTACCTAAATTGATTCCATTTAGGTAGTAATCTGCCTTCCTGTTCTTGCCACCAAAGTGGATAACCATACAGTTATCCACATTAAACAGAATCTGCCGTGCATCTGACCATTCACCTAACCTGTCCAGGTCACATTGTAATCTCCTAACATCCTCATTACATTTCACCCTGCCACCCAGCTTTGTATCATCAGCAAATTTACTAATGTTATTACTAATACCGTCTTCTATATCATTAATATATATTGTAAAAAGCTGCAGTACCCCACTGGTCACTGCCTGCCATTCTGAAATGGAGCCGTTTATCACTACTCTTTGTTTCCTGTCAGCCAACCAACTTTCAGTCCAAATCAGTACTTTGTCCCCAATACCATGCTCCCTAATTTTGCTCACTAACTCCTGTGTGGGACTTTATTAAAAGCTTTCTGAAAGTCCAGGTACACTACATCTACTGGATCTCCCTTATCCGTCTTCAGAGTTACATCCTCAAAAAATTCCAGAAGATTAGTCAAGCATGATTTCCCCTTCATAAATCCATGCTGATTCTGACCTATCCTGTTACTACTATCCAGATGTGTCGTAATTTCATCCTTTATAATAGACTCCAGCATCTTTCCCACCACTGAGGTCAGGCTAACTGGTCCATAATTTCCTGTTTTCTCTCTCCCACCTTTCTTAAAAAGTGGTATAACATTAGCCACCTTCCAATCCGCAGGAACTGATCCCGAATCTATCAAACTCTGGAAAATAATCACCAATGCATCCACGATTTCTCGAGCCACCTCCTTCAGTATCCTGGGATGTAGACCATCAGGCCCTGGGGACTTATCAACCTTCAGACCTAACAGTCTCTCCAACACCAATTCCTGGCAAATATAAATTCCCTTAAGTTCGGGTCCTTCAGCCACTGTTACCTCAGGGAGATTGCTCGTGTCTTCTCCAGTGAAGACAGATCTGAAGTACCAATTCAATTCTGCCATTTCTTTGTTTCCCGTAATATATTCCCCTGTTTCTGTCTTAAAGGGCCCAATTTTAGTCTTAACCATTTTTTTGCCTTTCACATACCTAAAAAAGCTTTTACTATCCTCCTTTATATTTTTGGCCAGTTTACCTTCGTACCTCATTTTTTCTGTATCTCCTTCTTAGTAATCCTCTGTTGTTCTTTAAAAGCTTCCCAGTCCTCCGTTTTCCCACTTATCTTTGCTATGTTATACTTTTTCTCTTTTAACTTTACATGTTTCTTAACTTCCCTCGTCAGCCATGGCCACCCAGTGCCTCCTCCTAGGATCTTTCTTCCTTTTTGGGAGTGACTTTTTCCCAGGGTGCAAATGGCTATCATGAGAGAGTGTCATTTTAAGGTGATTGGAGAAAGGTTTGGAGAGTTGTCAGAGGTAGGCTCTTTACTCAGAGTGGTGGGTGTATGGAATGGCACTGCCAACAGTGGTAGTAGTCAGGCACATTAGGGACTCTTGGATAGTCACATGGAGGATAGTATAATGAAAGGTCTGTAGGTTAGTTTGATCTTGGAGTAGGATTTAAAAGGTCAGCACAACGTTGAGGGCCAAAGGGCCTGTGCTGTACTGTTCTGTCTGTGTTCACTACAGAAGATACAGTGGCACAGGTTTGAGGGGTTAAGTGACCTACTTCGCCTAATTCATATAATTTGTATCTACATTCCTAAGTGATCAGTAAGGTAGGTGGACTATTGTAATTTATTTTATGGGGGATGGAATATTAAAATAGGGATTTTTACTGTAATTGCATAGTACTTTGGTGGGGCTATATTTGGAGTACTCTCCACAGCTTTGGACTCCTTGTTTAAGGATGTAAATGTGCATGGAACCCTTTGATAAAGGCTCACTTGACTGATACTTGAGTTGGTAGGACAGTATTACCTTGTGAGGAAAGGATGGAACTGTATCCATTGCAATTTGGAAGAATGAAGAGTGTTTTGAAACAGATAACAACTTGAAGGGAATCAACAGGGTGCATTCTGCAAAGCTGTCTCTACATCTGGGAAAGACTAGAACTAGGGAACACAGTTTAAAAATGAAGTGTCACCCAGGTGAGAGGGAGATGAGATTTTTTTTGATTTTGGAACTCTCATCCCTGGAGAGCATTGGGGGAAGGGAAATTGAATGCAGCTTAGAAGAATAAGGATTTTTTTTTACAGCTATACAAGGCCTTGGCGAGACCACACCGAAGGTATTGTGTGCAGTTTTGGTCTCCTTACCGAAGCAAAGATATGCTTGCCATAGAGCAAGTACAGTGAAGGTTAGTCAGACTGATCCCTGGGATGGAAGATTTGTCGTATGAAGAGAAATTGAGTCACTGGAGTTTAGAAGATTGAGATGGGATATCATTCAAATGTACAAAATCCTGAGGAGGCTTGTCAGACTGGATGTAGGGGCTATGTTCCCTCTGGCTGTGGCCTCCAGAACAAGGAATCATGTCCTCAGGATAAAAAGTAGGTCATTTCGAACTGAGATGAGAAGAAGTTTCTTCACGTAGACGCTAATGAACTTGTGGAATTCCCTCCTGCAAAGCGGCTGAGAGTGAGTAGTTTAATATATTTAAAAAAAGAAGTAGGTTTCTAGACGTTGAGTCAAAGGGTATGAGGAGGTCATGAGTGTGTGATGTTGATGTAGAGGATAAGCCATGATCATGTTGAATGGCAGAGTGGGCTCGACGAGCCATGTAACCTACTGTTGCTCAAAGTTTTTATGTTTGTGCACTTTTAAGACATGAATAGGTAGGAAAATAGAGTTGAGGTTACACCCAGATCAGCCGTGATATAAGTGCAGAAAAGGCATGAAGGAGCCAAATGGCCTACTTCTCTTGGTTTGTATGTTTGAATGCTTTCACCTGTTTACTGGGCTGTGGATTCCAAATCACAGCATTGCTGGTGTGTGCAGTGATTAAGTCTTTGTACAGTTTGCATATAACGTGAGTTTAAGTTGCCCAGACAGCACCCTGGAGGGAGAGCAATCTGAGAGCACAAAAGGTTATTTCTGGCTGTGAAATGATTAGTGTGGCTGTTCTTTCCAGAGGGGAATAGGAGATGAGCTCATTTTAACGCTGTTTTATTTAAGGGGATTCGGTGTCCAAGTATATTATCTTAATGGATATTGAGTGTTATAATAGTATTTTTCTATATCTTATAAATGGCTTGGGTTACATTATCCAAGACCAGGAGCAAATAAGTTTTTGATAGAATTCCCTCCTCTCTGTGCACTCTGTTCCAATACAATTATGAATAGACAGTGCACTGTGCTTGCTGGAATCAGTAGAATATCACTGACTGTAACCAGCAAGGCTACAGTGTATGATTAAAGAGTCAAAATCAAATGAATTATTGTTTTGAATGGACCAATGCAAAGAACAGCTTTGGGAGAAACTAAATCCTGGGTCAGGATTCCAGGTTAATCCTGCTTTTTCCAGTGTGATTTGTTCACTTCAGGTCTGGCACTCTGTGAAAAGCTGGGTGTAGGTATAAAGGATCAAGATTTACATAGAACATGTGCACGTGGAAGCAGAGTTGTGACCTTCCATAATGCTTGTATCTCAGTTCAGTTGGTTCTTTTGCTCTGCTGTGTTTGTAGTTCTTTTGTGAGCCTGTAGCTCCTGATCAGAATGACCGTTGCACTTGCTCCCTAGCTCCAAAACAGAGAGGGCGGCCTCCCGTTTCCAACATGATGGACCCCAACCAACTTTTCGATGACACCAGTGCCTCGCAGCACCCCCAGCCCACCAGCTACACCGTCCAAGGAATTGACATGGGGCTTCCGATCAACAACTTCCTCAGTGAGCCTGTAGCGGATTTTGCCATGACCTATGGCACAACAATTGCCAGCCAAGGAAAAGACATGGTCCATAAAGAGGTAGGTAGGTAACTGCTCATGTGCTAAACCATTTAGTACAGCAGGAGTCTGATTATAAATTCCACTGCGCGCTCTGCAGTTCCAACTATGTAATGCATCCGCATTTAAAATGAATATCAGCTGTAACTGTGCAAATGGGCAAACGTCAGTACCTTTGTCGGTGGCTGCCCTGCTTAAAGTACTTAGTGTATTGGACAAACGCAGCTTGCAAATAAGTAGTTTGCAACTTGCTTAAGAAGCATTGAATGCGAGAGCTAATCCAAGAAAATAATACCTTGTTAATGTTATGATTTGGAGATGCCGATGTTGGACTGGGGTGTGCAAAGTTAAAAATCCCACACCAGATTATAATCCAACAGGTTTAATTAGAAGCACACGAGCTTTCGGAGCACCGAAAGCTAATATTTTTCCAATTAAACCTGTTGGACTATAACCGGGTGGTTGTGATTTTTTACTTTGTTAATGTTATATTGTGTTTACAGCACAGAAAAGGGTCACTCATATGATCCTCCTCACCCTGTTAATCATCGAGTAACTGTGAGCTTCTCCCTTAAATACATCTGTACTATTCCCTCATCCACTCCCAGTGGTATTGAGTTCTACATTATCCCAACTCTGAGTAAAAAGGTTTGTCCTGAAATCCCGACTGGATTCATTTATGGCATCTGGTTTAGCTCTCCCCAGTGACTGGAAACATCTCTGCAGCTGCACTTGTGATCAATTGTATTTGAACTTTTAAGATTCCTTTCTCGAATCTGAAGCTGACAGGGACAATTTAGGTGGCTGCTTTTTTTTAAAATACTTAGCCAAATGGAATCTTTGACTTAGTGACCAGAGGCACAAGAGTTCCAAACAGGGAAGCTTTGCGTCAATGGTTAGACCCAAGACTAAGGTACTGTCCATTTCTGGAGGCCATGCAGAAGTGCTGTTTTGTAAAACTCTCTTAGGTGGGTGTTTCTGGTTTTGCCAACTTCTATTCACTTCCTAATTACCCTTCTCAAGGTGGTGAGCTGCCACATTGAACAATGCTGTTAGGGACAAAGTTCCAGCATCTTTGGCCCAGTGATTGTGAAGGAATGGTCAGTATATTTCCAAGCCAGGATGATATGTGGCGCAGCGGGGAATCTGGAGGTGGTTGTGTTTCCATGCATCTAATGCATTTTCAGGAAAATGGTGGTATTGTTGTATTGGCATTGTACTTATAATCCGTTAGCTAATGTTCTGGAGACGTTGGCTCAAATCTCATCGCGGCTATTTGCGAAACTTGAACTCAGCAAAAATCTGGAATAAAAATCTAGCCTAATAACAACTATGGAACCATTGTCAATTGACATAAAAGCCCATCTGACTCACTAGAGTAGGAAATTTGGCTGACATGTGGCTCCAGACCCCAACATTGTTGGCTAAGCTCGCATTCATTGTTTATCAATGACCATATCCAAAAGATAAAGACAAAAAACTGTTCCCATTGTCCTCCTTTGTGATACTAACTGTGTTTGTAAGTGCTGCTAAAGGGGCCTGTGTGAGTTGGTACAATACACCTGACAGGTTGTGTACTTTTGCCATTGTGCAGTTTGGTGCTGGAGACAGTGGATGTTGAAGATGGTGGGTAGGATGCTAATTAAGTGGACAAGTTCGTCTTGAATGGCGTTGAGCTTCTTGAGTGTTGCTGTAAGGTTGGGAGATTGCTGACTTGTGCCTTGTCGATGGTGTACAGACTTTGAGGAGTCAGGAAGCGAATAATTGCCATGGAATTCCCAGCCTTTGAACTGCTTTCATAGCCCATTGTATTTATATGGCTGGTCCAGTTCAGGGGTTTCTTGACAACGGCGGACCCTCTCTCTTTCCTTTGTAGAACACCGAAAGGATGTGAAAGTTCAGCTATGTGGAGAGGCTGAAGCTGGGATTGTGCTCAGGAGATTAGAGACTGCTGGTTTATGAAGACCTTTTTTATGAGAGTGTTTGATGGAGTAAACAAAGAGAAGCTATTTCCAGTACAAGTGGATGGACACAGACCCAAGTTAATCAGCAAAGCAACTGAAAGTGAAATTGTAATCTGAAACATGATGCCTAGAAGGGTAGTGGAAATCAACATTAACTTTCAACAGGGAATTAGATAACTACTTGCCAGACTTGTGGGCAAAGTTGGGGAATGGGTCTAAATGGATACGAACATAGATACAATGAACTGACTGGCTGCCTTCTGTGTTTATATCATTCTGAACATGTTGATAGTATCTGTGCTGCCATGACAGGTGTTCAAAACAAAAACTGCAAGAAATGCAGATGCTGTAAATCAGAAACAAAGACAGATGTTGCTGGAAATGCTCACTTCTAGCAGTATCTATATTGACAAGTGTTCATTTTGTTTCATAGCAATAGTACAGTGAAATGGCTTGCCTGGACACTTCAAAGGGTGTTGACTTTCAACTACTTGATGTGGGACTGAAGTCACCATTTGAACTGTGTGTCAGATAACGTCAGCATCACTGGTCTTGTAAAAGCTACTCATTCGTTATGACCAGTGCCACAAGATCTGATAACCTTGCAGGCTCAGACCAGACTGACTATACACATTTCTTTCTTTATGACAGCTGAACAGGTTTGTGTCCGTCAACAAGCTGAAATATTTCTTCACGGTCGACACCAGATACGTCACCAAGAAGTTGGCCTTGCTCCTGTTCCCTTACACCCACCAGGTACAGAACTACATGGGGGGTTGGGCAAAGTATTGTTATGGACAGGGTAGATAGGCAGACTGAACTCTGTGTTCACTTTACCTCTTTTACAATTTATTTGTGAAAAGGCTGTAGTATATGTCCCAAACTTCTGTTTACAAAGTCACTTTTTAAAAATGAATCTCGTCTCCCTCTCGGGTTTAAGTGAAAAGTATTATTTATTGATATTCAAAGCTGAGCTAGTCTTTGTGCCTTCACGTTTAATAGCAAGAAATGGGTGTCAGAGTCAAGAGGGAGAGGCAAAATTAATAATTTTATTGTCCTCCTGTCTGTAAAAGGTGATTTTTTTTTTAAAAAAACATCTTATTCCATATCCTTTCTGAAACAGACCATGGTGTGTTTCCTCTGTGTACAGTTTGAATCTCCTTACTTGAGAACGGATGTACTGGCAGAGGAGGTTCACTGGATTGGTTCTGCAGTTGAGAAGGTTGGCTTTTATGAGGAGAGATTGCCTGGACTGAGACTATACTCATTGGAATTTAGAAGAATTGGTGTGGGGGGGGGTCTTATAGACACAAAAAAATTATGAAGTGAGTAGATAAGGTAGAAGCAGGGAGGTTGTTTCCACTGGTGGGTGAAACTAGAACTCGAAGGCATAGACTCAAAAAAAAAATAAGGGTCAGCAGATTTAGGACTGAGTTGAGAAGGAACTTCTTCACTCAGTTTTGGATCTGTGGAATTCCCTGTCTGGGGAAGCAGTTGAGGGTTACCTTGTTGAATGTTTTTCAGGCAAAGATAGATGGATTTTTGAGCAGCAAAGGAATTTGGGGTTGTGGTGAGTGGGCAGGTAAGTGGAGCTGAGTCCATGGAAAGGTCAACCATGATCTTATTAAATGGTGGACAATTGACCTCCTCCTGCTCCTAGTTCTTAAACCCTCTGAAGTTTCATTTCTAAGTGACCTACAGCAAACTCTTTCATGCTTTTAAAAAAAAAGGATGGTTCAAACCCTGTTAGGCTACACCACATGCATGCACAGAACAAGGGAGGAAGAGAAGTCGCAATTAAAGAGAAATATGATTTTGGACATTAATTCCCTTGAGTCCAGTAAGTTGGTATGAGTCAAGGTATTTGCAGTTGGCTGCACTGTCACAATTCCTTTTCACAGATGCTCATGTGCAAGTAAAGATGTATAATATAGACAGATTTTTTTAATCAGTAAGGGTTATGGGGGAAAGGTGGGAAAGTAGAATTGGGGTTGTCAGATCAGCCATGACCTCATTGAATGTAAAAGGAAGACTCAAATGGCCTACTTGTGCTTTTGCATATCTTGTGGTCAATGTGATCTTTGTAGCCTGGGAATGAGTTCACTTCTGAGGCAGCACACCTGATTACTGAGAAGAGAGATGGAGACGAGGCAGTCTGTAGCTGAGCTGAGAGCTATTACTCTGTCCTGATGTTTAAAAGCAGTCTGAGAAGAGTTCAGAGCTGTATAATTGAAACTATTCAAAAGCCAGAAGTTTCAGGCATGTAACCGGGTTCCTGATGTCACAGCTCATTGAGGTAGCACTCTGGAAATCAAACCCCTGTATTGCGGAAGTTATCACAAAAGTTAAGAGATTTTAAGGTATGCAAATTTGCCAATTTACGTGTCTTCTTTTGACCCAGGATGACAGAATGGTCCAGATTTCTGCAATACAGATTCTGGCTGTGTGTTTGCCATATATCTCTGTTAGTTAAAAATCTCATTATGCTCACCTACTCACCCATCATTTGCAAAGCTAGTTCAGGGTTTGCTGAGATGATCCTTTTTGCTGGCCAGAACTTGCTCAAGGAGGAGTTTATTGAAGATATCTGCAATAGTTTTCTTGAACAGTATGTAATGGAACTGATGAGGGAGCAGCCATCATAGATCTGGTCCTGTGTAATGAGGCCGGAATAATTAATGATGTCATAGTTAGGGATCCTTTTCGAAGGAGTGAGGACAGTATGGTTGAATTTAGAATCCAATACCAGGGTCCTGTGCTTAAACAAAGACTACAGTAGGATGAGGGAGGAGTTAGCTAAAGTAGACTGAAAGCAAAGACTTCATGGTGGGACAATTGATTAACAGTGGAGGACTGTCAAAGCAGTTTTTCAAAGTGCTGAGCAAAAGTATATACCTGTGAAAAGGAAGGACTGAAGGAAAAGGGGTAATCTGCCACAGGAGCCCAAGGAAATAAGGGAGGCTATCACATTGAAAGAAAAGGCATACAAAGTGGCCAAGATCTCCCGGAAATTACAAGATTGGGAAAGATTTAAAGGTCAACAGAAAGCCACAAAAAAAAAGCTGTAAAGAATAGTAAGATAGATTATGAGAATAAATGAGCTCAGAATATACAGACAGATAGCAAATGTTTCTAAAAATATATAAAATGAAAGAGCAGCTAAGTAAATATTGATCCTTTAGAGGATGAGAAGGGGGATTTAGTAATGGAATATGAGGAAATAGGCTAGGGCGCTGATCAGGTATTTGTGTTGGTCCTCACAGTGGAGGACCAGTCTCCTGGCCCTGATGAAATGCATCCAGGGTACCAAAAGAGATAGTGAAAGAAATAGCAAATACACTTATACTTTCCCAAAATTCACTGGATCCTGGGGCAGTTTCAACAAATTGAAAAACAGCAAATATGATGCCACCGTTTTTAAAAGAAAGAAAATAGAAAAAAGATGAATTGTAGACCAGTTAGCTTAGCTTCTGTAGTGGGGGAATACTTGAGTCTATTATCAAGAAAGAAATAGCAAGGCATCTAGTTAAAAATTGTCCCATTGGGCAGACGCAGCATGAGTTCATGAAGGGCAGGTCATGCTTAACCAATCTACTGGAATTCTATGCAGACATTACAAGCATGGTGGACAACGGGGACCCAGTAGATGTGGTGTATCTAGATTTCCAAAAGGCATTTGACAAGGTGCTACACAAAAGGCTGCTGCATAAGATTAAGATGCATGGTATTATGGGCAATGTATTAGCATGGATAGAGGATTGGTTAACAAATGGAAAGCAAAGAGTGGGGATAAGTGAGTGTTTTTCTGGTTGACAGTCAGTGACTAGAGACATAGTTTAAGTGAATGGGCAAAGGTCTGGCAGATGGACTACAATGTTAATAAATGTGAAGTCATACATTTCGGTAGGAATAATTGTAAAAAGGATGATTACTTGGATGGTTAAAAAAAAAAGTTGCAGCATGCTGCTGTGCAGAGGGACCTGGGTGTCCTTGTGCATGAATCGTAGAAGTTGGTCTGAGGGTGCAATGGGTAATTAAGAAGGCAAATGGAATTTCGTCCTTCATTGCTAATGGGATTGAATTTAAGAGCAGGGAGGTTATGTTGCAGCTGTACAAGGTGCACACCTGGAGTACTGCGTGCAGCTTTGATCACCTCGATAAAGGATGCACTAGCACTAGAGGGAGTGCAAAGGAGGTTCACTAGGTTGATTCTGGGGTTGAGGGGGTTGGCTTAAGAGGAGAGGCTGAGTTGACTGGGATTATATTCATTGGAATTTAGAAGAATGGGAGGGATCTTTCAGAAACATAAAATAATGAATGGAATAGATAGTACAGAAGTAGAGGTAATGTTTCCACTGGTGGGTAAAGCTAGGTCAGGAGGGCATAGCCTCAAAATTAGGGGAAGCAGATTTAGGATTGAATTGAAAAGAACTTCACCCAGAGGTTTGTAAATCTATTGAATTCCTTGCTCAGTGATTGAGGAAGCCTCAATTACTTCAATGTTTTTAAAACTAAAATCATTTTTTGGACTGTAATGGAATTAAGGGATATGGTGAGAGGGTGGGCAAATGGAGCTGAGGCCATGATAAGATCAGCCACGATCTTATTGAATGGCAGAGCAGGCTGGAGGAACTGGATGGCCTCCTCCTCCTATTTCTAGTTCTTATGTGTGCTTCTCTTCAGTTCTCTGGCTTGCACGAGGCACAGAACAACTAGCTCATATTGTATAAAATCTATGACGTATTAGTTAAAAGCAACTGTTTGCAGCACTTGGTGAGGGAAAATAATCTGGCCTCCCTTCAGGTGTTTTGGTTTTCTTTACTGGAGGAACAAGGATCCTTCTAGAGGTCTGAATATGTCTGATCATGTTATTCAGACCCACAAAAACTGTTCAATCATGTGGATGTGGTGGGCAGATGGCCTTTGTCATAGACCAATCAACTACTTGTTGCTGGCCACATCTCATCCTGTTCACAATTTCTGGTGCTAGCTTGTCTGCAACTAAACGTCTCTCCACTGGATGAACAAACAACACTGTAAGACCATAAGACACAGGAGTGGAAGTAGGCAATTCGGCCCATCGAATCCACTCCGCCATTTAATCATGGTCGACAGGCATTTCAATTCCACCTACCTGCACTCTTCCTGTAGCTCTTTATTCCTTGCGAGATCAAGAATTTATCAATTTCTGCCTTGAAGACGTTTAATGTCCCGACCTCTACTGTGCTCCATGGCAATGAATTCCACAGGCCAACCACTCGCTGGCTGAAGAAATGTCTCCTCATTTCCATTCTAAATTGACTCCCTCCAAATCTAAGGCTGTGCCCTCAGGTCACAGTCTTCCCCACTAACAGAAATAACTTCCCAGTATCCATCACACGTGCTGGTAAAGTGCAGGTTTTTAAAATAGTCCTTTTTCCTATTTCAGTCTGCAATCTCAAGTACTGAAGTGCAAAGATAGTCTTTTCACTGGCAGGGCAATTCAACCTCATGAGGTGGTTTTGATGTCTTTTCACAAAATAAGTGTGGGGCTTCTAACAGGAATGGTAGATTTCAAAGTAGGGTTGAGAAAAGCACAGCAATAACGGATTGCCATAAGCAAAGTTAGTCCACTTTTCAGGCAATTACAATAATCTACTAGAGAAATAGGCTTTTGAAACCGGTTTATTTCTGACAGACTTGACATTAGCTGTAGTGAAGCTATGGTTATTACCAGTTTAGATTATTTGTAGATTGTCTGGGATCCTGAAAAAATGTAACATCAAAACTGGACTAGTGTTTCAACTTACCAATTAGTTTCAAAGTCTCTGGTCAGGGGTCCCCATTTTTCACCTGAGGGTATAGATGAGGTTATTAGCACCTGCAAATATCCGTCACCTGTTGGTTCTTAACCAGATGTTTAGATAAACCATTTGTGCTAACTGTGCATGCAACTAACGAAAAATTTCATTTGGGTGATCTGCTTAGCTTTGTCTTTGTGTTTTAAATAATTAGTGATCTCTTTCATGTCTTGTGGATGTGGCCATATAATTATTACGGCCAAGGGCCCAGTCCTATAATGATGCTTGACCAACATGCTGAGATCCTCTGGGTATAAGATTTCGAAGCAAAGTTGAACTGGCTGTCTTAATACTATTCCAGGCGGCTATGTGCCTGCTGCATATCTCAGCACTAAATTATCTGTCTGTGAGAGATGCCACAGGGAAGTTGAAATGACTATCTCATCAGTTCTGAGGTTTGGGTGTAAGCACCTTTACTGGGCTACCATTTAGATGGATCCTTGCGCTTGGCAGCAAAGTGTTGAGAGAAAATCCTATCTTTGCCACTGAGAGGCATTTTGTAGTTTGCATTTGAAAAGCAAGTCACATCTTGGTTATTATCACCGACCGAATCAAGAAGACTGTGGGCTCAAGCCCTGAAACCTAGGTTGACATCAACTAGAAGAAAGTGAGGATTGCAGATCCTTGGGATTAGAGTCGAGAGTGTGCTGCTGGAAAAGCACAGCAGGACAGGCAGCATCTGTTGGCCTCGGAAGGCAGGCAAGCTGTTGTTTATAAAATGGCACCTGTGACAGGAGAGCATCCCTCACTACTGTGTCGCAGGGCCAGCAGAAATTTAGAGCCTCACGTCTCCTGGAGTAAGTTGAAGTGAGTTGGGGTTTGAGCCTAGAGAAAGCAAAACTGGGAGTGAGTTAATCAACATCTTGCCAGCAGATTTTCATATATAATACAGTAGGATTTTCATTAGGGACAGAACAATTTGTTCAGTATTTTTCATGCTTTAATGCCAAATACATCCCTCCGTTCCATTCTGTTCCAGGATCTTGGACCTGAGGAGGCTTACCATTTGTTTAAACGTGTGTGGAGTGATTTAATTAAGGTCCAGTGTTTAGAACAGTTTAACAAGAGAGGTGCACAACATAGGCTCCACAGCAAGTATTGTTAATAAGACAGGCAGCAAAGCGACATTTATGTTTAACCATTGCATCCACTTGAAGTTTGAACTGAAACCTCTAGGACACAGACTCTCGTTGAAATCTTTCCATCTCATCTTAGAACTGGGAGCTTGGATACCGTGTTGACTCACGACTGACCCCACGAGAGGACTTTCATGCGAACGCTCCAGACCTGTACATTCCAAGTGAGTGTGTAACGTGGTGTTTCTGGTTCAAGTCTGGGATGGTAACATTCACCTTTTTATAGACTGCCTGTATCAATCACTGCTTCCCAAAGAACCCGACAACCAATAAACACTTTGCAAGTATTGCAACATAGGAAAAATGACAAGCATTCTGCATACTGCAAATTCTGACCCAATGTGGTAATGACTAATGAGGGCAAAATACTGGCTAGGTCACTGGAAGCGCTCCTCTACTCTTTTATTCCTTGGGATATGCAAGTGCAGACGAGACATCAACTCAAATGTGACCCTTCCAACAGTGCAATGCTCCCTTGGTACTCCAGTGGATTCTCAGCCTTCTCAAGGTTGACTAATGATGGTCAGTAAATGCTGGCCCAGGCAGCCAAACCCTTATCCCCTGAATGAACTTTAAGAAAATATATATACCAAGGTCACTAGTGGTAAGACTGAAAACCAGATCAGCCATCACAGCAGCATTACCTATTATGGCCACTAATTGATTCTATAGGGTATGTTGTTCTACAATGCACCTCCCAACTGTTTTCATTATTTATTGAAAGGAAATTTTCTAAAACTGTGTGGGTAACGTAAAGGTCAATTTTCAAGTATAATGTATATCGACCATACACGAAGGTCTAGGGCAGTTAGAACAGATTTCCAGTTGGTCACATTCTGCTAAATCCAATGCTGGTACATTATTAGTACTAGAGTGTTAAGGCTGCAATTGTCACTCCAGTTCACCAGAAACACAATTTATTTTAAAATGGCAGCTTTGGTCGTGGTTCCCTGCTGCCCTCTGTTTTTTTGATTGTGGACCAGTAGTGTGGCATTTTACATGGTTCAGGATATGGTGTTCTTTATCCTTAACTCAGTCCAGCTGCCACAGTGTGTAAATAACCGCTCTTCTGGTAGGGTGGGAGTGTGTTCCCTTAATCCAATCCCCCGGTAGTGGGTTTGACTTGTACGTCAGTGTCCACGGTGAACAATTTGTGCTACGTGATCCAACTCTACAGCATTGGACTGTCCAGAGTAATTGACAGAATTATTCTCTTGAGCATCCCCCAATTTCTGTAACTCCAATATTGGGGGCTGTGTCTTGCTACCTGGCTCACAAGCTCTGGAATTCCCTGCCTAAACCCCTCTCTGTCTCCTTTCCTTTTCAAAGACATTCTTTATAAGTTGCCTCTTCAACCAAATCTTTGGGCTTCATCCTGAATATCTCTTTGCGTAGTTCTATGCCATACTGTGTTTTGGAATCATTCTGTGCAGCACTTTGGGATGTTGTATGTTAACTGCGCTGTAGCGATGAAGAATTATTGTTCCAGAGCTGACTGCTGTCTTTGGTTTTCTGTTTCAGCTATGGCTTTTATTACATACATCCTGTTGGCTGGGGTGGCACTGGGCATCCAACAGAGGTCAGTATTTCACTGCCATCTGGGATAGTGTTACAAAAGCATTTTAGCAGAGAAGTGGGAAATCTTCACTTCACTTCAACTTTGGTTACTTTAGTGAAGTTTCAAAACTAAACTGCTTCAAATGAATCAGATTTTGCCATTAAAACTGATATAAAAGCTATAGTTTTTTTCTTATCAGGAAAAATAAGTTAAAACATTGCATCCTGCAGCGTGAGAGTTTTATATTGCTAAATCGCTATGTTGGTAAATTAAATATATTTCAAAATGTGTTTTAAAATTTTAAAAGAACTATAGTAACTTCTGGGCTTGGATCGGCGCAATATCGAGGGCCAAAGGGCCTGTACTGCACTGTATTTTTCTATGTTCTATAACTGTCCCGTCCCTCCTTATTGCTACAAAGACTTCCTCTCTCAAACCCTCTGGTTTGTAGTCTCTCCTGCTCCCTAACCCACCTTGTTGCTGAACCTTCAGTTTCCTCGCTCTCCTATTTGGTGTTTCTCTCTTCCCTCCCATGAGTGACAAGGCAGCAGGAGTGGGGAGGAAGAGGGTTGGTCCGATGGTCACTCAGGCTTTCTTCAGACTGGTAGAAATGACTCAAATGAAACTTGTGGCACTAAACAAGAATACAGGCCTATGAGCTGATCAGCATTGAAGCAAAGTGATATTTAATGAGGGAAATTCAAAACAAAAACATGCTGTAAAAGTAAAACTTAAAATGCTGAAAACATTCAGCAGGTTCAGTTCCATCTGCAAAGAAAGAAGAATAGTACTGGTGTTCCAGGTTGATAGCTTTTCGCCCAAAGGGGAAAATGTTGACAATCTAGCAGGTTTAACTGAGCACAGAGACATGGCAGGGGTCAGGAGAGGAGGAAAGGGAAAAAGGAGGGATATGTGTGATCAACTAGAAAGGGCAGAAACCAAGTGATAAAATGCAAAGGGTGCTGTTGATAGGACAATCGAAGAAAGTGGTGGATCTGGAGGAGCAGTGAATGATGATGGCAGAAACCCTTTGGCCCATCATGTGTGTGCTGACCATGATGCCATTCTAACCTTAACCCATCTGCCTGCATATGGTTCATATTCTTAAATTATCTGTGTGTTCATGTGTCTGTCTAAAAGCCTGTGAAACATATCTGCTACCAACACCCCTGGCAGCATATTCAAGGCACCTACCACCCTCTGTATTTTTTGAAAAAACCTTGCCTAGCATACGTCCTTTAAACTTGCTCCTCTCACCTTAAACCTGTGTCCCCCTAATATTTGGCATTTCCAATCGGGAAAAAGATTCCAACTATCCACCTTATCCATGCACCTCATAATTTTATATACTGTTGTCAGGTCACCCCTTGGTCTCTGACACCCGAATAAAAGCAATCTGTTTGCCCAACCTTTTGTTATAGACAGTACCCTCCAATCCAGGCAACATTTTCATAAACCTCGTTTTCACCCTCTCTACATCCATCCTATTGTGTGGAGAAAGTGAGGATTGCGGATGCTGGAGATCAGAGTAGAGTGTGAGGGGTGCTGGAAAAACACAACAGGAAGGACAGCATCCGAGGAGCAGGACAATTGATGTTTCAGTCATTCAGCGTACCCTATACCTATTAGCAATGCTTTTCGCCCATCCCTGGACTCTCGTTATCTCATTTTTGAAGCCCCCCTCCCAACCGTCCCTTTACCTGCATATAACCTCGCCCAAACAATGTTTTGAAAGTTCTTGCTTAATGCTGTCAAATTTGGCCTACCTCCAATTTAGAACTTCAACTTGTAGACTGGGGCGGGGAAGCTGTAGTACAATCCCAGTAAGGTGATAATCCATTTTCTATTTCTGAGTTCTACCCATATAACCTTACTGGGTGATTTCCCAGGAATATCCTCCCTAATGTTATCCTTAAACAGAAATGCCACTGTAAGAGGCATGATCAGATCCGAATGGAGAATTGACATGGCAAGCGGGCAGATGGTTGACAGATAAGTGATTGAATGGCGATATAGTGCAAACACATTGTCCAATCTGCATTTCACCTCTTCACCACTACAGAGGGAGCTGCAACACAAACTCTGAGTGCGTTGTACTAAATTAGAAATACCAGTAAATCGTTGATTTGCTTTGCAGGAGTGCTTTGTGCCCAGCAGTGCAAAGGGAGAAGGTGTGTATCTTCTGCAATTGCACAGGCAGGTACCATGAGACGGAAAGCAGGGTTTGGGGTGAAAGAGGAGTGAATTAGTATGTTGTGAAGTGAACAGACCCATTGTGACATTGAATATAGAGTGAAGGAAAGGTAGATATGGTCAGTAGTGGTATCATAGTGCAGGTGGTAAAGTATCAGCTTTATTATCCACTTATTCTGGAAGCTGCTGGGGTAAAAGATGAAGAGGGCGAGAAGTCCATTTTGAGTCCAATTGATTTGGATGTCAGCAGAGCATGTACAGTTAGTAAATTTGCATTGGAGGTGTAATGGACAGTGAAGAAGGTTACCTCAGATTACAACAGGATCTTGATCAGATGGGCCAATGGGCTGAGAAGTGGCAGATGGAGTTTAGTTCAGATAAATGCGAGGTGCTGCATTTTGAGAAAGCAAATCTTAGCAGGACTTGTACACTTAATGGTAAGGTCCTAAGGAGTGTTGCTGAACAAAGACCTTGGAGTGCAGATTCATAGCTCCTTGAAAGTGGAGTCGTAGGTAGATCGGATAGTGAAGAAGGCGTTTGGTATACTTTCCTTGATTGGACAGAGTATTGAGTACAGGAGTTGGGAGGTCATGTTGTGGCTGTACAGGACATTGGTTAGGTCACTGTTGGAATATTGCGTGCAATTCTGGTCTTCCTGCTATGGAAAGGATGTTGTGAAACTTGAAATGGTTCAGAAAAGATTTACAAGGATGTTGCCAGGATTGGAGGATTTGAGCTGTAGGGAGAGGCTGAACTAGCTGGGGATATTTTCCCTGGAGCTTCGGAGGCTGAGGGGTGACCTTATAGAGGTTTACAAAATTATGAGGGGCATGGATAGGATAAATAGACAAAGTATTTTCCCTGGTGTTGGGAAGTCCAGAACTAGAGGGCATAAGGTTGAGGGTGAGAGGGGAAAGATATAAAAGGGATCTAAGGGACAACTTTTTCACGCAGAGGGTGGTGCGTGTATGGAATGAGCTGCCAAAGGAAGTGGTGGAGACTGGTACAATTGCAACATTTAAGAGGCATTTGGATGGGTACATGAATAGGAAGGGTTTGGAGGGATATGGGCCGTGTGCTGGCAAGTGGGACTAGATTGGGTTGAGATATCTGGTCGGCATGGACGGGTTGGACCGAAGGGTCTGTTTCCGTGCTGTACAGTTCTATAACTCAGGGACTGCAGGAGGGCCTGAAGTGTGTGAAATGGAATGGGCATGTTGTCAAAGGCAGTACTGATGGGATGAGAATCCTTGGTTGAAGTTTGAGATAAAAACATGAGATGTTGTTATGCAATATTGAATCAACAGAACAAAACAGATGCAGAACGTATTTCCCTACAGAACCCCAATGGGAGGAAGTATAATCAAGGTTATTGTGAGGAGGCACTGGGTTTATAGATGTTGGTGCACAGCAGCGTTCTCTGTAATATTTCTTGCTGCTGCCTGGACCTCTGAAGTCTGTGGGGCAGCAACCTCTGGAAGCAGAAACATGCGTTGGCACACCAGCTTGGAGGGAGTGTTAATACACGGCCTGTCTCCAGACATGGTGATAGAGAGGTTGAAGAAGGGAAACACCAGCAATAATGTTTTCTAGTTTGAACAAGCAAGAAGCAGTACAGATATAGTCAGTGGGATCTGTCCTGGGTATGCCTGTATTTATGCAGGTTCCCAAAAAGCTCCATGGTAGAACAGGTACAGTTAACATCCACATTGAATCCAGCTGCTGCAAGATAGTTGTGAGTAAAGGTTAGTGCCAGAAAGCTGTTGGGAGCAGAGGGTGGCACACATTGGGAAAAGGCTGCGCAAGGAGAAGAGAATTGCGTTTGTTATAGGAAGTTTGTTCGTTCCATGGCAGAGGGGGAAGAACTGGCTGCTGTGTGCCAGTGGATGGTAGTGTTATACTTGATTTGAGGGCATTGTGTAGCATTACACTGTCAGGGGAGTTGGAGAAGTGGATGTAAAATTGCAGAAACTGCAGCTGTGTGCAAAACACTGATTTTATCTTAACAATGAAACCAGGGTAATGCGTTTCAGGGGTATATTCAGTGGTATCTATCAGCCCATTGGTTTCCAATTTATTCTGCCTCACTCTTTGGCTGTGTTGCAAACATAGAAAATAGAAGCAGGAGTAGGCCATTCGGTCCATTGACATTACTCCACCATTCAACACAATCATGGCTAAACTCTGTTGCAACACTTTGCTGTCTCTGGTTGCCTCCTGATACCTTTGGCTTCTATAAATTTCTTAGGTATATTCAGTGACATTGCCTCAACAGCCTTCTGTGGTAGGTAATTCCCCAGGTTTGTACCCTCTGAGTGAAGAAATTTCTCTTCACCTCAGTCTGAAATGGCCCACCATGTATCCTGAGATTGTCATCTCTTTCTCTGACACCTCTTCCCTGCTCACCACTTCCGTGCCCCACCACCACCACCCCCAAGGGAACATCATCCCTCTATTCAGTCTCTCTGGATTTTATACATTTCAGTGAGTTTCCCCACGCATTCTTTTAAACTCTAATGAATATAGGTTCAGTCAACCCAATTTCTCTCCAAATGGGAAACCTGCCATAAAGGAATTGGACTGATGAGCTTTCACTGACCTCCAAGGCAACAATATCTTTTCTTGGATACGTAGATGAAAACTTCACGCAATTGGACACGCAAGGCTATGTCCAGCTTTACTAAGGCTTCCTTGCTCCCATATCACAGATCTTCTTTGTAATGACCAACATATCATTTGCCTTCCTAATTACTTGGTGCACCTGTGTGTTTGCTTTCAGTAACTGGTGTAAAAGAAGCCTAGGTTCCTTTTGTATGTCAATATTTCCCAATATATCCGCATTTAAACAGTATTCTGGCATTTTGTCTTTGTTTTTCTTGGCTGAATGAGCAGCTTCATATTTATCCATGTAGTGCTTCAGCTTCCATGCATGCCCTCTTACTCAACTTATCCAAATTGTACTGAAGCCTCTTTACATCCTCTACACTACTCTTACTCCCACCTAGTTGTTCTTACTATTTAGTGTTTCTGTTAAACATTTATATGGACTTATTACAGAAACCCACGGCCACAAAGGGAGGCTGTGTGGATGGGATGGTGTTTGGGTCTGTGGCAATTGCGTACGATAGGAGTTACAGAGAAAGGATTTGATTCATTGGGCTTGGGTCTGTTGCGTTCGTGCACAATGGGGTTGAATTTCATATTTTGTAGTGATGTGTTTTTCTGGTAATAAGACTGTGTATTTGTGTTTCAGGTTTTCTCCTGAGGTGCTGGGGATGTGTGCCAGTACTGCTCTGGTATGGATCATTATTGAAGTTTTAGCCCTTGTCCTCGCACTGTACTTGATATCAGTACATACAGACCTCACTACGTTTGATCTTATTGCCTACAGTGGATATAAGTATGTAGGGTAAGTGCTGGCAAGGGCCTGTTCCATTGTGTTATTGTACGCATTGTGATGCTGGACCGTTATAATGGGGTCAGTATAATAGCATCATGTAAGGTGAGGTAGAATGAGGGAAATCATGCCTGGCATATTTTATGAGTAGGTAACAGATAGAAGGAAAGTAGTGAATTTAATATATTTGGATTACAAAATGTTTGAGAAGGCACCATACGTTAGGCTACTTAGAGATTTGACCCCACGGTGGTGGAGACAATATTAGTATGGGTAGAAGGTTCGCTAACTAATTAAACACCATACATTGGCATATTGGGGTCATTTTCAGCATGGTGACCAGTGGCACACAGGGATCAGTTCTGGAGCCACCATTCATTATAATATATACTAATGACATGGTGAGGAAGGTGAACGCATTGTCACCAACTTTGCAGATGACACAAAAATAGGTACAAAAAACAAGTACTGAGGATGACACCCATACAGTCTGTTGGGGGAGGTGAACAGAGTGAGTCAGTGAACAAAAACTTGCCAGACTAAAGGTAATGTGGGAAAGTTTGAGGTGACAGGAAGTAAAAAAAAAGGAGCTGAGTATTATTTAGATGGAGAAAGACGGCAGAAAGCCATAGCACAGCAGCACTTTGGAGCCATCATTCATATATCACAAAAAGCTAGCATCCAGGTTCAGTGGGAAACATAAAAAGCAAATGGAATGTTGGCTTTGATTTCAAAGGGAATGGAGTATAGTAACAAGGAAGCCTTGCTAAAATTATACATGACACTAGTTAGACCACATTTGGATTACCGTAATCAATGTTGGGGGGCAGTTATCTAAGGAAGGATACACTGGCATTAGATGTAGCCTAAGGTTCAGTAGGTTAATTCCAGGTATGGAAGGGTTATCTTGAGGAGAGATTGATTAGGTTGGGCCTATATTCATTGGTGTTTAGAAGATTTGAGAGGCAACCATATTAAAAAGTACAAGACTCTTAGGGGGTTTGTCAGAGTAGATATGGAGGGATTCTTTCCCTTTGTGGGACAGTCCAGTATCTAGATGGCATTATCTCACAGAAAGAAGTCATCCAGTTAGAGCAGAAATGGAGGAATTTCTTATTTTGAGGCTTATGAAACTGAAATTCTTTACTACAGAAAGCAGGCAAGGATGGATTGTTACGTATATTCAAGACTGAGCTAGATTTTTAATCAATGAAAGAATTGAGGGTGGTGGGGTGGGGGGGGGCAGGGAAGAGTGTGCCTTTGAGGTTAATCCTATCAACAATGATCTCATTGAATGGTAGAGCAGACTAGATGAGCTGTGTGGCCTATTTCTGCATACACATGTTATATTCTTGTAGGCTGCCAAGGAGTTTAATATCACTTTACGAGGTGGTATAATGTCATAGTAATTGGTGCATCCAGTGATCTTCAAGAGTATGTTCATGGAGGGAAACGTTACATGCTGCTGCTGCTGCTGGGTCACTGCTGCGGCCATCACCACAGCAATGAAGAAGCACCTCTGTCACTTGCACTTGGCCTCCTCCGCTCCCTTCAATAAAAGATAACAGCACCAACAGATTCAAACCTTCGCACTTTCAAGTGGGATCAACACAGAGATAGCACATCAGTCTGAGATCGCAGTGAATGTGTAATTGCAGTTCTTGTGTCAACCCACAGCAGGCAATGAATACTTGGCACAGAGCAGTGTATGAGAATGAGATGCAAACATGGTTTGTAATCTAATCATGAGAGCAAAGCTCGAGTAATTTATTGCCGTAATCTGCTGCAGATTAGGGTGCAGCCTTGAATCTCATGTTTCCTCAAACAAACTGTTGCAACAAATATCTTGGTTCTCTGTCATGTACCTGGAGGTTGGCTAGATTTTCCATTGGATTCTCAGTGGAGAGTGTGAAGGGTCGGGATAGAGGAAGATTCTGGGTCAAAGGTATGGTCCATTTGCAAGGTTTAAGAGGTGATGAAGAGATGCCACGTAGTAACCATCTCTATAGGAAATACCCTGTATTTTAGAAGCTGTCCCACGTTCCCCAAGGTGATGACACTAAGTGCCACCATGAGAGAGGAAAAGAAATTATGGATTTTTGAAGAGGAGTAATATGGATTGTGAGCAGATCAGAGTGGACAGTTCCAACCAAGGAACTATCGCCAGCACTGACACCATGGGCTAAATGTAACTTGTACAATTGTACTGTGGAAGCAGGAAAGCAGAACCCTTTTATGTGCTACAAAGGCCCAAATTGAACTACCAGCTGCTGTAACCTGGTGAGTTGTAATTGGATAAAGAGTAAGTTTGTGTGATTCCGTGTTGCCCCTGAGGCCTCTTTCCCACTGATTTCTCTTTATTGGGATACCAGTACAGGATGATAATCACGGTTCTAGCCGGCTTATTGTTTGGCCGAGATGGTTACTATGTGGCATTGGCTTGGACGTCCTGCGCCATCATGTTCTTCCTAGTAAGTGACTCCTTCGTGCTCTCTTGCCTCTCAGGAAATGGAAAAAAAAATTCACTGTTCCTTTTTGTTTTACCCCCATCCTCCGTGTCCCCTCATGATAACAATAATGAAATGGCTAACTAATCATAGAAATGAAATGTTCTTCAATGCTATGTAGATAAATGAGGATTGTATTACAAAGGTGCCAAATATCCTCTACTTTGCAGGATATTGCAGAGTGATTGGAGTTCGATAAAGTCTCTCAACAAGGGTATGAGTTAGGATGCTATGGTTTAGAATCCCTCTGCAGAGATCTGAATGCTCAATCTAGGCTGGTAGGTTTACACATTCCTGAGAGGATCTGCACTGCCAAAGGTGCTGTCTTTTAAATGAGATGTTAAAATTTGGTACATTTATCCTCAAATGGATGTAAAAAAGCCCATGACCACAATTGTAAGGAAGGGGTCGTGGGTGGTACTCTCCCTGGTATCCTGAGGCCAATATTTATCCTTCAATTGACATTACAAAAGCAGGTTATTTAATGCTGCTTGCTGTGCCACAGGATGGCTTCTGTGTTTCCTACGTTAGTGATTACTTAAAATACTTTGCCTGTAAAGTGCTTTGAGATATCCTGCAGTTGTGGAAGGTGCGGTGGAAATGCAGGCCTTTCTTGAATTGGCAGTAATTCACTCCCTCAATCTCTCCTGTCTTGTTTTGATGAAAATACAGGAACCTAACCTCTTGATTTCACTCTGATTCCTCATTTCTGGTCAATGTTTATCATTGGTAAAGTGGTCTGTTCCTATATCTCTCTCCCTCAGGATGATAATCACGATTCTAGCCGGCTTATTGTTTGGCCGAGATGGTTACTATGTGGCATTGGCTTGGACGTCCTGCGCCATCATGTTCTTCCTAGTAAGTGACTCCTTCGTGCTCTCTTGCCTCTCAGGAAATGGAAAAAAAAATTCACAGTTCCTTTCGTCTTACCCCCATCCTCCCTGTCCCCTCATGATAACAATAATGAAATGGCTAACTAATCATAGAAAGGAAATGTTCTTCAATTAGCCTTCAGGCTACTTATTAAAATCTTGCATTGAAACACACTGCGACTTGTCCAGTCCAGAATGCTTATAACCAAGTTGTTTCTGGATTTCAGAAATTTCCAGATTATAAAGTGACACTAGAATACTGACTACAAGTGAGTCCACTAGGATGTGTTGTCTTTATTTACCTGAAACATCAAACAGTAGGAATAACTGAGGAGGCGATTGCCTCATGGTATTATGGCAAGACTATTAATCCAGAGACCCAGACAGTATTCAAGGGAGCTGGATTCAAATGGCAGATTGTCAGCTTTGAGTTCCATTATTCAAAAAATCTGGAATTGAGGGTCTAATGATGATCATTGTCAATTGTCAGAAAAACACATCTTGGTTCACTAATGTTCTTATCTGGTCTGGCCCACACGGTCAGTCTCGCAGCAATGTAGTTGATTCTTAAACTGCCCTCTGGGTAATTAGGGAATGGCAATAAAATGCTAACCAACCAGCTACACCCTCATCGTCCGAGTGAATTAGAGTAACTGGAATGTTCTTTTCTATCTTTCTTGTATCTGCTCCGAAAGTACTGTACTAAAGTGCTGCTTGGGCCTTAACGAAAGCGTGACTGGACATATTACAATGTACATCTAATTCCCTTTCAAACATTGCTATTGAATCTTTTTCTACCATCCTTTCTGATAGTACATTCAAGACCACTGAGCTAATTTAAGCACAATTTCCATATCTCTTCTAACACTTCATTGAGCAGGTGAACTGCCAGTGGTAGAGATGTTTGGGAATCAACAAGTTACAAATTAATAATTCCTCCCAGGCAGGCTGTACATGCCACACTTCGCACCTCAAATCCCCTACTGTTTCTTAAAGGACCAGTTATTCGAGGCCATTATAATGTACTTTGAGCAACTGGAAAAACGAGCCATTTCATATCGCTACTGTGCATTGGCAACTATTTTCCATGACCAGGATGTTGTGGTCAAGTCAAAGACCCTCTTTCTGCTCTAGAAATAAGTAATGTGATGTATGGAATTTCAGACATATTAGGAAACACAACTCCTGGCGTTTTGTGGTGACTGCACTCAAATAGGCCATGCTTTGAGCACTCCGGACCTAATGTCTGATGTTAGATGTAGTTCTGTGATTGGACAGCACTTGCTAGATAATCCTAAGTGTATTAGAATTAAGCTAACAACAACTTAATATTTCTTTCAGGCTCTCCACGTAGCTTATTTACACTTGCTAGAATTTACACACATTCGTATGCAGGGACCTATCCTCTACAGGCACAATGAACACATCCAGACTTTGCACTTTTTTTTGACTTAAACAAGAGCAAGGTGGACACCTGTTCCCTTGTACACTCTCTGACCAATTTGACCAAGTGACACCCTTTCCTTATGCAATATGAATTGTTCCCTTAGAATTGCAAGAATGCAAAATTTCAATGCTGATTAGTGCAAGGGAAAAAAACTTCAACAGCACATCTTTTTCATTCAGTGATATAATAATGCATTCACACTGATGAGTTTTCAGTTTACTCCCTGTCATTTTGTACATACCAGCATCTCTCCATGCTTGTTGAACTGCTCTCTCTGAAGACTGCTGGTATCACATTGCATGCAGTCTCACTCTCACTCTCTCTTTCTCTTTCCCTTCCCACTTTGCCCCCTCCACAGGTCCGTTCCTTGAGAATGAAAGTCCTGTCCTCCACCTCCGATGGAGTTTCCAGCCATAGCTCCAGGAACCAACTACGGATGTACGTCACCCTGGCTGTTGCTGCATTTCAGCCTCTCATCATTTACTGGCTGACTGTTCACCTGATTCGGTGAGGGATACTGAGGTGGTAGTCAAGGGTTTGTGGGGGGGTGGTGGGGTAGAGTGCCAAGTATTGTGGGTTTTGTCATTCTATCCCAATGTATCATTGCACAATATTAAGTTGGTCCCTTCCTCAGAAGATGCTAGCAGTTTATAAAGGAGTGCCAAAAACGTTCCACTTGTTTACTTTGAAGCCAGAATTCTACAGCCTCAGGCAGAGCTGTATATGGTACATAATTCCGGACAGATGTACCGTCTCTAATGCTGTCTGTGAATGAAGTATGAGTTTGCTGTGGTGAGGACTTTTATTGTACAGGGTGTCTGTCCTGGTGTACAGGAAAGTTTGAGAGAGTTGCACTCACATCATGAGTTATTGCTCATTTAGACCATGGCTGTGAAAACATGAAAGACATGAGAACAAGAGAAGAATCAAAGCACTCGACTCTAAATCTTTACTCCATCTGTATCGTGCACTCCCCTCAAAAGGTTGTGATTAAAAGCCCTGCTCCGGGATACATAACCGAGGCTGATATTTCAATGCTACACTGACGTGCTGAAGCAATACATTAAACCAAGGCTGCGTCTGCCCCAGATATTCCACCAAGCCTTACAATCCAAGCCTCAATAAAAGAAATGACAAAAAGAGGCTGCAGCATATTGTGCCCATGCTGTTGTTGCAGCACTCGCTGATACTGTTTATGAAACTGACATCCCAGCCTAATTGAGTTGTACAGTACCAGTAATTCTCCCAGTTATCAGTTTGTGCATTCTCTCTCATCTTCCACTCCAACACCGTCCTTCCCTGTTTCCCTGACCCTCCTGTTGGAGGAGGAGGATTGCACCAGGGAGGAAGTGCCTTAAAAAAAAAGTCCTACACTACCACAATACTATTGATTAACATCTTGGTCTAATTTTTAATAAAATCGCCAGTACGTCAAGAGAAATGACTTGGTGCAACTTCCCTAATATATTGTGAAACTTTAGTTTTATGTTGAAACTGGGAGCCAGCCATCACCCCAGATAGCCACTCCTGCATCTGCTATTTGAGAGTGTTTCCTGCCTTGGAGAGGCATGGCTGTTAGTGGCTTAGAGAAATGGCTTAGTGATGCAGGAGAGAGGATAAAACCGACCTGGACACTCTCCTAGGGCTATTCCAGGCAGCTACAGTGTATTAGAGTCTTTGGCGCAGCTCAGCTGTTACTTCCCAGCCGTCAGCAGTGGCAATAAAACTGAATGTCCCTCCCTGACAAGCAGGCTGTAATAGAACAGAGACTCCTGAACCTCTCCTGCAGACTACCACCATTGCTGTTTTTTCGGTAAATGGGCATTAGTCCCATAAGTGCAGCAGATGACAGACACGGAACTTCGCTTTGTTTTAATCAACCTGTGGCTTCTTTGACCATTTGCTGGTTCGAGGATGAATGGAGGACCTCTCCCACCAGTTGATCTTTGCAGTGGTTCTCAACATAATGTGTTTTAAATCATCGCCCTGCTGCTGACTCTGTAAATAATAAATAGAATGCATCATGTTTTAAACCTGTTTGTTGTCGTACTCTTCATTAATTCCAATGTTGGTTGCAAGTTGGGTTGCCAACTCCATTCTTTCATGGCTGTTCACTGGTTGGTCCCTGTCTCATGGAAAACAGTGCCACACTGGTTCCCAGTTAGAAAGCTTCTGCTCATTGCCTAATAGCCCACTGGCCATGAGTGGGGGCAAAAATTAATAACATTTAATAAATCATTTGTGGACATCAATGAGATACAATGGCCATTAAGGATGCTGCATTTTCTTGTACTCCAACTTTCACATTTGTGATCCATCCCACATTGTCGCTTGGGGAAGTGGTGATGAGCAAACACCTTGACCCACTGCGATCCTTGTCTGGGTACAGGTGTGGATCTGTTAGGATTGGAGTTGCGCCAGTGAAAGAATAGCTAATATAGTTTCAAATGAGGATGGTATGTGGCTTATTTGGGGATCTTGTGGGTGGTGGTGTCTCCATGTATCTG
Source organism: Hemiscyllium ocellatum (assembly GCF_020745735.1). Lineage (NCBI taxonomy): Eukaryota > Metazoa > Chordata > Chondrichthyes > Orectolobiformes > Hemiscylliidae > Hemiscyllium > Hemiscyllium ocellatum. The sequence continues at coordinate 10,892,441 of NC_083446.1, forward strand.
CTGCTCATACCCTCTAGGTGGGAGAGGTTACAAGTTTGCAAAGTGCTGTTGAAGGAGCGTTGGTGAGTTACTGGAGGTGCACCTTGTAGGTGTTGTACTTAGTCCCTACTGAGCATCAATGAGCTAATCAATGACCACTCCATCGTTTACTTTCAACCATCAGTAGGGTGATGGAAGGGTCATTCCAACAGTGCCTTCAAAGCAGTACTGATCAATAACCAGCTCACGAACACCATGTTTGGGTTCTGCCAGGGCCACTTAGCTCTGAACCTGATTCCAGCCTTGGTTCAAATATGGATTTTAAAAAAGCTAAATTCCCAAAGTGATTGCTATTTTACTAAGTGTGGCATAATCCAGGCATGCTAGCAAGACTGGACTCAGTGGGAAATTAGGGTGAAAACTCCATTGGTTGGTGTAATCTCTGGTGCAGAGGAAGATGCTGGAAGTCTGTTGTCTTGGCTCCAGGACATCTCTGCAGGAATTCCCCAGGGTAGTGTCTTAGGACAAGCCATTTCCAGCTGCTTCATGAATGGCCTTCCCTCCAAAATAAGTTAAGAAAAAGGGATGTTTGCTGATGATTGCATGGTGTTGAGCACCATTTGCAACTCCTCTGACAAGGCTTGGGATCACAAGTGGCAAGTAGCATTTGTGCCACACAAGTGCAGCAATTAATGTTCCCAACATGGTCAGTTATAGAAACAGTGTGTGTCATCTATAAGATGCACTGCTGGAATTCATTAAGGCTCCTTCTACTCCCACCACCACCACCACCACCTTGAAGAAGCATGAGGACAACAGATACAAGGGAGTGCCATGAGCTTCAAATCTCCCTCCAAACCACTCATACTGACTTGAAAATATATTGCAGTTCTCAGTGTTGCTCGGTCAATATCCTGGAATTCCGCAAGAGCATTGTGGGGGTCACCTCCACAAATAGATTGAGGCAATCCAAGAAGACAACTTAAGGACAACGAGAGGTGTGAGATAAATGCTGGCCAGGCAATGACTTCCCACAGCCCATTAATGGATTAAAAGGATGTGGTATCTCTGACAAGGGTCATGTCGGAGCTATGCAAAACTTTGGTCAGACCACAGTTGAGGTAGTGTGTGTAGCTCTGATCACTTTAATCTGGGATGGAACATTATAGCTTAAATGAAAGGCTGGGTATGTTCAGGTCATTTTTTTTTGTAGAGTAGAGAAGGCTGAAAGGGGACCTGATTGAGATACATAAAACTGAGCAGCATTGAGAGGATCAATAATGTTGCGGCCTAAATATAAGGTGAAAGGCAGGAGGTATAGAGGGGATTTGAGGGGAAAATAATCACCCAGGGTAATAGAAGTCTGGAATGTACTGCCCAGTGGGTGTGGGGTAATTGAGATAGGCAACCTTGCAACCTTTTAAAAGGATGAGCACACAATCTTATAACACAGAAGACCATCAGCCACATGCTGGAAAGTGGGACCAGTGTAGATATAAAGTAATTTTGTTGGTGCTAACTTGTTAAGTAGAAGGGCCTCTTCTATAATGTATGATTCTATGTTCAAAGTTTGTGAGAAGATTCGTAGCTCGGGTGCTCATTGTGGTTCTGTTCGCCGAACTGGAAATTTGTGTTGCAGACATTTCGTCCCCTGTCTAGGTGACATCCTCAGTGCTTGGGAGCCTCCTGTGAAGCACTTCTGTGTTGTTTCCTCCACATTTATAGTGGTTTGTCTCTGCCGCTTCCAGTTGTCAGTTCCAGCTGTCCACTGCAGTGGCTGGTATATTGGGTCCAGGTCAATGTGTTTGTTGATAGAGGCATGGCACTCATCCACAGATTCTAAGAATTCCCTGGCTGTTCTCTGTTTGGCTTGTCCTATAATAGTAGTGTTGTCCCAGTCGAACTCATGTTGCCTGTCATCTGTGTGTGGCTACTAAGGATAGCTGGTCGTGTCGTTTCATCCACAGATTCTATCAATAAGCACATCGACCTGGACCTAATATACCGGCCACTGCAGCGGACAGCTGGAACTGACAACTGGAAGTGGCAGGTACAAATCATTATAAATGCCAGAGGAAACATCACAGAAGCACTTCACAGGAGGCTCCCAAGCACTGAGGATGTTCCTAGACAGGGGATGAGACATCTGCAACACAAATTCCCAGTTCGGCGAACAGAACCACAACACTGATTCTATGATCTGTGTTCTTCAAATAGCTGCTGTCTTTTAAATATCACTTTCTACACAATGCAGTCTTACCCATCTCCCCTCAGCCCCTGGCTGTAACCGAGGATGGAGGAGTGACTGTTACTGTAGTCCCTGACACTATGAGTCACAACATAAATTAAAAATACCCTTTCCAGCTGCCAAGATGATCATTGCCGTACCTGCATCAAGTTTAAATGAGACCTCTCGACCAGCTTCCTGAATAACCACAATTATTGGTTTATTGTAAAAAAAAAGTTAATGAAGATGTAATAATTATCAGCAAAGTTTCTCCCTTGAAATATTCCCAAAACACACAAAAATAAACACATGCTCTTAAGGGGAAATAAAAAGGGGAAAGATAGGTTTCACATCAGAGGTTAGCTTTTCAAAAAAAAAGTTTGGCGAAAAAAATCATTGTAGGAGGCAAAATGAGAAAGTGGAATGTTCCAGAGCTTAGCACTCATGTTCCAGAGCTGTGCTGTTTGGGCGCCTGCGGTCAAGTAACTAATCACACATGGTGGTCTTTTGAAGTTTTACCATCACACCTTCCTCAGGAAATACCACCTTGAGATATTCTGTCAAAACAAACAAAAAGATTTTACCTTGCACTCGGTGAGAAGGTTTACTTTTCAGATGTTAGAGAGATGAAAGACCTAGCTTGTTCTTAAAAAGGCTTCCTTCCCAATCTCAATTTTGTTATTAGCGCCTTTCCTCCCAATCTCAGCTTGTTCTTAGCACACTTTCCTCCCAATCTTGCCTTGTTCTTAGCGCGCTTTCCTCCCAATCTCAGCTTGTTATTAGCGCCTTTCCTCCCGATCTCGCCTTGTTCTTAGCACGTTTTCCTCCCAATCTCAGCTTGTTCTTAGCGCCTTTCCTCCCAATCTCAGCTTGTTCTTAGCGCGTTTTCCTCCCAATCACTGCTTGTTGTTAGCACGCTTTCCTCCCAATCTCAGCTTGTTCTTGGCGCGCTTTCCTCCCGATCTCGGCTTGTTCTTAGCGCGCTTTCCTCCCAATCTCGGCTTGTTCTTAGCACCTTTCCTCCCAATCTCAGCTTGTTCTTAGCGCGCTTTCCTCCCAATCTCAGCTTGTTCTTCGTGCGTTTTCCTCCCAATCTCGGCTTGTTAGCGCGCTTTCCTCCCGATCTTGGCTTGTTCTTAGCGTGCTTTCCTCCCGATCTCGGTTTGTTCTTAGCGCGCTTTCCTCCCGATCTTGGCTTGTTCTTAGCGTGCTTTCCTCCCAATCTCGCCTTGTTCTTAGTACGCTTTCCTCCCGATCTCAGCTTGTTCTTAGTACGCTTTCCTCCCGATCTCAGCTTGTTCTTAGCGTGGTTTCCTCCCGATCTCAGCTTGTTCTTCGTGTGCTTTCCTCCCGATCTCGGCTTGTTCTTAGCGCGCTTTCCACCGAAATCTCGGCTTGTTCTTAGCGGGCTTTCCTCCCGATCTCAGCTTGTTCTTAGCGTGCTTTCCTCCCGATCTTGCCATGTTCTTAGCACACTTTCCTCCCGATCTCGGCTTGTTGTTAGCATGCTTTCCTCCCGATCTCGGCTTGTTCTTAGCGTGCCTTCCTCCCGATCTCGGCTTGGTCTTAGCGCGTTTTCTTCTCAATCTCAGCTTATTCTTAGCGGGCTTTCCTCCCGATCTAGGTTTGTTCTTAGCGCGCTTTCCTTCCGATCTAGGTTGGTTCTTAGCGCGCTTTCCTCCTGATCTCACCTTGTTCTTAGTACGCTTTCCTCCCGATCTCACCTTGTTCTTAGCGCGCTTTCCTCCCGATCTCGGCTTGTTCTTAACGTGCTTTCCTCCCGATCTAGATTTGTTCTTAACGTGCTTTCCTCCCGATCTCACCTTGTTCTTAGTACGCTTTCCTCCCGATCTCACCTTGTTCTTAGCGCGCTTTCCTCCCGATCTAGGTTTGTTCTTCGCGGGCTTTCCTCCCGATCTCGGCTTGTTCTTAGCGGGCTTTCCTCCCGATCTAGGTTTGTTCTTCGCGCGCTTTCCTCCCGATCTCGGCTTGTTCTTAACGTGCTTTCCTCCCGATCTCACCTTATTCTTAGCGCGCTTTCATCCCGATCTAGGTTTGTCCTTAGCGCGCTTTCCTCCCGATCTCGCCTTGTTCTTAGTACGCTTTCCTCCCGATCTCAGCTTGTTCTTAGCGTGCTTTCCTCCCGATCTCAGCTTGTTCTTAGCGTGGTTTCCTCCTGATCTCAGCTTGTTCTTAGCGCGCTTTCCTCCGAAATCTCGGCTTGTTCTTAGCGGGCTTTCCTCCCAATCTTGCCATGTTCTTAGCGCGCTTTCCTCCCGATCTCGGCTTGTTCTTAGCGCGCCTTCCTCCCGATCTCGGCTTGTTCTTAGCGTGCTTTCTTCCCGATCTCGCCTTGTTCTTAGCATGCTTTCCTCCCGATCTCGCCTTGTTCTTAGCGTGCTTTCCTCCGTTCTCGGTTTGTTCTTAGCGCGCTTTCCTCCTGTTCTCGGTTTGCTCTTAGCGCGCTTTCCTCCCGGTCTTGGCTTGGTCTTAGCACGCTTTCCTCCCGATCTCGGCTTGGTCTTAATGCGCTTTCTTCTCAATCTCAGCTTATTCTTAGCGCGCTTTCCTCCTGATCTAGGTTTGTTCTTAGCATGCTTTCCTCCCGATCTCGCCTTGTCCTTAGCGCGCTTTCCTCCCGATCTCGCCTTGTTCTTAGTATGCTTTCCTCCCGATCTCAGCTTGTTCTTAGCGTGGTTTCCTCCTGATCTCGGCTTGTTCTTAGCGCACTTTCCTCCGAAATCTCGGCTTGTTCTTAGCGGGCTTTCCTCCTAATCGCGCCATGTTCTTAGCGCGCCTTCCTCCCGATCTCGGCTTGTTCTTAGCGTGCTTTCCTCCCGATCTCGCCTTGTTCTTAGCGTGCTTTCCTCCCGATCTAGGTTTGTTCTTAGCGTGCTTTCCTCCCAATCTAGGTTTGTTCTTAGCGCGCTTTCCTCCTGTTCTCGGTTTGCTCTTAGCGCGCTTTCCTCCCGATCTTGGCTTGGTCTTAGCACGCTTTCCTCCCGATCTCGGCTTGGTCTTAATGCGCTTTCTTCTCAATCTCGGCTTATTCTTGGCGTGCTTTCCTTCTGATCTAGGTTCATTCTTAGCGCGCTTTCCTCCTGATCTAGGTTTGTTCTTAGTGCGCTTTCCTCCCGATCTTGCCTTGTTCTTAGCGCGCTTTCCTCCCGATCTCGGCTTGTTCTTAACGTGCTTTCCTCCCAATCTCGCCTTGTTCTTAGCGCGCCTTCCTCCCGATCTCGGCTTGTTCCTAACGTGCTTTCCTCCCGATCTAGGTTTGTTCTTAGCGCGCTTTCCTCCTGATCTCGCCTTGTTCTTAGCGCGCTTTCCTCCCGATCTAGGTTTGTTCTTAGCGCGCTTTCCTCCCGATCTAGGTTTGTTCTTAGCGCGCTTTCCTCCTGATCTTGGCTTGTTCTTAGCGTGCTTTCCTCCCGATCTAGGTTTGTTCTTAGCGTGCTTTCCTCCCGATCTCGGCTTGGTCTTAGCGTGCTTTCCTCCCGATCTCGGCTTGGTCTTAACGCGCTTTCTTCTCAATCTCGGCTTATTCTTAGCGCGCTTTCCTCCCAATCTAGGTTTGTCCTTAGCGGGCTTTCCTCCCGATCTCGCCTTGTTCTTAACGCGCTTTCCTCCTGATCTCGGCTTGTTCTTATCACGCTTTCCTCCCGATTTAGGTTTGTTCTTAGCGCGCTTTCCTCCGATCTCGGCTTGGTCTTAGCGCGCTTTCCTCCCGATTCAGACTTGTTCTTAGCGTGCTTTCTTCTCTATCTCGGCTTGTTCTTAGCGTGCTTTCCTCCTGATCTCGGCTTGTTCTTAGCGTGCTTTCCTCCCGATCTCAGCTTGGTCTTAGCGCGCTTTCTTCTCTATCTCGGCTTGTTCTTAGCGTGCTTTCCTCCTGAACTCGCCTTATTCTTAGCGGACTTTCCTCCCGATCTAGGTTTGTTCTTAGCACGCTTTCCTCCCGATCTCGGCTTGGTCTTAACGTGCTTTCTTCTCAATCTCGGCTTATTCTTAGCACGCTTTCCTTCCGATCTCGGCTTGTTCTTAGCGCGCTTTCCTCCCGATCTAGGTTTGTTCTTAGCGCGCTTTCCTCCCGATCTCGGCATGTTCTTAGCGCGCTTTCCTCCTGATCTAGGTTTGTTCTTAGCGCGCTTTCCTCCCGATCTCGGATGTTCTTAGCGTGCTTTCCTTTAATTCAACCCGGTCACGCAAGAACCTCTGTGAGGTAGTCACTATTCCGACAGCTGCAGCAAGAGTTTGCAGCAAAGGAAGCAATTATTACCAATCATGTAGTTTACAGGAAACCTTGTTAATTAAAAAAAAATCTGTTACTCACAATAAAACATTCAATTTCCTCTTTCAAAAAAATCACAGCACGGGATTCTATGAAACGCAAACAAATCCAATTTCAAAAATTGTGACTTTTTAGGTAGTATTAAATACACAATCTTCATAACACCATTTTCTTAGTTTTTGGAATAAAACGATGAATGTTAGACCTGTCTCCGTGGAGTTTTTTTACACTGTGGAATTTACACCATGGCGTCTTCATACACACTGGAATTGAGGTTGCCCCCTATGTGCCTTATACTGGCACCATTTTCAATGCTCACTTCTCAGGAATATATTGAAATAGACTATACCACCATCATACGTGGGCAAGTCTGCAATCGCTGAATAATGAAGATGACTCTACTCGCTATTGATGCTGACTTTTCATATTAGTAAGTGGGAGACTTGGCAAATAGCAGACAATTTGGATAGAGACTGTCAACCTTTTCCTGGATTACAGTCGACGTAGGCACTGTGGTTGCCATATTCATCCTGAGGGTTGTTCAGGAAGTTAGGGGGCAATGCGTTTGATTCCCATTGTGGGTGAATGTATGGGAAGCCTTCTTTCAAGATAAGGTATTGGACATCCACATCAAAGTGAAATGGTAAGGGGCTAACTTCATGTAGAAGAAGAGGTGTGAAAGTATGCCTCACAGACCTGGTAGGTATTTTTAGTCAACTTGTGACACACCTCTGGAATAAATGAAACTTAAACACAGGCTCTCTAGCCTAGATGTAGGGGCATCACTATTGCACCATCCTTGGGAGAGATGTGGTAAGTGGCTGGGATGATTTGAAATACCTGCTAACAGATCTATAATTGCTTGATTGATAGAACGCGGAAGGGAGTGGTGTGGTGGAGAGAGATTTGAAGATACTTGGAAATTATGTTCGAATTGGAGTTATAGTAGGTCCTCAAGTCCACTCTGCCATTCACTAAGACCATGGATGATCTGATCTTAGAGAAACGAAGGAATTCTGCATCGACAAAAAAAAATCCATAGGCTGTATTACATAAGAGTAAAGAAAATAACATTGTTGAGAAATGAGAGATGTTAACAATATATTTAAGCTTGTTGCCATAATGCTCAGTGACAGTGATGTGAAATTACATTGAAGGATCGAGGTTGAGCTGAAATTGTGCCTCTCTGTGAATCATGACTCATAGAACATTGTGCCGTGGCCATCAGAACAGTGTGTAAAGTAATGACATTGCGGCAATAGAAAGAGATAGAGCAGAGGGCAAGAATTAGATTATATTACCTACAGTATGGAAACAGGCCCTTCAGCCCAACAAATTCACACTGACCCTCCGAAGAGTAACCCACCCAGCCCCATTCCCCTACCCTATATTTACCCCTGACTAACACTATGGGCAATTTAGCATGGCCAATTCACATCTTTGGACTGTGGGAGGAAACCCGACCACCCAGGGGAAACCTGTGCAAACACGGGGAGAACATGCAAACTCCACACAGGCAGTCACCCAATGCAGAATTGAACCCAGGTCCGTGGTGCTGTGAGGCAGCAGTGCTAACTGCTGAGCCAGTGTGCTGCCCCTAATTTTATTGAAATCAAATTCACCATAGTGGGATTTGAGGCAATAACCAGTCAGCATCAACCTGAGCCTCTGCATAACAAGGTCAATAACCTTACCAGTGCGCCACCACATCCTAGAGTAGAAATGATTATGGTGATGAAGGGACTCAGTTTCGAAGGGCAAAGATGTAGACTTAAGCATATTCTCACTAGGAATGAAAAGGTTGAGAGGTTGTTCATTTATACATTTCAGGATTCTTAAATGAGCAGACAATAACGACTCTAAGGAGCTATTTCACACCGTCTGACCAGAGGACAAGTCCTGCACAGTAAAGGTTTTAAGGTAAGAAGGGAATGATTTTAAAAGGTACATGAAAGGCAACGTTTTCACAGAGAGGGTGGTGCATATATGGAAGTAGTGGAGGCAGATAGAATTAGAATCCCTACACTGTGGAAACAGGCCCTTCAGTTCAAAATGTAGAGTAACCCATCCAGACCCATTTCCCAACCTCTTTTTACCCCTGACTAATGCACCTAACCTACACATCCTTGAACGCTGTGGGGCAATTTAGCATGGCCAATTCACCCTCACATCTTTGGATTGTGGGAAACTGGAGCACCCAGAGAAACCCATGCAGATACAGGGGAGAGCATGCAAACTTCACACAGTTGCCAAAGGCTGTGATCAAACCCAGGTCTCTGGCACTGTGAGGCAGTAATGCTAACCACTGAGCCACTGTGCCACCCTAATATGATCGCAACATCTAAAAGACATTTGGACAGGTATATGGATACAAAATATTTAGAGGGATATGGGCCAAGCACAGTTTAGTTTGAGAAATCTGGTCAGCATGGACAGGTTGGATTGAAGGGTTTGCTTCCGAGCTGTATGATCCAATGAATGAAGTCAAAGATAATGTGCAGAAATGATCTTTGAATAAAGAGGTAGTTGGCTGGTGTACAGAATATATCTTCTAGGGAAGCCATTGGAAAGTATTGATGGTTTGCGCACAGCTTTAATACTGGTAGACCTTTTCACATAACAATGTTTTGGAACACATGAAATGAGTCATTGGAGGCATACCATGCCATGTGGTAAGTGTAACATGCTCTGGAGGAACATGTGACATTGGGTGCTTAACTTCGGTGGTTCAAATAGTCTACGTCTGCTCCTAATCCCTATGGTTTCCAGAGCAGTTCACCACTGGAGGTTCCCTCTTGTCATGCCTGGACCTAATGAGGCTGATTGCTGTGAGTAATCAACACCTTCAGGCTGGATCAAGAATCACGAAGGGTGTAATGTCAGGGTGTAACTCTTGAGCAGGAATCTGGGGGGGATGCCCAACCTCTGCTCCATGTTAGAGCCAACAACACAGGAAACATTAGGGAAAGGAGCACATGCAGAGCACCAGGAAGGAAAGCTACTTTGAAGAGCAGGTGCCAGTCTTGAGATTAGTACTCAAGACATACCAAGGAATGGGTCTGGATGGGTTAGTCTACTTGTTGGGCCAAAGGGTCTGTTTCCACACGGTAGGGATTCTAATCATTTTTCTAATTGATACAAGTTATAAAGGTCAAAAGATGTGGGATGGAGAAATTCCAGTTTCATGGGACACATGGCAGTATTATCCTAAGGATTCAGCTATGACAACAGGTCAGGCTGGGACCAAGGGTCCTCGTGGAATGGGTAATTAGGATTGCACGTCCAACATTAAAATAGTAACAGGGTGGGAGGGATATCATAGAAATCACATTAAAAGAATAAGGAAATGAGAGTCAAAAGCGCTTTTCAAGCAACACATTTTCAGCTCTTATCTCCAGCATCTGCAGTCCTCACTTTCTCCTAAATAATAATAGTACAAAGTTATAGAGTGGCACAGTGGCTCAGTGGTTAGCACTGCTGCCTCACAGCACCAGGGACACGGGTTTGACTGTGTGGAGTTTGCACATTCTCCCTGTGCCTGCATGGGTTTCCTCTGGGTGCTCCGGTTTCCTCCCACAGTCCAAAGATGTGCAGGTTAGGTGAATTGACCATGCTAAATTGCCTGTAGTGTTAGGTGTATTAGTCAGGAGTAAATATAGGGTAGTGAACGGGTCTGGATGAGTTACTGTTTGGAGTTACGGTGTGGACATGTTGGGCTGAAGGCTGTTTCCATACCGTAGGGAATCTAATCTAAATGGGCAGAGAGCAAATAAAGCTGTACAGCATGAAGACTAAGCAACTTGCAAAAGTGATGAAAAATATAAATAATTTAAAATTTTGTTGTGGCTGACTCTTACGCTGAGGGGAAAAGCCTATATTTTCTTTGTGCCTTTAATTCCAAAGTGAAACTGTGGATTATTTTGAAAAGGGCTTAATTGGGTTTTCTACCAACCATTTTAGTCCCAGGAAATGCTTGTATTACCAGAGGTTATAATAGGGCTAAAAGATAAATTTGTTAGTTTGGAGATCAGATCACAATTGGCTCTCAGAAGCTGCAATTTGAAAAGACAGTAAAATTGACCAAGGACTGAAGGTGGAATACAGAAAATATCAGTTTACGAGGAGATGATAGTGGAATTACATTCCTAAAATACTGAGCCATCATCCGATGCAACCTGCAATCTGAAAGATGTATTCATCTTGATTACAATGGAAAGGTTTAGACACCTGAGGCAGGGCAAAACTCTTTAACCATGTTACACAGGTGCCATCTTCATCCAAGTCAGTAAAAAGTGAGCAGTTATTTCTGTTTGTTTACCAAGTGCTCTGTTAGCATGCCTGTGTGGGATCCCCTCCTGCAGAGCCCACTGCAGCTAATTATTGCCACACAAAAGCCTTTTGAAGTATCATTGACAGTGACAGCACAGGAGAAGGCCATTCACATCAGGATGTCTGCACGAAGGAGCAATTTACTCAGTGTCATTCTCTCCACAACCCTGTGTGTTTTCCCTTTTTCATTAACAGTCAGATTCCCTTCTGGTTACCTCAATCAAAGTTGCCTCCAACATGCTCTAAGGCAGTGCATTCCAGATCCTACACACTCACTGTTCAATTTTGCTTCTTTTACCTGCCAAGACCATGGTCGTTTTATTTTGACTTGTTTTTTGATTGTGGACCAAAATACAAAAATAAGTTTTAGAAATGAAACAAGGATTGTTGAGTGATTGCTGCAGCTTTTGAAGAGCGTGTAACCTGACACAGTGTTGTAAGTGTTTTTTAAACTGATGCTGGCTTTGAGTAGTGTTTAAAGTGAAGCCTGCAGAGGCAGAGCTAATGGGTATATACACATAAAGAAGGGGCAAGAAACTGGTAGCTGATTGGATTTTAGACGAGTGACCAGTCATTGGTGACAAAGGCATTCTGGCATTCCAGATGGGCCAACCGAAATAGGGAACTAATGGTGGACGATAATAAACTTACCATGGAGTTACAAAAGATGGACAATGATTAAAGCATGCTGGGAAATAGAAGCCAGCCTTGACCAAAGTGTCTGTGCTAATTCACATGCTGCAGAATCCAGACAGGCTAACCTGACAGCTGCAGACCCTGCAATACACACCTGACATTGGGCTTGAATGAGACAGTGAAATGTCGCCTTTGGGAGCAGCAAGTCATTCTGTAGACACCGAGGTCCCTAGCACCTTTTCTTTTATTTCAAAAATATACTTTATTCATAAAATAATTTGATGGTCTATACAGTTGGTCATGCCATACATATGTAAACATTTGCATACAGAGATCAGAATTTATCATTTGTACATACAGGTCTGTACGTTTATCAATCATATGTCCATATATTTAGCTGATGCGTCAGCAGAGCCCAAAAGACTGCGTGGGCCCCCTGTTCTTCTTAGGCAGGCAGATGTTGCACGGTGGTCTTTCCCCACCGCGCCTTGGCGGCAGCTGCCCCAAGCTTCAGCGCGTTCCTCAACCCATTGTCCTGGACCTTGGAATGTGTCAGTCTGCAACACTCAGTCAGGGTCAACTCCTTCAGCTGGAAGGTCAACAGGTTTCGGACTGCCCAGAGAGCGTCCTTCACCGAGTTGATGATCCTCCAGACACTTTTGATGTTCACCTCGGTGTGTGTCCTGGGGAACAGACCGTAGAGCACGGAGTCCCGCATCACGGTGCTGCTCAGGATGAACCTCGACAAACACCACTGCATTCCTCTCCAGACTTGGTGCTTGTTGGAGGGTATGTGCACCCAGCACCTACAATAATGGACACCTAAGGGCCACCCTGCCATCAATATGCCAACACCTGGTTAGGTCTGTTTGATCAGGATAATCGAACCTAATCAATCCATTGACAGATCCCCCCCAAATGGATGCAAAGACTTGGAAGGATCGCGGCAAAGCCCCGTTCAGTGCAGGAACTCAAGAATAACCACTGAAAGAGAAGACACCTCCAAGACCATCGGAGGAAGAAGACGACACCATCACATAGAGCCTGGCCAAGTTCTAGTGTGGTGGTATATGATCATACAAGGTTAGGCAGCATCCAAGGAGCAGGAGAGTCGACGTTTCGGGTATGAGCCCCATTTCAGGAATGAGCCCATGAAGAAGCCCTTCCTGAAGAAGGGCTCATGCCCGAAACGTCGACTCTCCTGCTTCTTGGATGCTGCCTGACCTGCTGTGCTTTTCCAGCAACACATTTTCAGCTCTGATCTCCAACATCTGCAGTCCTCACTTTCTCCTCATACAAGGTTAGGTAAAGTATAAGATCGTTTGTAGGGTTTATCGTGAGTTTATAGTATACTTTATTGTTCTAATATTAATTGTGTTCATTAAACGAATATTATTGTTTATAAGATCAACTCGCAGTTCTTTTGCTTGAACTAAGAAGTTAAACACACTGTGTGGAAATGCAAGACATCTCTGTACTTGGCTTCCAGATAGCTAAACAGCTTGACATTGTGAACAAGACAGGGAGAAGCTATCGGTCCTCCACAGACTTAAGAGCTATTTTCCGTTCTATAAGAAAATAAAGCAATTTAAACCAAAACAAAACCAGTTTTATTTTTCCTTCGGCAATTGCTATAAGCCGTGACATCTTATTAAGTCACAGACTTTTATAAGTGTGACCTTAAACAAGTGAAAAGCATCAACAGAAAGAAGATCAAGAAGCAGTGTTCTGATCAGCACAAGAACCATCTCAGTAGATTTGTGGACAGAAACCACTGAACTGGTGTCTCACTCTTTCCCTCCTCCCATAACACCCATGTTGTGTTTTCTAACTGTTTCTGGCTGTGTGTGTGTCTATTTGTAAGGGGGAGAGTTTTAACTAGTATTGAATTAGTATCTATCTAGTAGTTTTAACTATGCTGACAGTTTCATAATTGTTTACCTGTAGTGAGAGTCTATTTATTTGTAATATAAAGGAATTCTTATTAAGTACGGAAACCTGGTCTGTGATTTCCTTCAGCCTGGATCTAAAAGACTGGTAAATTGAGAAATTTTGCACATGTTTAAAAATCTTTAATTTTTGTGATGACTCTGAAATAGTGGGGCTTGATTTTCAGTGCATCAATCCAATGGTGTGTAACAGGCAAATTACCTTAAATATGTGCCCTCTCATTCTTGATCTGTTCATGAGTAGGCGCAGTTTTGCCTAATCCACTCTGTCGTGATCCCTCATGATTTTGACTGACAGTGCAGTTGTAATACTTACTGCCAAGGTATTTATTAATTTCCCATTCCATGCCTCTCATGCCATATCCCTTTCATTTCTTCTCCTCTTCTTAACCCCATGCCTTCTTCCACCACCCTCTTTCCATTCCTCCATCCACTCCAATCCATTTGTCCTCCCCCACGTCTCTCACTGCCTACGGTGTACCCCCACCCCATTAAATATTGTGTTAAGTCCAGTCAGATTGTTCAGCAAATGTATAATGATTAGACCTTCTGCTGAAATAGATGTATAAAAACGGTGTTGTGAGGGCTTAAGTGAATGAAAGTATATGAAGGCAGAGTGGGAATGGGCTACTGAGTTGGATGATCAGCCATGATCATATAGAGTGGCAGAGAAGGCTTGAGGGGCCAAAAGGCTTGCTCTCATCACGTCAAAAACTCATGCTTCCAAATACACCTGTTGGTCCATAACCTGGTGTTGTGTGATTTTTAACTTTGGCCACCTCAGTCCAACACCGGCTCCTCCAAATCTATGATATTCAGTTCACCCAGGCACTGCCCATCGTCCAAAACAGTACAGAAGCCAAACTTGTGTATTGTCACAGATGTCCAGGGCAGCCTCCACAAGTTCACTTTAAACTGTCTTCCGGCCACAGTCATTGCTCATCCCTAGTTACCCTTGAGAAGGTGAGGAGTGGTGAGTCTTCCGCCGAACTGCTGTGCTCCATGTCGTGAAGATGTTCCCAGAGAGCTGGAGTTCCAGGATTGTGACCCAGCAATGTTGGAGTAACGGTTGATATTTGTCCAAATTAGGATGGTACATGTCTCGGGGAACAAAGTGAGATGTGATGGTGTCCCTATGCTGTTGTTGCTCTTGTCCTCTGCAACAGAAGCTACAGGAAGCCTCAGTTGATTATTCTGGGGCACCATGTAGATGCTACTCACTGTAGCCATGCAGCATCAATGATGGGGTTGGAACTGGTGCATTGGATATGGAAGGAGTATGTGAGGTCTGCAGATGCTGGAGATCAGAGCTGAAAATGTGTTGCTGGAAAAGCGCAGCAGGTCAGGCAGCATCCAAGGAACAGGAAATTCGACGTTTCGGGCATAAGCCCTTCATCAGGAATGAGGAAAGTGTCCTGCAGGCTAAGATAAAAGATAGGGAGGAGGGACTTGGGGGAGGGGCGATGGAGATGTGATAGGTGGAAGGAGGTCAAGGTGAGGGTGATAGGCCGGAGTGGGGTGGGGGCGGAGAGGTCAGGAAGAAGATTGCAGGTTAGGAGGGCGGTGCTGAGTTTGAGGGAATCGACTGAGACAAGGTGGGGGGAGGGGAAATGAGGAAACTGGAGAAATCTGAGTTCATCCTTTGTGGTTGGAGGGTTCCCAGGCGGAAGATGAGGCGCTCTTCCTCCAACCGTCGTGTTGTTATGTTCTGGCGATGAACATCCAACCACAAGGGAACCCTCCAACCACAAAGGATGAACTCAGATTTCTCCAGTTTCCTCATTTCCCCTCCCCCCACCTTGTCTCAGTCGATTCCCTCGAACTCAGCATCGCCCTCCTAACCTGCAATCTTCTTCCTGACCTCTCCGCCCCCACCCCACTCCGGCCTATCACCCTCACCTTGACCTCCTTCCACCTATCACATCTCCATCGTCCGCCCGCCCCCCCCAAGTCCCTCCTCCCTACCTTTTATCTTAGCCTGCTGAACACACTTTCCTCATTCCTGATGAAGGGCTTATGCCCGAAACGTCGAATTTCCTGTTCCTTGGATGCTGCCTGACCTGCTGTGCTTTTCCAGCAACACATTTTCAGCGCTGGATATGGAATCCAAAAGCAGTGGCACTGATCATGGCAACTGCGCTGCCTCAGACAGGGTTGAGTTTCTCCAAGTCTCCCCCCAGCAAGGTGAGTGATGACTATTCCATCAGACCTTGACCTAGGACTTGTGGGGCCTGAGTTGACTTTCGAGGGTGGTGGAAGGGGTGGTGTATTTTGTTTGCCACAAAAACCAGATGGAGACATTTGAAAGCTTCAGCGATGTTCATGCATTTGACGGGAGATACCCTCTCCCCACGGGAAAAATGGATCTGCTCAAACTGTCACTAAATATTTTGCATACGTACTACATCATTTAAATGATACATATGATTCCATTTATCTGTTCATGGTCAAATTCCAGCTATGATAATAATAATAAATTAACACCAGGACATATACACAGGAAGGGAGGGAGCTAAACAGATAACCAACTACAATGTCTTTAGTCTTGTTTTGAAGGGACATGTAGTGCTTACTGACAGGTAAATCTTATCTGCTTATTGCCCCAGTACAATGGCTTAATGTTTCAGGATGACACATCCAGTCTCTTCTTGGGAAAAGAGTACATGGCAGTGGTATCATTTCCCTGTCCTGTCTAATTCTAACTCTGGGGCATCACCATTTGTTTTAACCCTTTTCTCCTTTGTTCTCTCAATATGTCTGACCTCTAGATGGATTAATTCAACAACTTTTCGATAGTGGTGTTCTTGCTCCAAATCCTGCTGAAGATTATTTAAACTTTTATTTTCCTCCTATCATGGGAGCTGGGGAAGATTCCATATCCATCATTATTTAGTGACACTGCCCACTATGTATCCATGTTGGACAAGAGCAATCTGATACCCTCCATAACTTTCCAAGCTGGCAGACAGTGAGCTCATTCTCTCAGTGAAATAGCATTGGCTATTCACAGGGCTTGTAAGTCCCATTGAAGTCTTCAAGATACTAACAGGAAAAGGCAGGGTTAATAAAGATAAACTATGCCCACTGGTTGGTGCTTCTAGAAATTAGGACCACACTGTTCAGGAGAGATGTTAGGAAACACTAGTAAACATAAGGGATTTTTTTTTTTAGATTACTTACAGTGTGGAAACAGGCCCTTCAGCCCAACAAGTCCACACCGACCCGCCGAAGCACAACCCACCCATACCCCTACATTTACCCCTTACCTAACACTACGGGCAATTTAGCACGGCTAATTCACCTCACCCGCACATCTTTGGACTGTGGGAGGAAACCGGAGCACCCAGAGGAAACCCACGCAGACACGGGGAGGTGTTATATGTTTGGAACTCTTTTCCACAAGTGGTATAGAGTCGTACAGCATAGAAACAGACCCTTCAGCTCAACCAGTCCACACCGGCCATAATTCCAAACTTAAATAGTCACACCTGCCTGCGCTTGGCCCATATCCCTCCAAATGTTTCTTATTTATGTACTGAAACAAATATCTTTTAAATATTATAGCTAGTTGGTGCTCAATCAGTTGTTAGTTTTAAATCTGAGATGGGTATCTTTTTGTTAACCAATGGAATTAAAGAATATGGGTCAAAGGCAAGTACGTGGAGTTAGACCACGGATCAGCCATACTCTCATTGAATGGCAGAACAGACTCCTATTCTTACGTTTCTGTGTTCCTATATGAGATATAGAGAGTGCTGATTGATTGATTGAGTGCTTTCGATATATAAATAGAGACCACTGGGTTAGTAGTTAGGAGGTTGGCATATTGTAATGGTACATTTTGTAAATAAAGAAATTCACACTCAAGAAAGAGGATGTGTATCTAATTTCATGTTTCACCATCTGGCTTGGGAGCTCTTTATCATGAGGCGATAACATGTTACCCTACACTGGGGTCAAGGTGTTCAAAGTCTTATGCAGGTTGCTGAGCATCGGAGTTTCATGATTGTGTTGCTTGAACTTTATCTGTATATAAATCTCAGGTGGTTGCTAATCGATAACTGCAGGTTACATATTAGCCTGATATTGCTAATCAGATTGAAGCCTTCTATTGGTACAAGACTGCCAGATCTGCATACGAGCAGAGGGCAGGCTACTTCGGGGATTTGAGCTGGTTATTGTTTTGCTGCGAGCCAAGGCTGAGGATGAAGAACTGGCACATCGCTTTGATCACCGGAATCACCGGAGCCGTTGCCCTTGTCGTCGGACTCCTGATCGGCCACTATGCCATCCTGAAGCCTGGCCACGCAGAACAGGGGCATGGCTCCACTGGGGACATTGACGAGTCCCTCATCCAGCACTTCATGAGCGAGATTGACAACAAGCGGATCGAGGACAACTTGAGGTATGGGTATGGAGGAGGGTGTGGCTGAAACTAGAGATGTGTTCAATTCTGGCCACCAGAGCTTAGGGAAGACATCAAGGTCATGGCGAGGGTGCCGTAGATATTCACCTGGGATGACGGCTTTCAGGGGATGTGGAGAGACTGAAAAAGCTGGTACTGTTTTCTTTAGAACAGAGGAGGTTAAGGGGAGGATTTAACAGCAGTGTTTGAAATTATGAAGAACTTCCTAGTGTAAATGAGGAGAAATCATTGCCAGGGACCAAGGGGAGTGGATAACCAGAGGGACACAGATTTGAGATAATCGGCAAAAAAAAAGCCAATATGGTTTGGCTACTCACAGAATTATTACAGTGCGCAAGGAGCCCATTTGACCCATCGTGTCTGCACAAGCTCATTAAGTGAAACCATTACCTAGCGCCAGTCTCCTGCTCTCTCCAACACCCTTGTGTCTTATTTTTATCCAAGTAGTCATCCAAAGCCTTCTTGAATCCCTCCATTGAGCCTTCTCTACCACACTTCAGGGCTGTTTTGATTTACAGTTGGTTGTTTAGATTAGGTTCAATTCCCTGCAGTGTGGAAACAGGCCCTTTGGCCCAGTTAGTCCCCACCGAACCTCCGAAGAGTGACCCACCCAGACCCATTTCCCTCTGATCAATGCACCTAACATTATTGTCAATTTAGCATGGTCGATTCACCTGACCTGCACATCTGTGGGAGGAAACCGGAGCATCTGGAGGAAACCCATGCAGACATGGGGAGAACGTACAAACTCCACACAGACAGTCTGGAATCGAACCTGGGTCCCTGGTGCTGTGAGGCAGCAGTGCTAACCACTGGGCCACTGTGCCGTTGTTAGCGCAGACAGTGAGTGTGATGTAGAACACTGTCTGAAGCACTGCTGAAGCAGATTCAATTGCAACTTTCCAATGGAAATCATACAAGTAAGATGTGGGAGCAGAAGATTATCCGTAAGTCCATTGGGTTTACTCTGTCATTCAATGCCATCATGGCTGGTCTGACAATCCTCAACTTTCCTGCCTTTTCCCATAACCCTTGATTCCCTTACTGACTAAAACTTTGTCTCTCAACCTTGAACATACCTATCAACCTAGCCTCAAAAGTTCTTGCGGCAAAATTCCCTCTGATCTGAAAGAAATTCCTCTTTACCTCTGTCCTAAATGGGTGGCGCATTATTCTGCGATTATCCCCTCTGGTGCTAGACTCTCCCACAGGGGAAGTGACCTTTCTACATCTACCCTGTCAAGCCCTGTAAACTCTTTTATGTTTCAATAAGTTGCCGCTCATTATTCTACATTCCAATAAGCATAGGCCCAATCTGCTCAACATCTCCTCTGTAAGACAGTCTTTTCATAAGTGGAGCTTTGACAAAGGGTCAGTTAGACTCGAAACGTCAGCTCTTTTCTCTCCCTACAGATGCTGCCAGACCTGCTGAGATTTTCCAGCATTTTCTCTTTTGGTTTCAGATTCCAGCAGTAATTTGCTTTTATCCGTTTTTTCATCAGTGGTATCACCTTGTGCAGGATAACTAACCCAATGTCATTACCATAATGCTCCACTCTTTTATAAGAAGTGTGAAGTGAGACAGTTTGACGGAAAGGATTGTGAAGAGGCAGCATCAACTCAATGGCATAGTTCTAGGGTGTTCAAGAACACGGAAACCTAGTGGGGGGGGGGGTGCATAGGTGACATATCGAGTGAGTAGTCAGCAAAGTGTCAGCTCACTTGGGAATCCTGGAGTCACCACAAAAGTTAAACATTCTAAAATGTGAGTAAATTTACGCCAATTTACCTGATTTTAGACCCAAGTTGATGTAAAGGAAGGACCAGGTGTCTGTACTTAACAAGAACGACTATTTATTCCATATAAATAAGGCCTAGTTAAGGGTGAACAGTTAGAAACCTTCAGCATGTAACTCTACCAATTAAAACTGCATATAAACTCCCTTTTACACTCACACGGATAAGAGAATTTTTAAAAAAAAGAATTGGTGTTGTGGATGGAGGGAAAACTGTTAAGATGGATTGACCATGCTAAATTGTTCATAGTGTCCTCGGATGTGTAAGTTCGATAGCTTAGCCAATGGGAATGCAGGGTTATATAGATAAGGTAATGGGTGGGTCTGGATTGAATGCTGTTCAGGTCAGTGTGGACCTGGTGGGCTGCTTCCACATCGTAGGAATTCTATGTATAGGTAGTCCAGCTAGGGAAGCAGACGTATTGAATCATATATTTGGGCAGAGAATTTTGGGAATAGTGATCATAATTCTGCAAGTTTTAAAGTTCTAACATAGTTACGTAAGAGGATAAGTCTGGTCCTCAGATGAAAGTACTAAATTGAGGGAAGGCCTCTTACAACGGTATTAGGAAAAATTGGATTGGGCCAGTAGTTTGAAGGTAAATCCACATTTGATATGTGGGAGTCATTTAAAAGCCGGTTGACCAGAGTTTAGGACCAGTATGTTCCTGTGAGGTAATGTAAGGTTTAGGAAACATAGATTAAACAAGGCTCTTGAGGAGTGTGAAGAAAACAGAAAAGAACTTAAGAATGAAATTAGCAGGGCCAGAAAGGACAAGGGAATGACCTTGGAAATAAGGATTAAGGATAATCCCAAGACATTTTATGGAATTTATGTGTGGAGCCAGAGGAATGGATGAAGCCCTTAATGAGTACTTCACAACGCTATTCACTAAGGAGAAAGACCTGGATGTCAAGTTTAGAGAGGGATATGTTTATTCTCTAAGGTGTATCAGTATTAAGAAGAAGGAGGTGTTGGGTATCTTGAAAAAGATTAGCGTAGGTAAGTCCCCAGCGGCTGAAGGGATCTATGCCAGGTTACTGAAGGAGGCAAGGGGCCTTGACAGAAATCTTTTATCCTCTTTAGCCACAGGTAGCATCACAGAAGACTGGAGAATAGCCAGGGTTGCTCCTTTGTTCAAGAATGGCAGCAAGGATAATCCAGGAAATTATAGGCACTTTTCGGGATAGTCAGCTTAATGCAGGGGAGTGGGGGGTAGAGGGGGGAGGTTTACTGCTCCTCGGATGCTGCCTGAACTGCTGTGCTTTTCCAGCACCACTCTAATCTAGACTCTGGTTTCCAGCATCTGCAGTCATTGTTTTTGCCTTAATGCAGGGAAGGTCTTGTCTCAAACATCCAGTTGAGGTTTTTGAGGAACTGACAAAGATGATTGTTTAGGGTAAGGCAGTGGATGAAGAATTTGACATGGTGGCTGGTCCAGGAAATCAAATTGCATGGAATCAGTGCTGAGTTGGCAAGTGGATACAAAATTGGTGTGGCCATAGAAGGCAGAGGATAGTTGTTTCCTGACATGAGGTCTGTGACCACTGATATTCCGGAAGGATCAGTGCTGGGACCTCTGTTGTTTGTAATATATATGTATAAATGATTTGGATGAAAATATTGATGGTCTGATTAGCGAATTTGCAGATGACATGATAATTGATGGCTCAATGGATATTGAGGAAGGATGTCAATGGATGTGGCAGGAGATAGATCAGCTGGAAAGTTGGATGAGAAAAGGCAAATGGAGTTTAATCTGGACAAGTGTGTGGTGATGCATTTTGGGAGGTCAAATACAAGAGGAAAGTATATTGTAAATGGCTGGGCCCTGAGGACCATTGATATACAGAGGGATTTTGGGGTGTAAGGCTGTAGCTCCCTGAAAGTGGCAACACGAGTGGATAAGATGGGAAAAATATTGTACAGCATGCTTGCCTTTATCGGTTTGGGCATTGAGTTTAAAAGTTGGCGAGTCATGATGCAACTACATAAGACTTTGGTCAGGCCACATTTGGATACTGCCGCATCATAAGAAAATGTGGAGGCTTTGGAGAGGGTGCAGAAGAGGTTTACCAGGATGTTACCTAGATTGAAGAGTATTTGCTATAAGGAGAGAGGTTTGACAAACTTGGGTTGTTGGAGGCTGAGTGAGCAACCTGATCGTAATTTATAAAATAATGAGAGGCATGGATAGGGTGGACAGTTGGCATGTTTCCCCCAGGATGGAAATATCAAATACCAGGGGTCATAGGTTTAGGGTGAGAGGAGGCAAGTTCAAAGGAAGTGTGCAAGGAAAGTATTTTACAGGGTAGTTGGTGTCTGGAATGCACTGCCAGGGGAGATGGCAGAAGCAAATCCAACAGCAAAGTTAAAGAGGCATTTTACAGACACGTGAATAGGCAGAGACTAGCAGGATCATGTGCAAGTGGATGAGATTAATAGAGAGTAGCATCATGGTCAGCACAGACGTGGTGGGTCAAAGGGCCTGTTTCTGTGCTGTACTGTTCTATGTTGAAAATGCGTTGCTGGTTAAAGCACAGCAGGTCAGGCAGCATCCAAGGAATAGGAAATTCGACGTTTCGGGCATAAGCCCTTCATCAGGAATGAGGAGAGGGTGGCAGGCAGGTTAAGATAAAAGGTAGGGAGGAGGGACTTGGGGGAGGGGCGATGGAGATGTGATAGGTGGAAGGAGGTCAAGGTGAGGGTGATAGGCCGGAGTGGGGTGGGGGCGGAGAGGTCAGGAAGAAGATTGCAGGTTAGGAGGGCGAAGCTGAGTTGAGGGAACTGACTGAGACAAGGTGGGGGGAGGGGAAATGAGGAAACTGGAGAAATCTGAGTTCATTCCTTGTGGTTGGAGGGTTCCCAGGCGGAAGATGAGGCATTCTTCCTCCAACCGTCGTGTTGTTATGTTTTGCCGGTGGAGGAGTCCAAGGACCTGCATGTCCTCGGTGGAGTGGGAGGGAGAGTTAAAGTGTTGAGCCACGGGGTGGTTGGGTTGGTTGGTCCGGGTGTCCCTGAGGTGTTCTCTGAAGCGTTCCGCAAGAAAGCGGCCCGTCTCCCCAATGTAGAGGAGGCCACATCGGGTGCAGCGGATGCAATAGATGATGTGTGTGGAGGTACAGGTGAACTTATGGCGGATATGGAAGGATCCCTTGGGGCCTTGGAGGGATGTGAGGGAGGAGGTGTGGGCGCAAGTTTTACATTTCCTGCGGTTGCAGGGGAAGGTGCCGGGAGTGGAGGTTGGGTTGGTGGGGGGTGTGGACCTGACGAGGGAGTCACGAAGGGAGTGGTCTTTGTGGTACTGTTCTATGCTCTGTTTAAAGTGATCAGCCTGTAGTTGCCCATGTAATGGGTGTATTTATGTGATTTAGATTTTGTCACTTTAGGACAGATCATGTTACATACAGACCCTTACTGAGAAAGGAATTACATTATGTGATATGGGGAAATCACTTCGAGACAAAATAAACTGCAGATGTTGGAATCCAAGGAAGACAAACAGGATGCTGGAAGAGCACAGCAGGCCAGACAGCATCAGGAGGAGGAGAGGCCAACATTTCGGGTGTAACCTGAAGAAAGGTTTCAGTCCTGAAAAAGGGTTACACCGAAAACGTTGACCTCCTGATGCTGTCTGGCCTGCTGTGTTCTTCCAGCCTCCTGCTTGTCTTCCTTGGGGAATCATTTGGCGATCTGAAAACAGCAGCAAATACACTGACTCACAATGCCACAAGGTATCTGTGATGTAGAGGTGCTGATGTTGGACTGGGTTGGACAAGGTCAAAAATCACATGACACCAGGATGGACTATAACCTGACAAGATATCTGCTCAGTCATTGCATGTATGTATTTGATTTGATGTTCCGGGCACTCATATACTGTATTGAATTTTCCTGTCATAGGGAACTGTCTAAAAAGCCACATATGGCCACAACCAAAGGGGATATTGATCTGGTCAAGTTGATGTTAGACAGATGGCAGAACAAAGAGACAGGTTTGGATGAAGCAAAGAAGGTGACGTACAATGTGTGGTTGTCCTTTCCACAGAAGGACAAGCCCAACAGTGTTACTGTAGGTAAGAACACCCACTTCAGCAATCACATCAAATATCCCAGCACAGATCGGACTCGGTAAAGGTTTCTCTGCACTGTCTAGTCATGCAATTCCACAGGAATTGGATTCAGTGTAATGCTCTCTGTACACTGGCCCCGTCAAACACTCCCCAGGTCAGGGACAGCATGGGGTTAGATACAGAGTAAAGCTCCCTCTATACTGTCCCCCATCAAACACTGCTGAAAATGTGTTGCTGGTCAAAGCACAGCAGGCCAGGCAGCATCTCAGGAATAGAGAATTCGACGTTTCGAGCATAAGCCCTTCATCAGGAATGAGAGAGAGTAGCCAAGCAGGCTAAGATAAAAGGTAGGGAGGAGGGACTTTGGGGAGGGGCGATGGAGGTGGGATAGGTGGAAGGAGGTCACGGTGAGGGTGATAGGCCGAGTGGGGTGGGGGCGGAGAGGTCAGGAAGAAGATTGCAGGTTAGGAGGGCGGTGCTGAGTTGAGGGAACCGACTGAGACAAGGTGGGGGGAGGGGAAATGAGGAAACTGGAGAAATCTGAGTTCATTCCTTGTGGTTGGAGGGTTCCCAGGCGGAAGATGAGGCGCTCCTCCTCCAGCCGTCGTGTTGTTATGTTCTGCCGGTGGAGGAGTCCAAGGACCTGCATGTCCTCGGTGGAGTGGGAGGGAGAGTTAAAGTGTTGAGCCACAGGGTGGTTGGGTTGGTTGGTCCGGGCGTCCCTGAGGTGTTCTCTGAAGCGTTCCGCAAGTAAGCGGCCTGTCTCACCAATATAGAGGAGGCCACATCGGGTGCAGCGGATGCAATAGATGATGTGTGTGGAGGTACAGGTGAACTTGTGGCGGATATGGAAGGATCCCTTGGGGCCTTGGAGGGAAGTGAGTGTGGAGGTGTGGGCGCAAGTTTGCCCTCCTAACCTGCAATCTTCTTCCTGACCTCTCCGCCCCCACCCCACTCCGGCCTATCACCCTCACCTTGACCTCCTTCCACCTATCCCACCTCCATCGCCCTTCCCCCAAGTCCCTCCTCCCTACCTTTTATCTTAGCCTGCTTGGCTACTCTCTCTCATTCCTGATGAAGGGCTTATGCTCGAAACGTCGAATTCTCTATTCCTGAGATGCTGCCTGGCCTGCTGTGCTTTGACCAGCAACACATTTTCAGCTGTGATCTCCAGCATCTGCAGACCTCATTTTTTACCCCATCAAACACTCCCCAGGACAGGGACAGCACGGGGTTAGATACAGAGTAAAGCTACCTCTACACTGTCCCCCATCAAACACGCCCCAGGACAGGGACAGCACAGAGTTAGATGCACAGTAAAACTCTCTCTACACTGAGCCTCATTAAACACTCCCCAGTACAGGGACAGTACAGGGTTAGATACAGAGTAAAGCTCTCTCTACACTGTCCCCCATCAAACACTCCCAGGACAGGGACAGCACGGGGTTAGATACAGAGAAAAGCTCCCTCTACACTGTCCCCCATCAAACACTCCCAGGACCGGGACAGCAGAGTAAAGGTTTCCCTGCACTGTCTAGTCATGCAATTCTGCACGAGTTGGATTCAGTGTAAAGCTCTCTCTACACTGTCAAACACTCAAAAGCTCTCTCTACACTCCCAATACAGGGACAGTATGGGGTTATATAGAGAGTAAAGCTCTCTCTACACTGTCCCCCATCAAACACTCCCAGGACAGGGACAGCACGGGGTTAGATACAGAGTAAAGCTCCCTCTATACTGTCCCCCATCGAACACTCACAGGGACAGGGACAGCACTAGGTTATATACAAAGTAAAGCTCCCTCTACACTGTCCCCCATCAAACACTCCCAGGACAGGGACAGCACGGGGTTAGATACAGAGTAAAGCTCCCTCTACACTGTCCCCTATCAAACATTCCCAGGACAGGGACAGCATGGGGTTAGATACAGAGTAAAGCTCTCTTTACACTGTCCCCCTCAAACACTCCGCAGGGGAGGGACAGCACGGACTTATATACAGCGTAAAGCTCTCTGTACACTGTCCCCTCAAACACTCCCAGAACAGGGACAGCATGGGTTAGCTTCATGGCCATAATTTTATATTTCCAGATTTACTAATCAAATTAGAAGTTGATAGTTGCTGTGACAGGTTTTGACAAGCATTTGCCTGGGCCCCGTGATTATTGGTTCACAGACATTACCCTTATACCACTGTAAGCCACAGAAGGAGGTATTTGGACAAATGACCAAAAAAGCCTGGCTAAAGAGTTACTTAAAAGAGTAGAGTGAGGCAGAGAGGCAAAGAGGTTTTGGGAGAGAATCCCAGAGATGAGCACCCTGTGCAGCTGGAGGCACAGCCACCAAAGGTGGAGTGATGGTCATTACAGGATGGGGCGAGAAGCTGGCATTGGAGTATTCAATGAGAAGAGAAATTAGGGCATTGTGCCCTTTATCCTGTTCAGCATTTAGCCCTCAATGTAAATTCTGTACAATTGGCTTCTTTATCACATTACCAGGAAAGTATCACTTTGTTTTGGTTCACTCATGGGACATGGGCATCGCTGGCCGGCCAACACTTATTGTCTGTCCCTAGTTACTCCATGAGATGGTGGTGATGAGCTGCCTTCTTGAATCTCTGCAGTTCATGTGGTATAGGTAGAACCACAGTGCCCTTAGGGAGGGAGTTTGAGGATATTTTTGTAAAAATCATGGAATGGGCAATTATTTTTAGCCCATTGTACCTATGCTTTTTCAATGCAGGAACAACTTTGTTAGTTGCAATCCACTGCTTTTTCTCTACAGCCTTTCTAAAGTCCATATGCACCCTGTCATCCACATTACATTAATCTTTGCTGTTGGTATTCTTAATCAGTCTTTTCAGACGTTTAATGACACATGTGTGAGGCAGGTGGAACCCTGACCCCAGATTTTCTGGCCTAGGGACAGGGACAATGCCACAATAGGCCCAAAGCCATTGCTGTTACCTCACAAAACACACAATTGATGAAAGATGACTTTCCTTTAACAAATCTGCACTAACGTTCCCTTATTGATTTGCACCAATCCAAGTGAGAATTATTTCTGTCAACTCAAAGCTTTTCCACGACTGAAACTAAACTGACTGGTCTGTAGATTCAGGGGATTATTCTTACAACTTTCTTTGAACAGGATGTTCCACTCCTCTGGCTGTGGGCCCCACCTCTGAGGAGGATTAGATAGTTGTAGTCAGTGCTTCAGCATTCTCAGAGACAATTTGTCTGGTTCCAGTGATATAATTAATGGATCTCTCTCATTCCTTCTCTATCTGTATTAACCTACTTATTGTCTCAACCACTTTCTCTCTTACTAAGACTTGGGCAATGTCTTCTTCTTTATCAAAGTCAGATGCAGCTGAGATTTTATGTCTCAGCCAAACCCTCTGCCTCCACGTGTAGATCCCCTTTTGACCCCAATCAGCACTTTTCTGCCTTTATAAAGAGGTTGAAGATTTGTGAATTTCCTTCTTTATCGGTTGCCAGTTTTTACTTGTACTGTCTCTGTCTCCTGGATTCCCTTTGTCCTTTCCCCCACTCTCCCTACATTCAGCGTGTTTATATTGATATTATCAACTTGATGTGTGTCACATCATGTAGGCCTTTGCTTCATCTCGCTCTCCATCTCTTTTGTCACCGAATGAGTTCTGTTTTTGTGTGACCCAGCTTTCTCTGTCATGGAACTGTCCCTGAGCCATCTCCTCTTTAAAGGCAGCCCCGTTGCGTTACAGATCTTTGAGTTCAGTTTACCCAGGGCAGATCCATTCCCTTACTCCTGAGATCTCATTCCTTAAACTCGGACCTGAACATGATCAGACAGTCACATAGACATGAGCTCGACTTTGGTGGTAAGTTTGCAAAAGCAAGTTTCCAAGGCAGAGGTTGCACTGCCTCGTGAACACAATCCAAACTCAAACAACTTGGTAGTTGACATTAAATTCTCAGTGATTTTGCCAAATTCTATTCTCACTCCAATGCAAGTTAACGGTCTTTTATATCCAATTCCAAGATTAGCCTAGATCATCCTCTTGCCAGGGCCTTATTGTCTAATAAATGTTGAATCTTTGGGTATAAAGTGCCCTGTAAAATGTTGAATCTTTGTTTAAACCATAGGCTAAAAGCCCATCCATAAGCTTTTGTAGAAACACTAAGTTCAGGACTACTTTGCTTCTTGATTCCCATCAGCAGTTCTTCAGCTTCAAAACCTTCTTACAAAAACTCCATTGTTTGTGCAGTTTGGACAGAACTTTGGTAGTGGCTGTGGGTTTGGAAAGAGCTGTTGGAGGAACTTTACTGAGTTGTTGCAGTGTGGATGGCACTTGTTGCTGTGATTGAGTTTGGGTAGTGATGATTACCTGATCTAGATTCAGCAATTCCTCCTTAGACTGACATACTGGTCTAGAAAATTCTCCTGAGCATGCTTCAGAAACTCACTCCCCCTCTGCCCTTTGTGTTCTTAATATCCTGGTCTGTACGAGGACAATTAGAGTACCTTATTGTAATTACACACTTTTGCAATTCTCTATAACTTCCCCATAAATTTGGTCCTCTGTATCTTCCTCCGCCACTTCCGCCACCTCCAAATGGACCCCACCACCAAAGAAATATTTCCCTCCCTACCCCTATCAGCGTTCCGAAAAGACTCCCTCGTCAGGTCCACATCCCCCACCGGCCCACACCCCACTCCTGGCACCTTCCCCTGCCACAGCAGGAAGTGCAAAACCTGTGTCCACACCACTCCCCTCACCCCCGTCCAAGGCCCTAAAGGTAACTTCCACATCCATCAGAAATTTACCTGTACCTCTCCCAATGTCACCTACTGTATCTGTTGCACCCAGTGTTGTCTCCTCTACATCATGGAGACAGGACGCCTTTTTGCGGATCGTTTCAGAGAACATCTGTGGGACACCCGCACCCACCAACCCCACTGCCCCGTGGCTGAACACTTCAACTCCCCCCTCCCACTCCACCAAGGACATGCAGGTCCTGGGCCTCCTCCACCGCCAAACCCTTACCACCTGACACCTGGAGGAAGAACGCCTCATATTCCGCCTTGGGACCCTGCAACCAAACGGGATCAATGTGGATTTCAACAGCTTCTTCATTTCCCTTCACCCCCCCAACATTATCCCAGTCCCAAACCTCCAACTCAGCACCGCCCTCACCTTCATCCACCTATCGCTTTCCCAGCTACGTGCCCCCAACCCCACTCCCCTCTCCCATTTACCTCTTAGCCCCAACCCACAAGCCTCATTCCTGATGAAGGGCTTATGTCCGAAACGTCGATTCTCCTGCTCCTCGGATGCTGCCTGACCTGCTGTGCTTTTCCAGCACCACACTCTCGTCCTCTATATCTTTGCCAGTATTTGGTTGCCCATTGGCTATTTTTTTTTAAACCAGTAACTACTCTTTGGAAAATATTTGGCTGATTGTGACATGCTGTAGAGAAAGCCCTGGGTTCACACCAGTCTTTCTGGTCCTCCAGTTTTGCCAAATGGGACAGAACTCTTCAAGTCGCGGATGAAGGAGTTGAATTACACCAAGGACCAGCTGGACCCAGATGTGGTGCAGCCATTCGCAGCTTACGCACCAGCAGGAACTCCCAAGGTTTGTCGGTGGGAAATGGGTAGAACACTGTGGGACAGAGAAACATGTTGCTGCAGACGTTTCTCATCCCGCACTTGGCAGGGCAGAATGAAGATCTCCAAGATCAAACAATTCGGGATCCTTGCATTTTTCTGCGTGAGGGCAAGGTGAAAAGCTTTGGCAACATGTTCCCTCTTTTCAGGAGTGGGATCTTTCCTGTCAGCAAGGCTAAAATCAATCTCAAGCCTCACCACAGACCACCTGGGGAATGAAGAAAGACATGCATTTCCATACTCATGACTTCAGGACGTCCCATTCCAATGAAGTGCATGTTGAACTGTAGACACTGAGTAACATTTATCAATCAATGAAGGCAATCTGCCCATAGTAAGGTCCTACAAAGAGCGACATTATCCTGATAATCTGTCTTTGCCATAGTGGTTTATTAACAACAATTGGTCTCAGGACCCTGAGGAGAATTCCCATCACTCTCCCCAATGTTTTTCATCCATGGGATCCCTTAAATCCATTAGAGAGGCTAAAGAGAGCTTTTCATAACTTCCCTTTAGCACTGACCCTCAGACAGTGCAACAGCCCCTCAGGACTAATCCTCTGACATTGCAGTGCTTCCTCGGTAATAACCCTTCAGTGGAGCAACACTCCGTTAGCACTGGCCCTCTGACAGGGCAGTGCTCCCTCAATACTGACTCTCAAAGAGTGCAGCACTCCCTCAGTACTGACCCTCCAACAGTGCGGTAATCCCTCAGCACTGACCCTCTGACAGCGCAGCGCTCCCTCAGTACTGACCTTCAAACAGTGCAGCACTCCCTCAGTACTGACCCTCCAACAGTGCGGGACTCCCTCAGTACTGACCCTCCAACAGTGTGGCACTCCCTCAGTACTGACCTTCTGACAGTGTGGCACTCCCTCAGTACTGATCCTCCGACAATGCGGCACTCCCTCTGTACTGACCCTCTGACAGTGTGGCACTCCCTCAGCACTGACCCTCTGACAGTGTGGCACTCCCTCAGTTCTGACCCTCTGACAATGCGGCAATCCCTCAGTACTGACCCTCTGACAGTGCGGCACTCCCTCAGTACTGACCCGCTGACAGTACAGCACTCCCTCAGTATTGACCCTCTGACAGTGCAGCACTCCCTCAGTACTGACCCTCTGACAGTGCGGCATTCCCTCAGAACTGACCCTCTGACAGTACGGCACTCCCTCAGTACTGACCCTCTGACAGTACGGCACTCCCTCAGTATTGACCCTCTGACAGTGTGGCACTCCCTCAGTACTGACCCTCTGACAGTGCGGCACTCCCTCAGTACTGATCCTGTGACAGTGGAATACTCATGTAATCTAGTGGTGCTGACGATATCCCCGGATGCCTGGAGCAGCTGACTCTCCAGGGACTACATGTTGCACTGCTTCTCAGCCTTCCCTGTTTTTTTTGCAAATTCATCGATGGAATGTTAGTGTCGCTGGCTGGTTATGAGTCAACCACATTGCTGCAGGTCTGGGAGTGACATGTAGGTCAGACAGTTCCATAATGCATTAGTGAACCAGATGAAGGTCCTGTTCCTTTGCAGCTTTCAGTGGAGAAAGGGGTAGTTATTACAGGTTATTGCAATGCCATAATGTGGTAACAGACTCTCTCACCTTCCAACACAGGGCAGGCTCGTCTATGCTAACTATGGGACAATGGATGACTACCAGCATTTGAACCAAACCATTGACCTGAAGAACACAATCGCTATTGTTAAATACGGTGGAACTGGCCGGGGCAACAAGGTAAGGTGGGGTTATTGTGTGACCCTTAGACTTAATTAACAGGGGTTTTTGGACGCGGTGGGAGTGGGAAGGTTGGGCCTCCGAGGCAGGGAATGAGCCTCTGTGGCTACAGGCCGCAGATCCTCCATGCTTGGCCATTTTCTGATGGGCTTTGGCAGAGCCCAGTGACAGCAGTGGGACAGTGTGCCTGGTTCCCAGTCCTGGCAAATGTTGGCCTCACCCCAGAACTAGCCAGAAATCGTGTAGTGCCTTTCATGGCCAGAAGGTACTGGACAGCCAGTGGAATACTTCTGAATTGTGTCCATCGTGGGAAACACACACACACACACACACACACACACACACACTCTCAATCTCTCTAACCTCTCACACACACACACATTCTCTCACACTGTCTCTCTCACTCACACACAGACTCTCTCACTCTCTCTCTCTCACACACACACAATTGGCTCTGTCTCTCTCTCACTCACACACACTCTCTCACTCACACTCACTCCCTCTATTACACACACACACTTCATCTATCACACACACACTCAGTCTTTCTCTCTCACTCATACACTCTCTGTCCCACACACACTCTCTCTGACTCACACACTCACACACACACATTTAATCTCTCTAACCTCTCACTCACACACACACTCTGTCTCTCTCATTCACACACAGACTCTCTCACTCTCTCTCTCTCTCTCTCTCTCACACACACACACACACACACACACACACACACAGACACACACAATTGGCTCTGTCTCTCTCTCTCTCACTCACACACTTTCTCACTCACACACACTCCCTCTATCACACACACTCAGTCTTTCTCTCACTCATACACTCTCTCTCCCACACACACACACTCTCTCTGACTCACACAGACTCTCTTTCACACACTCACACACACACACACTTAATCTCTCTAACCTCTCACTCACACACACACTCTGTCTCTCTCATTCACACACAGACTCTCTCACTTTCTCTCTCTCTCTCTCTCTCTCTCTCTCACACACACACGCACACACACACAATTGGCTCTGTCTCTCTCACTCACACACACTCCCTCTATCACACACACTTCCTCTATCACACACACACTCAGTCTTTCTCTCTCACTCATACACTCTCTCTGACTCACACACTCTCTTCACACACTCACACACACACACACTTAATCTTTCTAACCTCTCACTCACACACACACTCTGTCTCTCTCATTCACACACAGACTCTCTCACTCTCTCTCTCTCTCGCTCACACACACACACACACACACACAGACACACACACAGACACACACACACATAGACACACACACGATTGGCTCACTCAGGAATGGGGCTCAAACCTTCAACCCTCCAACCCAAGGGTGAGAGGGAGCTGCCCACTGAGCCAAGGCCAACAGGTCAGGCAGCACCTATCCCAGGCTCAGGAGATGCACCACTGCAATGGATGGTGAAAGGGAAAAAATCAAAGTTTAGGTACGAACAAAACATCTCCTTTAAATAGTGAAATGTTAAATTCATGTGGAACAAAGGATGGACCTCCTACACGTAGAAGTAAATAACTGGAATATTCAGTGAGCTGAGCGTGTGCTAAGTCAGGATGCAGGCCAATTGGGTAATGGGAAAGTTTGGGGATTAGAAAGGTGATCTTCAATGGACAATGAGAGGGAATGTCTTCAGTGGGGATTAGGGAATTGAAAAGTTAGTCTCCACTTGAAGAGTTGGGTAACTAGATTTTTAATGCATCAATAGATTAAATGATCATTTCTCCATGGTTTGCTTTGGATGTGGCCTACATCAGTAGCTCCCAACAGAGCTGTGCTGTAATTTGCATTTTTAAAATGGCACATTAGAACATACATGACCACAAGTCAGTTCCCCCCACCAACCCGGGTTCACTCAGATCTCTGAACGGACCTGACTCCTGTCCTCTCAGTGATTGATGCTGTTGAAGTCCGTTCCCAGCTTGGGATGCTAGCACTCCGTCCTCCAGGCAGGGTGCAGGATCATCCCTTTACCAGCCCGTCGCTGGGTACGTCAGTGGCTACATGCCTGGAACCAGGTCGATCCCTTACCCGAAGGAGAGGGGCTGAGTGGAGAGCAGAGGGGGCTTGAAGGATATGCGAGTGCAGGGTTAACCCCCAGAAGGTTGGGATGAGGTTGGGTGTGAAAATCCCCACTGAAATGAAGGAAGGATAGTGGGGAGCCAGCAACCAGTCAGCTCCCAGGAGGTGGGTTAATTTCAAGATGACAGGTTTAATCTGCCTTCCCATTTGATCCCTGGACGGTCTATTTTCCCAGGCCATGGAAGGGAGTTGAATGGAGGTGGCAATTCTGTTTGTACCTTTCCAGCACAGCTTGCAGGGGGAACCTGTAAGCACAGGAATGCTACACTCTGACTGCCAACCCAGCCATTTCCCATAATCAAACATCCTTTCCTGCCCCAGAATCAGCCACCATTCCTTCTCACTGCCCCAGGTTCTGAGACATTCTCTTCAGCTCCGTTACGTGCAGAAAGCAAAGCAGGATGAGAAGTTGGAAGCTTGCGATTGTGACACAAAACCACCATCCATACACCCCACCTTACCTCCCCCAACCCGCCCAAGGATTTTGTCATTGTAAAGGTTTTAATGGAGTGTGTTTTGGAAGGGTGTCTTTGTTCTGTTCGGCAGGGTATAAATGGTGCAAAGTTTGGGGTGACTGGAGTCATCGTTTACACCGATCCTGCTGATATCAACGACGGAAAGACCAACGACAAAACTGAGACCTACCCTCACTCCTGGTACCTGCCCCCCTCTGGCGTTGAGCGTGGCTCCTACAAGCTCAATTTTGGTGACCAGCTGACACCTTATTACCCTGCCAAAGGTATGGTCACCACTATTTCCCCTAGGGCCTTGTGTTAGGAGTCTAACTGCCAGCCTAGATCCAGAAAGGCATCAGCCTTATCGAGTACCAGCACTTCTGTTCAATACCCAGCATGGGCTCTCAGACCTAGTCCTTGTCCCAAGGTCCCTGATTAGAGTATACATCGAATCAGAGAATCCCTATGGCATGGAAGCAGGCCATTTGTCCCACTGAGTCCACACCGACCCTGTGGAGAGCATCCCAACCAGAGCCATCCCTCTACCCTATCCCTGTAACCCTGCATTTCCCATTGCTAATCCACCTAGCCTGCACTTCATTGGAAACCAGAGCACCTGGAGGAAGCCCACACAGACATGGGGAGAATGTGCAAATCCCACACAGGCAGTCACCCGACGGTGGAATCAAAACGACGTCCCTGGCGCTGTAAGGCAGCAGTGCTAACCACTGTGCCACCGTGCCACCCTTATCCTGAGGTACCTGCTCGGATCCTTGTCCCAGAGTCGTTACTCAGGGCATTATCCCAGAGTCTCTGTGGCTTATCCCAGGCTTTCTGCTTGGGCCTTATTCTGGGATCTGCGCTCAGGTCATTATCCCAGGGTCTCTGCCCAGGGCCTTATCCCATGGTCTCTGCTTGGGGCATTATCGCAGAGTCTCTACAGAGGGCATTATCCTCGGGTCTCTGCCTGGGGTCTGGTCCCAGATCTCTGTTTGGGACCTGGGCACAGGTCTCTGCCTATGGTCTTGTCCCTTGGTATCTGGTCGGGGTAATGGGGGGTGGCTCCCAATGTTCAGTGCTTACCCTGTGGATTTATTTCAGTGCATATATGTGACAGTTGGTCACGGGTCTGTTTGATAGAACCCTTGATGGCCCAGTGAAACTCAGGAGGTCAGCCGTAAACAAGTCTCATGTGTTACCTGTTTACAGATTATACCTTCAGAGAGGCTGAATCTGATGTCAAAGGTTTATCACCCATCCCTGCACAGCCCATTGGGTTTGAAGATGCCCGTCAACTCATCTGGTGAGTTCTTGCTCCAAGAATTTGGATTTGTTAGCCTGAACTGAGTGCTGCACACGGTTGAAAAGCACTGATGTACCTGTGGACAGAGAGCTGGCAACTAGCTACGCTGTGTGCTTAGTGACATCTCCATTGATGATAACCTTTATCAGCTGATCATTTAAAATATTTCCATTAGAAACATATGAGAAGGAGTAGGCCATTCAGCCCTTTGAGCCTGCTCAACCATTCAATATGGTCAATTGCACAGCCAAATGTCCCCATGGCTGATATTAAACCAACTGGTTTTGAGATACCTGAACAAGAGAGAGGCACAGCTAAGGGAGGTGGGTGACCAGGATGGGATGAATCTACAGAATGATCTGGAATTTGGAAGAGATATATCAAGGAAACTTGGTGGCAACCATGCTGAACGCTGTAACTCAAGGCTCTGTCACTGGGGCAACAGACAAGGTTGGAATTGGAACGTTAGAAAGAGGTTGGAGAAAGGAAAAGAGTTAGAGAGAGAGTGCAGGACAAGTGGACAAAGCTGAGGAGGAGAGATGAGGTTAATCGGACGTAATGGCCAGAAGAGACACATTACATGGATGGCACAAGTGGGGAAGGTGATGGGGGAACACATGGGGAAGGTGATGGGGGAACACATGGGGAAGGTGATGGGGAACACATGGGGAAGGTGATGGGGGAACACATTAGATTAGACTTACAGTGTGGAAACAGGCCCTTCGGCCCAACAAGTCCACACCGACCCGCCGAAGCGCAACCCACCCATACCCCGACATTTACCCCTTACCTAACACTACGGGCAATTTAGCTTGGCCAATTCACCTGACCCGCACATCTTTGGACTGTGGGAGGAAACCGGAGCACCCGGAGGAAACCCACGCAGACACGGGGAGAACGTGCAAACTCCACACAGTCAGTCGCCTGAGTCGGGAATTGAACCCGGGTCTACAGGCGCTGTGAGGCAGCAGTGCTAACCACTGTGCCACCGTGCCGCCCACATGGGGAAGGTGATGGGGAAACACATGGGGAAGGTGATGGGGAAACAAGTGGGGAAGGTGATGGGGGAACACATGGGGAAGGTGATGGGAAACAAGTGGGGAAGGTGATGGGGAACACATGGGGAAGGTGATGGGGGAACACATGGGGAAGGTGATGGGGAACACATGGGGAAGGTGATGGGGAACACATGGGGAAGGTGATGGGGGAACACATGGGGAAGGTGATGGGGAACACATGGGGAAGGTGATGGGGGAACAAGTGGGGAAGGTGATGGGGAACACATGGGGAAGGTGATGGGGGAACAAGTGGGGAAGGTGATGGGGGAACACATGGGGAAGGTGACCAGTGAGCAAATGGGGAACATGATGGGGGATCAACTGGGGAAGGTGACAGGGATCACGAGGAAAGTGGGAGGGTATCAAATGGGAAGGCAGGGAAGGAGGTGGGATCAAGGGGAATAAGGTGGATTCAGCAAAATTATGGGGCGATATTCTCACGTCACAGAGGTATCCCACAGAGAGTCTTGACTGTGGGCTTCTATGATTGGTGTGCTCCAGCTGACATCATTCACCCTGTTGGCCAATCTGATGTTGAATGCTCCTTCATTTCTTTCAGCGGATTGGCTGGGGATGAAGCTCCTGAAAGCTGGCAAGGAGCCCTTGGCTGCAGATACCACCTGGGTCCTGGCTTCCACAACAAGAGCTCCTTTGCAAACAGGTTAGCCTGCTTTGATGCAGAGATCGATGAGTTTGTTAATGCTTGGCTGAATGCTGCCATTGGAGATTTAACTGGGCAAGGTTGGTTTGAACCAGTATCTGTTTCTCCACAAGCACCATGACTGGATATAGTCCTGTTTTCTCTCATTGTTTCACTGGATGTGGGCGTCAATGGTTAGGCCCAGCATTTATTGCCCATCCCTAATTGCCCCTTGAACTGAATGATTTGTTCAGCTAATTCAGATGGCAGTTAGGAGTCAACCACTTTGCTGTGGGTCTGGATTCCTGCATCGCCCCAGGCCAGGTACAAGCAGCAGATTTCATTCATGAAAGAGCATTAGTGAACCAGGTAGGTTTTTACAACAATTGATGAAAGTTTCCAAGCTCCATATCACTGAGAAACATAGAATCGTTGATAGAGTCATAGAGATGTACAGCACAGAAACAGACCCTTCGGTCCAACCTGTCCACGCCGACCAGATATCCCAACCCAATCTAGTCCCACCTGCCAGCACCCGGCCCATATCCCTCCAAACCCTTCCTATTCATATTCCCATCCAGATGCCTCGTAAGTGTTGCAATTGTACCAGCCTCCACCACTTCCTCTGGCAGCTCATTCCACCCTTTGTGTGAAAAAGTTGCCCCTCAGGTCTCTTTTATTTCTTTCCCCTTTCACCTTAAACCTATGCCCCTCTAGTTCTGGACTCCCCCACCCCAGGGAAAAGACTTTGTCTATTTACCCTATCCATGCCCCTCATGATTTTGTAAACCTCTATAGGGTCACCCCTCAGCCTCCGACGCTCCAGGGAAAACAGCCCCAGCCTGTTCAGCCTCTCCCTTTAGCTCAGATCCTCCAACCCTGGCAACATCCTTGTAAATCTTTTCTGAACCCTTTCAAGTTTCACAACATCTTTCTAATAGGAGGGAGACCAGAATTGCTTGCAATATTCCAACAATGGCCTAACCAATGTCCTTACAACCGCAACATGACCTCCCAACTCCTGTACTCAATACTCTGACCAATAAAAGAAAGCATACCAAACGCTGCCTTCACTATCCTACCTACCTGCTCACTCCACTTTCAAGGAGCTATCATCTTTCAATTTCATTTGTTGAATTTAAATTCTACAGCTGTTGTTTGGGGGTTTGAACCCATGTCCCTTGGTTTACTAGGCTAGTGACAATACCCCTATACCGCCATCCTACTTTTCCTGTTGTCCTCCCTTGCCTGAGGTTGGCCCTGAGCTATCAGATGGCGGCCGTAAATTTCAATCCTCCAACAGATGCGATATTGGCCTCAGGACACTGCACTCCTGAGTGGCCGTGAGACCTTTTACATCTTCCCGAGTATGGTCTCAGTATTACATCCCAACTGAAAGGCAACATCCCTGACAATGCAGCATTCCCTCAGCACCAGCCTGCATTGTTGCATCCCTAACTAGTTCCAACGCAGACAGAGAGAGAGATAGGGAGAGGGAGAGGAGGGGAAAAACTGATCAGGACATCTTAATGCTTAAGGCGTCATTGACTTGCACCATCCCTCCCTTTCAGGAAGAGGGGAGCACACTCTGGCCTAATACAGAGCTGATGATTGAAGAACTCTTGTGTTAAATGCTGTGCAGATGTCACACAGTGTAGGAGTATTCAGAACTGTGAGGAAGGGTACAATTCTGAAAGAACTTGTAAGAGCTGACAGACCCTTTCAGGGGTGGGTGGGGTGTGGCAGGGGAGGATGTACTTGCACACATCACTAAAGGTGGCAAGGCAGTTTGCAAATGTAGCTAACTCAGCTCTGAGCTTTACGAATAGAGGCAAGAAGGTTATGTTAAACTTGTCTGAAACACTGGATCAGCCTCAGCTGGAATAAAGTATCTGGACACCAAACTGCAGGAAAGGTGTGAGGGAGAGTTTCTAAAGAATTCACAAGAATGGTCCCAGGAATAAGGAACTTCAGTGATCCCCAAGCAGGACAGAGCTGTCCTGCCCTCTGCACATTGCTTGACCGTACTCCCATCACAATAGTGTCAAGCGATCAAATCTGATTGCCCAGAACACAAGAGCAAGATGGTTATATTAAACTTGAATAAAACAGTGGTTCAGACACAACTGGGGTACTGCGTCCAGTTCTGTACATCATACTTCAAGAAAGATGTGAAGGTTCCAGAGAGGGTGTCGAGCAAACCCAGGAGAATGATCCCAGGGTCAAGGGTTTTCATTGACATGGACAGATTGGAGAAGTTGGGAGCATTCTCCTTCAAGAGGAGCATGGAGACTTGATCAAGGTGTTCAAAACCATAAGGGCTCTGGGACAGAGGAGAGCAGGAGATACTGTTCCTACTGGAGGAAGGATAAAGAAGAGGGTACAGATTGTGGGTGACTGACAACAGTTTCATGAAACGAGTGGTTGGGTTCAGGAATGCGCTGCCTAGGACTGTGGGCAAGGCAGGTTCACTCAAAGCTTTGCAAATGGGGAATCGGTTATTATTATCAGCAGCGGGGTGGGATGTTAAGAGTTACTCCAGTAGAGAGCTGCAATGAGACCCAGGTGCTAATGGCCTCTTCCTGTGCTGTCATCACCTTGAGATTCTCAGAAATTAACCGCATGTTGCTTTGACTGCAGCGAGGTACAAGTCAACGTGTTCAACAAGCGGGAGGTAAAACCATCAGACAATGTGATCGGAGTTATCCGTGGGAGTGTAGAACCAGGTAAGTGTGCATCTGTGGGCAGCTGGGCTGCTTCTAGCATGGAAGGGCACTGCCAATGAGAACAGTGGGAGGTGTAAAGGGCAAAGTGATGACAGGAGTCCTGTCTGCAGACTGTGGAGTCCTGCATATCCTTCTTTGGGGAATTCTGATAAAATAAAACACACTCCTGGCTCTTACCAGGCCAACTTGCACAGGATTTCACCACTTTCCTCATTTCCCTTTCCCCCACCTTACCCCAGTTCCAACTCAGCACCATCCTCATGGCCTGTCCTATCTGTCCATTTTCCTTCCCACCTATCCGCTCCACCCTCCTCTCCAACCTATCACCTTCATCCCCACATCCATCCACCTATTGTACTCTTAGCTACCTTCTCCCCATCCCCACACCCCTCCCAATTACCTCTCCACCCCGGAGGCTCCCTGCCTCATCCCCGATGAAGGGCTTTTGCCCGAAACATCGATTTTCCTACTTCTTGGATGCTGCCTGACCTGCTGTGCTTTTCTAGCACCGTTCTGATCTTGTCCCAGGATTTAGGACCACAAGCTGAGGGAGTGAGGTGTAGAGGATTCACCAATCGCCAAGGGACCAAGGCCACAGGGGACTGATGCCAGGTGAATAGGTGGGGGAAGTGACCGCGTCACTGTGAAAGATGGAGGTGCGGGTTGGCTTAGGCCTTCAGGGGGCGCCCACCTCCCAATGTCAGGGCATTGAGATGCCTTTAAATGCCACACAGTGTGCCACACATGGTTAAGGTCCAGTGAAGGGACAGATATCCCCCTCAGCCGCCACCTGCCACCCACCCTCTCGCTACCGGTTTTGAAGCATCAAACCTATCGTCGAAAAATCTTCATCAGGTATCTGGGAGCAGACGACATTAAAAAGATCTCCTCGAGTCAGGGCACTGGCCATGGATCAGTCAGACAGGCCGAGGAGCTAAGAACATCCTGTATTTATATATCTCCTTCCACAGCCACAACACCCCTCATGGCAAATTGGCTACTGCTCTGAAGTTTAGCCGACAGAAGGAGACTGGTCAACTCTGTCCTTCCCTCCACCACACCTCCTCAGCCCATGTCACTATTGCAAACTAAGAAATAGGACACCAGTTTCTGCACAGCAAGCTGTCACGAACAACAATGTGATACTGGCAAGACAATCTGTTTATTGGAACTTTTGATGGGTATGATAAATTTGAGTCCCAGGACAGGAGGAGAAATACCCCTTTACATCCCTTGTCACAGTACTGACCCTCCGAGAGTGCGGCACTCCCTCAGTACTGACCATCCAACAGTGAGCACTCCCTCAGTAGTTATCCTTCAATAGTGCAGACCCTCCGACAGTGCAGAACTCCCTCAGCACTGACCCTCTGACATTGTGGCACTCCCTCAGCACTGATCCTCTGACAGTGCGGCACTCCCTCAGTACTGACCCTCCGACAGTGCAGCACTTCCTCAGTACTGACTCTCCAACAGTGCTGCACTCCCTGAGTACTGGCCCTCTGACAGTGCAACAGTCCCTCAGCACTGACCGTCCAACAGTGCAGCGTTCCCTCAATACTGACCCTCTGACAATGCAGCACACCCACAGTACTGACCCTCCAACAGTGCAGCACTCCCTCAGTACTGACCCCCCAACAGTGCGGTACTCCCTTAGTACTGGCCCTCCGACAGTGCAGCACTCCCTCAGTACTGACCCTCCAACAGTGCAGCACTCCCTCAGTACTGACCCTCCGACAGTGTGGCACTCCCTCAGTACTGGCCCTCCAACAGTGCAGCACTCCCTCAGTACTGACCCCCCGACAGTACGATACTCCCTTAGTACTGGCCCTCCGACAGTGCAGCACTCCCTCAGTACTGACCCTCCAACAGTGCGGCACTCCCTCAGTACTGACCCTCCAACAATGTTGCACTCCCTCAGTACTGGCCCTCCGACAGTGTGGCACTCCCTCAGTACTGGCCCTCCGACAGTGCGGCACTCCCTCAGCACTAAATTTCTACAGTGCAGCACTCCTGTGACCCGTCTGTCTCTGCACCGTGTGAGTGTCCTTATTGAGTATTAAGTCTTCTGTGGCCTTGCTTCTCAACTTTCCTCCTGTTTCAGATCGCTATGTAATCTATGGCAATCATCGTGACAGTTGGGTCCATGGTGCTATCGACCCCAGTAGTGGCACTGCAGTCATGTTGGAAATCTCCAGAGTCATGGGCAAGATGGTGAAGGAAGGTGAGTAACCAGCAGAATGGGATCTTCCCCTGCCACATTGTACACTGACCTTTTACCTCTGGGGAGGTCTGCTTCAGGCCTAGCCCTGCCTAGCAGTATGACCACAGCCTCGGACAGTTGGAGTTACAGATAGCACCAAGATGACAACAGTATATTCATCAGTACTAGCATTTGAGGAAAGATGTCTGTCACACCAAAGCTGACATGACATGTACAATCTGGTGAACCCGGCATTTTGAGTTCTGCCGCATCTGGACACAAGTTTCTTGGCTTGACAAAGTAGCTGCAGGTTATGGAGGGATAATAGAAAAGTTGAAGCCACAATCTGATTGGCCATGATCTTATAAAATGGCAGAGCAAGCTGTACGGGCTGAATGGCCTCCACTCATTCCTTGTTTATATGTTCCAACATGCTTGCTGTTTCTCACAGCTGCCTTTCACTCCCTGATTTCGCATAAGCCTTCATAGACTGGTTAACGTGGAGGCTACTAGATCCTGCTCAGGTCCTCTCTCGAAGGACCACCTCTGTACTAGGCACTGGGAGCTCACTCTGCTCCCCCCTCAATTCCCTCATTTTTTTATGCCTACCATCCGCGCCCATTGGATGAGGGTGTCCCACTACATGCCAACAGTGGTCCAGCCTTCACATACTGATGCCTTGATACCCCACCACAATACAATAGAGGGAATTCTAAATGCGAAGGCTAGCTTCATCTCCACAAGGACTGTGCAGTGGTCATTCTTACTAATACTGCCATGGATGGATGCATCTGTGCCAGGCAAATTGATGAGAACAAGGTTCAAGTGGATATTTCTCTCCTGTTGGCTCCCTCATCACCTGTCACAGACCCAACCTGGCACCAGTGTCCTTTAGGACTCAATCAGCTCAGTCACTTGTGCTGCTACTGAGGTATACTTGGTGACAGACATTAAGTCCCCCATCCAGAGTCCAATCTGCACCCTTGCTATCCTCTGTGGTTCTTCCAAGTGTTAGTCAACATGGGATAGTAATGATTCACCAGCTGAAGGGGAGGTGGGAAGCAGAGTGTGGGAATCAGTTCCAGTCCCTAAACCTCTCCATCTCTCTCCTCCTTTCAGGCAGTCTTTAAACTGTTCTCTTTCACTAAGGTTTTGGTCACCCGTGTCTCAGAGCTCTTTGAATGACTCAGTGTCAGCCCTTGTTTGTTAATTGTTCCTTGACTGGGACATTATGGTTACTCACCGTTGTTGTTGTTGTAGGCAAATGGCGGCCACGCCGTTCAATCATTTTCGGCAGCTGGGGCGCGGAGGAGTTTGGTTTAATCGGCTCCACAGAATGGACCGAGGTAAGATGGACACAATCCGCAGTCAGGGGGCTCCCCGTGTTGTTTCAGCTCCCCGGGTGCTCACAGTGCATTGAAATAAATGGGTAAACCCCGAGAGGTGAGGGTGAACAAGAAACTCCCATCGCACATTCTTTGAGCACAGTTATTCCATCATGCTGAGAGCAAACCTGAGAGCATTTACCTGGCTGGCTTTCGCCACCTCAGGAGCTCCCACGGCGCTTCACATACCACACAGTGCTCTCGTAATTTGGCAACCAACCTGTGCACAAAATTGTCAGGAAATTGTCAGGATCATTTAGTCTTTAGTCAGGTTGGTCAGGATTACTGTCCTGGAGTATTGGCCCAGATGTTTATGTTGGAGTCTCTGGCCTGGGGTTTGAATCCATCACCTATAGCTACTCAATTAGCCACAGCCAACACTGCCTAGTGGTGGACACGGGAGGGTGGGAGGGAGCCTGTTGGCCATATTTCCCATTGTGTTCTCTCCCTGATTAGGAATACTATAAGAAACTGATTGAGAGGACTGTGGGATACATCAACGTGGACATTGCAGTGTTTGGTAAGAAACCTTGAGTGTTTGTCACATGTTATACTCCTCTATCTCTCCCTCATTATTTGTGTGTGTGTATGTCTTTCTGTTTCTCAGTCTCTGACTCACTGTCTTTCTCTCTCTCTGATCATGTCTGTGTCTGACTGCCTCTGTCTCTCTCTCTAGTTTTCACTCTTTCTCTAATCTTCCTCTGTCTCTCTTGATTTTGCTTCCTGTTTCCCATTTGTCTTCCCTAGTTCTCACACACATTTTCACAGGTCCTGTCTTGTTCCCTATATCTGCTTTAAGTTCCACAAACAGTATCCAGAATGAGAGGTCATAGATTTGTGATCAGGGGTAGCAGCTTTAAAACAGAAATGAGGAGGAATTACCTCTCTCAAAGGGTCATGAATCTGTGGATTAAGTACCCTAGAGTGTAGTGGATGCTGGGATATTGAATAAATTTAACCAAATGATAGACATTTTTAAATTAGTAATGGATTGAGATGTTATGGAGAGTGGGCAGGAAAGTGGAATTGAGGCCAAGGTAAAGTCAGCCATGATGGTATAAATGATGGAACAGGCTCAAATTACCTACTCCTGCTCCTTGTTCTTGGATTCTTATGTCAGGTCGTCTGGAAATCTATTTACTTGCATTTAAATAATGCTTTTAAAAATACTTTTGAGGTGAATAGTTCAGTGCATTGGAAAACCGGGTCGATGAGGAAATCAAACAGGTCTCGCCCAAGGTATCTTGTGGCACAGGAAGACAGGGTCAAAAAGAAGTTTCCTTTTACAATGATAGACAGAATGATTCCAGATGTCAGGCAATGTGCAGGTTTCAGACAGAGAAAATGAGATCATTCCGAGAGAGGAACCTGTATCAGCAGCAATCTCCAAAACAGTGAGGGCAAAAGAAAATAAGTGCCCAACGCCATGGAAGCTGCAGACAGAAAATCTCCAGAAATAGACGGCTCAAAGGTGTCAGAGAGGAGAACATCCTACCGGGCTGTTAAATATATGGGTTTAAGAACGCATGTTAAGGAGTAAGTGAGCTTTGTTAACAATTTGCTTCTGGGTCTCATGAAGTGAAGAAATAGCATAGAGTGCATGCAAACGTTTGCTGAAATGAAACTAAAATTAAGCTGTATCCACTGAGCAAGGAAACGCAGAAACAGCTCCTTCTGTGGGGGCTTGAGGATCTGTATGGTTGTTGTGGAAGGTGAAAGGGTTGAGATTTATCTCTGAGATTCTGAAATGATAGGATCATTTCAAATGGTGGAAAAGGGTTCTTGTTTGGCCTTTGTGTGTAACAAACGTGATTTTCTTCTGTTCAAAGTACATTGGCAGCCTCTTGTGAATATGTTGAGTGACTGATCTCAAGGGTAAACAAATTGCAGAAACAAACCGTGTGGTCTGTAAAGCCAGGTTTCCCTCTGGATACCAGCTGGAATCAGGAATTTTGAGAGCACCAGGAAGACCCACCTGGC
This sequence comes from Hemiscyllium ocellatum, assembly GCF_020745735.1. Classification (NCBI taxonomy): domain Eukaryota; kingdom Metazoa; phylum Chordata; class Chondrichthyes; order Orectolobiformes; family Hemiscylliidae; genus Hemiscyllium; species Hemiscyllium ocellatum. The sequence goes on from NC_083446.1 coordinate 10,937,421, forward strand.
GATGGTCTGAAGCTCTCTTTTAATGATGAGGTGTTTATATTGATCATTCTTTTTCTCTGCAACGGTTCCAGCCAATGCCACCTTGAGAGCCAGTGGATCCCCAGCGGTGCAGAGTGTGGTGTTTGACGCAGCTAAGCAGGTAGGCACTGTCCAATTCTCACCCGAGAAACCTGCCTTGGGTCAGCTACAGCAGCCCCTGTCCAGAGTAAAGACCCTTCCCACCTTCCATGTGATGGAATTACACAGAATCGGCAGCTTCAAAATGAGCCATTCAGCCCGTCTGCCCTGTGCTAGAGTTTCTTCTCCACACCTCCTGTCCTCTCTTACCACATCACCCTATCCTTCCATTCCTTTTTCCCTCGTGTTTACCCAGCCTCCCCTTGAACACATCAGTACAATTGAGTAAACAAGAAGGAACCTTCTCCAATGGCAGGAAGGTCAGTGATCAGAAGGATACCACAGTGGCCACAGTTTGAGAAGAATTGGAAAGTTCTTTCAAAGATCTAGCACAGCACAATGGGCCAAATGGTCTCCCTGTGTTCTGTAGATTTTATCGCCGATGTCGTAATGAGTTCCAAATTCTCACCATGCTGTGATGAAGGCACATTATTTGGAATGTTAGGTTTTGTTTTTGTGGCCATACTATGGCTTTAAATGGTGTATTTTGATTTGGTGGGTTTTTTTTAAGAGACATGTTAAGACAGAGGCGCCAAGCTAAAGAGCTTGTGAGGCATTGTGACTTTTTATTAGAGTTGGAACAATAGAAGCAGCCTGAATGGGTGTGGTCAAGCTCCCCCAAGCCAGGATATTTGGTTTTATTTTAGGAGTAGCAGCTGCTGGGGTCATGAAGCTGGGTTTGGAATCTACAGTACATCTGTTCCTGCTACTCTCTGTCAGAGTTTTCTCTTGATGTTTTTCCCCCTGGACTGGAGAATGCCTGTGAGATGATCTATTTTAATTAATTTCCTTTTGCCAAGGTGTGTTTATGGGATGTTATTGTATTGGAACAGTTACTGTTTAGTGGTTAAATGATCTATTATTCTGTTAAGTTTTCCAGTAGAATTAAATCATTCCAATTTCTTTTCTCTTTTGTTGTATTTTAACTACAGTGTATGAATAAAGTGCGGTTTACTTCATGACTGGTAGTTTAACCAATTGAATTGCATCTGAAGCGCAATGCCTGGCGAAAAAATTATGGTCCAGGTTATCTCCTTAATATATATTGAAGGGGTTTGGTAAAGTCCGTAACAATTCTAAAGTGGCCTAAACCTCATAGAGCTTCCAGTTCAGATTGTATTTCCAAACTATGGTGTTAAGAAATAAAGGACATAGATGTGTTTTACTTTTGAGCTGAGAGAGGGGTACTGGATTGTCCGAAGGTTTGATTACATACATCTAAATGTGATCTTTAAAACCTGAAGTGAATAGGTCAGTGCACTAGAAACAAGGGTGGAGGACAAAAAGAATACTATTATTGTCCAACAACAAGTTGGGAGACAGGAAGACCGAACCATCCACGACCTTTATTGTGAGGTTTAAGATCCTGCAACTGATGAGTGTTGCTGCGTTCCTGATGCGATCTCTCGCTCTAGTTCTGTGACTGGGCTTTTACTGCTTATCATTCTGGGTTTCTAGGTCTCAGCTCCTGGACACAGTGACCTGTCTGTCTATGAAAACTGGGTGAAGCATTCGAACCGAACAAGTGCTCTCCATGGCCTCATTCCAAAGTAAGTTCGCTCCTGGATATCTAACCAGAACCCCCCTGATCTTAAGGAATTTGACACAAAACCTTGTTATGGTAATAAAACTTCTCATCTGCCATTGCGTTGGTGAGGTGCAAGAGACACCGAGGTCTAACACGACGTCTGACAGTACAGGTATAATTAATTGATAGGAACAGGAAGGGGAATATCCATGTGGCAGAGGTCCAGGGTAGTGTAACAGTACAGACCTTACAAGCTAAAGAAAGACTGAATAAATGATAGGAGACTCAAATATGCAACAGAGCAGACAAAGTCTGGTGGTAGCAGAAGAAAAGCTGCCTCAAAAGACAAGGGGATTATTTATACCTTTTCAGTTCTGAAGAAATCATACTGAATCTGAAATAGCTAAGGGTGGCACAGTGGCTCAGTGGTTAGCACTGCTGCCTCACAGCACCAGGGTCTCAGGTTTGATTCTGCCCTCGGGCGACTGTCTGTGTGGAGTTTGCACATTCTCCCCATGTCCGCGTGGGTTTCCTCCGGGTGCTCCAGCTTCCTCCCACAGTCCAAAGATGTACAGGTTAGGTGAATTGACCATGCTAAATTGCCCGTGGTGTTAGGTGCATTAGTCAGATTGGGTGGGTTACTCTCCGGAGGTCATGTGGACTTGTTGGGCTGAAGGGCCTGTTTCCACACTGTAGGGAATCTAATCTAATCTAACTGTTACTTGCTCCACAGATGCTGTCAGACCTGCTGAGATTCTCCAGCATTCTGAGTTCAGGGTCATTATTCCCTTATTAACAGAGAAAGGTGTTAGCATTGAGGTAAAGTCATTGAACTGGTGAACCAGGGGGCCACAACAGTTACCACATAACTCAGGAAGTGGAGAGGATTTTAAACGAAATAGGGGAACAAGGAACCAAATTTGGGAAAGTGTGGTAAATCAAAAAGTGGAATCCAGGCCAAAGAGAAAGGAATTAAAACAGGAAATGACAAACAGATTGTGGCAGGGAAGGATAGAGAGATACATCAGCAGATGAGGTTAGAATTTATAAACAGAATGAAAGGATAAATTAAAGGATCTAAATCTGAATGCAGATTGCTTTTGAAACAACAGATAAACAGAGGTGGAAATAGAAATGAAGAAGTATGATCCAGTCGCAGTTACAGACAAATGGCTGCAGGATAACATGGTTTGGGTCCTGAATCTTGAAGGGCATTTTAGGAATGGAAGGCAAGTAGGAAAAGGTGAAGAGGTGGCTCTGTTCACTAACGATGGCACAAGCATAACAAAGCAGTGTGCCCTAGGTTCAGGCCATCAGTTTGTGTTAACAGTAGATAGAAATGATAAAGACAAGAAGTCACCTGTGGAAGTGGTTCAATACCTTCCCACCCCCAGTAATGACACAGTAAGGTGGGGTATAAAGGAAGCAATGATGAAAGCATGTCAGAAAGGCACAGTGATAATCATGGAAGATAATCATGGAAGACCGTGGGCGGCACGGTGGCACAGTGGTTAGCACTGCTGCCTCACAGCGCCAGAGACCCGGGTTCAGTTCCCAACTCAGGCGACTGACTGTGTGGAGTTTGCACATTCTCCCCGTGTCTGCGTGGGTTTCCTCCGGGTGCTCCGGTTTCCTCCCACAGTCCAAAGATGTGCGGGTTAGGTGAATTGGCCATGCTAAATTGCCCATAGTGTTAGGTAAGGGGTAAATGTAGGGGTATGGGTGGGTTTCGCTTCGGCGGGTCGGTGTGGACTTGTTGGGCCGAAGGGCCTGTTTCCACACTGTAAAATCTAATCTAATCTAATCTTAACCTACAGTGTTGACTGGAAAAGGGAGGGCAAGGTAGAGATAGCCAAGATGAGGAGCTCATAGAATGTTTTCAGGATAGCTTCTGAGAACAGCACATTCTGGAGCCAACAGTTTGACTGATATTGTGCAATGAATTAATGATCTCACATTGAAGGTCGCAATGACATAGTGTTGTTGAATTTTATATTCAGTTGGAGGAAAAGTGGAGAGCTTATACTAAAGCTGGGTAGGGTGCTAGTGAGGCCACACCTGGAGGATTGTGTACAATTTTGGTCTCCTTACTTGAGAAAGAATGTACTGACACTGGAGGGAGTGCTGGGTGATTCTAGAGTTGAGGGGGTTGGCTTATGAGGAGAGACTGAGTAGACTGGGACTATACTCATTGGGATTTAAACGAATGAGGGGGATCTCATAGAAACATATAAAATGATGAAGGGAATCGATAATACAGAAGCAGGGAGGTTGTTACCACTGATGGGTGAAACCAGAACGAGGGGCAAAGACTCAAAATGAGGGGGAGCAGATTTAGGACTGAGTTGAGGAGGAACTTCACCCAAAGGGTTGTGAATCTGTGGAATTCTCTGCCCGCTGAAGCTGTTGAGGCTGCCTCATTGAATGTTTTTAAGGCAAAGGTAGATGGATTTTTGAATAGTAAAGGAATTCAGGGTTATGGAGAGCAGGCAGGTAAGTGGAGCTGAGTTCATGAAAAGATCAGCCATGCTTCTTATTGAAGGGCAGCACAATGGCTCAGTGGTTAGCACTACTGCCTCACAGCTCCAGGCAACCGTCTGTGTGGAGTTTGCACATTCTCCCCATGTCTGTGTGGGTTTCCTCTGGGTGCTCAGGTATTCCTCACACAATCCAAAGATGTGCAGATTAGGGTGGATTGACCATGCTAAATTATCCCATAGTGCCGAGGGATGTGCAGGTCAGGGTGGATTGGCCGTGCTAAATTGCCCCATAGTGCCCAGGGATGTGCAGGTCAGGGTGGATTGGCCGTGCTAAATTGTCCCATAGTGCCCAGGGATGTGCAGGTTAGGGTGGATTGGCCGTGCTAAATTGTCCCATAGTGCCCAGGGATGTGCAGGTTAGGGTGGATTGGCCGTGCTAAATTGTCCCATAGTGCCCAGGGATGTGCAGGTTAAGGTGGATTGGCCGTGCTAAATTGTCCCATAGTGCCCAGGGATGTGCAGGTTAGGGTGGATTGGCCGAGCTAAATTGTCCCATAGTGCCCAGGGATGTGCAGGTTAAGGTGGATTGGCCGTGCTAAATTGTCCCATAGTGCCCAGGGATGTGCAGGTTAGGGTGGATTGGCCGTGCTAAATTGTCCCATAGTGCCCAGGGATGTGCAGGTTAGGGTGGATTGGCCGTGCTAAATTGTCCCATAGTGCCCAGGGATGTGCAGGTTAGGGTGGATTGGCCGTGCTAAATTGTCCCATAGTGCCCAGGGATGTGCAGGTTAGGGTGGATTGGCCGTGCTAAATTGTCCCATAGTGTAGGTGAGGTGTGTTAGCCATGGGAAATTACAGGGTTACAGGGATAGCGAAGGGGGACAAGTCTGGATGGGATGCTCTTTGGAGGGTTCTGTATGGACCCGTTGGGCTGAATGGTCTATTTTCACACTGTAGGGATTCTATGGCACAGCAGGCCCGACAGGCCAGATGGCCTACTCCTGCTCCCGTTTCTTACATAGAACATAGAACAGTACAGCACAGAACAGGCCCTTCAGCCCACAATGTTGTGCCGACCATTGATCATCATGTGTGCACCCTCAAATTTCTGTGACCATATGCATGTACAGTAGTCTCTTAAATATCCCCAATGACCCTGTCTCCACAACTGCTGCTGCTCTCACAACTCTGCGTAAAGAACCAGCCTCTGACATCCCCTCTATTCTTTCCTCTTATGTTCTTATAAAAGAGTGGGCCCACGACCCACATTAAATAATTCAAATAAGCAGAATTCTGAGGACATGGAAACCGTCGGAAGTGAGTTGTCAAATTAGGTTAAAGGATGGGCCAGTGGAGATTTTAGGGGATATTTCAGAATAGATTGATTCCAATGAGTTAGAACATTTATGAGCAATGGACTTGGCATCCATGGTATAATCATTACCTAGAAATATTAAAGATGGTATCAAATGTTTCAAAAAAAGTGTGTAATTGTGCAAAGATATGTGGAAGGTTAGAAGACTTGTAGAAAATATTAGCGAAAAAGCAAGAATGACCAAAATTGGAATCTACAGTCCTTTTAGCCTCACATTTTTCTTATGGCAGATGTTACAAACTATTATTAAAGAAGCTCTGTCTGGCAAATGGATAAGTTCAAGGTGATCAGGCAGAGTCAACCCAGTTTTGTGAATAGAAAATCATATTGCCCAAGGTATTGCAGTTCTTTGAGGGGGTAACATGTGCTGTGGATGTACTGCACTTGGAGATTTCCAAAAGGAAATCTGAGACATCAACGATGATGAAGAAAGTGAGAGTTCATGGTAATATATTGGCATCGATAGAAGATTGGCTGGCTGACAGAAAGCAGATTGGCAAGATTGCAAAATATCCATATTACAGAGGAGGAAATGTTGGATCTATTGAAATGCTAAAAGTGGATAAATCCTCTGGACCAGATCAGGTATACCGTAGAGCTCTGCGGGAAGCTAGAGAAGTGATTGCTGGGCCTGTTACTGAGATATTTGTAACATCGATAGTCACAGATGTGGTGCCGGAAGACTGGAGGTTGGTTAATGTGGTGCCACTGGTTAAGAAGGCTGGTAAGGACAAACCAGGGAACTAGAGACCACTGAGCCTGACCTCGGTGGTGGGCAAGTTATTGGAGGGAATCCTGAGGGACAGGATGTATGTGTATTTGGAAAGGCAAGGACTGATTAGGGATAGTCAACATGGCTTTGTGCGTGGGAAGTATGTCTCACAAACTTGGTTAAGATTTAAGAAGTAACAAGAGGATTGATGAGAGCAGAGCAGTAGATGTGATCTATATGGACTTCAGTAAAGTGTTCGACAAGGTTCCCCATGGAACACTGATTAGCAAGGTTAGATCTCATGGAATACAGGGAGAACTAGCCATTTGGATACAGAACTGGCTTGAAGGTAGAAGACAGAGAGGGTGGTGGAGGGTTGTTTTTCAGACTGGAGGCCTGTGACCAGTGGAGTGCCACAAGGGTCGGTGCTGGGTCCACTACTTTTTGTCATTTACATAAATGATTTGGATGTGAGCATAACAGGTATAGTTAGTAAGTTTGCAGATGACACCAAAGTTGGAGGTGTCGTGGACAGTGAAGAAGGTTATCTCAGACTACAACGGGATCTTGATCAGATGGGCCAATGGGCTGAGAAGTGGCAGATGGAGTTTAATTCAGATAAATGTGAGGTGCTGCATTTTGAGAAAGCAAATCTTAGCAGGACTTATGCACTTAATGGTAAGGTCCTAGGGAGTGTTGCTGAACAAAGAGACCTTGGAGTGCAGGTTCATAGCTCCTTGAAAGTGGAGTCGCAGGTAGGTAGGATAGTGAAGAAGGCGTTTGGTATGCTTTCCTTTATTGGTCAGAGTATTGAGTACAGGAGTTGGGAGGTCATGTTGCGGCTGTACAGGACATTGGTTAGGCCACTGTTGGAATATTGCGTGCAATTCTGGTCTCCTTCCTATCGGAAAGATGTTGTGAAACTTGAAAGGGTTCAGAAAAGATTTATAAGGATGTTGCCAGGGTTGGAGAGTTTGAGTTTAGGGAGAGGCTGAATAGGCTGGGGCTGTTTTCCCTGGAGCATCGGAGGCTGAGGGGTGACCTTATAGAGGTTTGTAAAATCATGATGGGCAGGGATAGGGTAAATAGGCAAAGTCTTTTTCCTGGGGTAGGGGAGTCCGGAACTAGAGGGCATCGGTTTAGGGTGAGAGGGGAAAGATATAAAAGAGATCTAAGGGGCAACTTTTTCACGCAGAGGGTGGTGCGTGTATGGAATGAGCTGCCAGAGGAAGTGATGGAGGCTGGTACAATTGTAACATTTAAGAGGCATCTGGATGGGTATATGAATAGGAAGGGTTTGGAGGGGTATGGGCCGGGTGCTGGCAGGTGGGACTGGATTGGGTTGGGATATCTGGTCGGCATGGACGGGTTGGACCGAAGGATCTGTTTCCATGCTGTACATCTCTATGACTCTATGTAATGTGTGATGTGCCACAGGGATCGCTGCTAGGGCCTCAACTGTTCACAATTTACACAAATGACCAAGATGAAGAAACAGAAAGCACGGTTGCCAAATTTGCTGATCACACAAAGATAGAAAGTAAGTTGTGAAGCGAGGTTAAGTGAATGGGCAAAGATCTGGCAAATGGAGTATAATGTGGGAATATGTGAAGTTGTACATTTTTGAAAGGAAGAATGAAAACAAAGTAAGTAAGTTCTTAGATACAGAGAGATCTGGGTGTACTCGTGCAAGTACAACAAATAACAAGGGAAACTAACCGAATGTTATCCCTTATAGTGAGGGAAGCTGAATGTGATTGTTACTCTCAGCCAGCTGGACATCGCAGAATTAGTGTTCTCCGATTGGTGTAATCAGGGAGCCCTGGCTGACAGATATAAAGGGTGACTATCAGAGATATTGGGCCTCCCTGAATACCTGGCTTAGTGAGAGGCAGTGCTATTGTCAAAGACTATGCATTTATAAATAAAGGTTATGGGATGCCAGCCTATGAAGAGTTACAAGGCACTACTGAAACCATATCTGGCTAACTGCGTAGAGTAGTGGTCTCCTCATTTAAAGAAGGATGGAAACGTGTCCCAAGCAGCTCAGAGAAAGTTTACCAGCCTTATGTCTGGAACGGATGAGTTTTCTTTTGAGGAGTGGTTGGACAGGCTGAACTTGTATCTTCTGACCGTGAGATGAGCTAGAGGTGACTCGATTCAGCATATAAGATCCTGAGGGGTTTGGACAGGGTGGGTGTGGAGAGGATGTTTCCTCTTGTAGGAGATTCTAGAAATAGGGTTGGCACCATCTATGGAGGAAGAAATCAAGTAGACTTTCTGAGTCCAGTATCATATCAGACTGGTAGTGTTAAATCTGTTTCTCTATCTCTCTCTCTCTCCCCACATGCTGCCAGACCTGCTGAGTTCCTCCAGCATTCTCTCTGCCTTTCATATTTCCAGCCGCCCCAGTATTTTGCTTCTGCTAGAACTTGGACAACATGTTGAAAAACCTCATTGAAAACAGAGAAGAGGCAAAACCATAATCTGTGTGGGGAGTCCTTCAAACACTCTTCCTCAAAAGGCAGTCGAAATAGAGCCTCGAACATTTCAAAATCAGAGGTGGATATATTCTTGTTAAGCCAAGGGGAATGAAAGGTTTGCAATTTTAAACCCAGCGGTTGGTCCTTCTAAGGTATTCACTGTTTCTTCACAGCTTGGGGCGTCTGGGAGCAGGAAGTGACTACGCACCCTTCTTCCATTATCTTGGGATCAGCTCCATGGACATTGCTTACACCTACGACAAGGTAGGAGAAGCATCTTCTGTTTCCAGGTGAGCAGAGATTCTCACCTGAGGGCTAGGAGCTGGGTGTGTGACTGAGGCCCAGCTTGATACCTGGACATAACTCTGAGGGGCTCTGAAGCTGTGGATGGTGCAGCCAAAGTCACGTTGTACAATATTGTTAACAGGCACAGGCAAGTGTGGGCTGTATTTCTGTGTACATGCTTTGGTACTTATATTCATTGGGACTATCCAAGTGTGTGTTTATGTTCCAAGTGCCAGGGTGCGTTTATGTGTGTGTCATTGTGGATGTGTGTTATTGTAGGTGTATCTCCATTTTGTTTCAGGAAGTATCTCTGTATTGTCAATGTGGGAGTGTTTTGGTGTAAGTGTGTCTATATGTTGTTGCTTTGGTGTGTGTGCTGTGGGTTTTTTTTGTCCAGTGGCTGTTTCTACATATGCTGCAATCAATTTCACTAACTTCTGCTGTCTCTGTTCCCACAACAGACAAAAACAAAAGCTCGAATCTACCCTGCTTACCACACAGCCTACGATACTTTCGATTATGCTTCTCGTTTCATTGACCCAGGTGTGTGTGACCTGTCCAGGTGCGGAATCCACCCCGACATTCAGGGGCTGAGCACAGGCAACAGGTGGTCAGGACTTGGGGCAACTTTGGGTGCATCTCAGCCAGGCCATTTATTGTCACAGAAACAATGTAGGAAAGAAATGGGGTCAGTATTGAGGGAGTGCCATACTGCTGAGGAATGCTATACTGTCGGAGAGTCAGTACTGAGGGAGTGCCGCACTGTCAGAAGGTCAGTACTGAGGGAGTGCCGCACTGCTGGAGGGTCATTGCTGAGGGAGTGCCGCACTGCTGGAGGGTCAGTACTGAGGGAGCATCGCACTGTCAGGGGGTCAGTACTGAGAGAGCGCTACACTACTGGAGGGTCAGTGCTGAGGGAGTGCCGCACGCTGGAGGGTCAGTACTGAGGGAGTACCACACTGTCAAAGGATCAGTACTGAGGGAGTGCCGCACTGTCGGAGGGTCAGTACTGAGGGAGTACCACACTGTCAAAAGATCAGTACTGAGGGAGTGCCACACTGTCGGAGGGTCAGTACTGAGGGAGCGCTGCACTATTGGAGGGTCAATACTGAGGGAGTGCCACACTGCCGGAGGGTCAGTGCTGAGGGAGTGCCGCACTGCTGGAGGGTCAGTACTGAGGGAGCGTCGCACTGTCAGGGGGTCAGTACTGAGAGAGCGCTACACTACTGGAGGGTCAGTACTGAGGGAGCGCCATGCTGTCAGAGGGTCAGTACTGAGGGAGCGCTGCACTGTTGGAGCGTCAGTACTGAGGGAGTGCCACACTGTCAGAGGGTCAGTACTAAGGGAGTGCTGCACTGTCAGAGGGTCAGTACTGAGGGAGCGCCGCACTGTCAGAGGGTCAATATTGAGGGATTGCCGCACTGTCAGAGGCTCAGTACTGAGAGAGCGCTACACTAGTGGAGGGTCAGTACTGAGGGAGCGCTGCGCTGTCGGAGGGTCAGTACTAAGGGAGTGCCACACTGTCAGAGGGTCAGTATTGAGAGAGCGCTACACTAGTGGAGGGTCAGTACTGAGGGAGCGCTGCGCTGTCGGAGGGTCAGTACTAAGGGAGTGCCACACTGTCAGAGGGTCAGTATTGAGAGAGCGCTACACTAGTGGAGGGTCAGTACTGAGGGAGTGCCGCGCTGTCGGAGGGTCAGTACTGAGGGAGTGCCGCGCTGTCGGAGGGTCAGTACTGAGGGAGCGCTGCACTGTTGGAGCGTCGGTATTGAGGGAGTGCTGCACTGTCAGAGGGTCAGTACTGAGGGAGCGCAGCACTGTCAAAGGGTCAGTACTGAGGGAGCGCCGCACTGCCAGAGGGTTAGTACTGAGGGAGCGCCGCATTGTCGAAGGGTCAGTGCTGAGGGAGTGCCACAATGTTAGAGGGTCAGTATTTAAGTGATATATCTAAATGACTTGGATGAAAATGTGGATGGGTGGGTTACTAAGTTTGCTGGCGATATTAAGATTAGTCAAGTTGTGGATGGTGTTGAAGGATCAGTTACAGACACAGGAGGAGAAATGGCAGGTGGGGTTTAATCCGGTAAGTGTGAGGTGCTGCACTTGGGGAGATCAAATGTTCAGGAAAAGTATACAGTTACTGACAGGACCCTGAACAGCATTGATGTACAGTGGGGTGTTGGGGTTCAAGTCCATAGCTCCCTGAAAGTGGCCCCGTGAGTAGATAGGGTGGGAAAGAAGGCGTGTGGCATGCTTGCCTTTATTGGTCGGGGAATTGAGTCCAAGAGTCAGGATGTCATGTTGCAGTTGTATAAGACTTTGGTTAGGCCACACTTAACAGTATTGCATTCAATTCTGGTCACCACATCACAGGAAGGATGTGGAGGCTTTGGAGAAGGTGCAGAAGAGGTTTACCGGGATGCTGCCAGGATTGGAGGGTATGAGCTATAAGGAGAGGCTGGAAAAACTCAGGGGGTTTTCTCTGGAGCAGCGGAGGCTGAGAGGAGACTTGATAGAAATCTCTAAAATTATGAGATGCATAGGTAGGGTTGATGGTCTTTTCCCAGAGTTGAAATGTCTAATATTAGGGGGCATGTATTTAAGGTAAGAGGGGAAAGTTCAAAGGGGATGCGAGGGACAAGGTGTTTATATAGAGAGTGGTAGGAGTCTGCCGGGGGGGGGGGGAGGTGGGGGTGGAGGTAGATACGATAGGAGTGTTTAAGAGACTTTCAGATAAACACATAAATATGCAAGGACCAAGGGAGGGCGGAAAGGATTAGTTGAATTTGGCGTCATGTTCAGCACAACATGGTGGGCTGAAGGGCCAGTTTCTGTGCTGTATTGCTCTATGATCTAAGTGCCGAATGGAGACTTTTTCTTTCAATCAGCGTTGCCCTTGAATGGTGTCTGTGACTTGGAAGCTGTGGTGGACTGTCTATGTCTTCCCCTGAGGGGTAATTGATGCCAGTGTGGTAACACAATCACATACAGAGTTGGCCATTCCAGTGAGGCCAGCAAGCTAAGACATCGTCTCCGATCTCTCAGCCCTGCTTCCTGGGCACTTCAGTCAGCTAGCAGCATGTTCTGCTCCCAGGCATTGGTGTCCTCCTTTTTATTTACCTGTCCACGGCCTCCTCACCGCCCAGGCTCATCCTCTGACTTTTCCACCTCTCAGGTTTCACCAGCCACCAGACCGTCGGGAGGACAGCAGGCAATGTGTTAATGCGGCTGGCTGACAATGTCATCCTCCCTCTCAATATCAGAGACTACAGCGAGGCCATCGACCAGCTCTACAATACAGCAGAGAGGGACTTGGCTCCAGAGCTCCTGAAGCAGAATATCTCCCTGGGTTAGTATTAGTGCCAGGGGACGCATACCGAATGGCTGCAGAGTCATATCTCCAGCTAGTCCCCTAATGTACCCACCAAGTCACAGCCCAGTTGATCACTCACTTGCGCTGGTCATGGGATCTTGGGGCACACCAATGTACCAGTTAGGAGCTGAATTTGGCCACTTGGCTCGGTCATTCAATGAGATCAGAAAATGTGGGCGGCATGGTGGCACAGTGGTTAGCACTGCTGCCTCACAGCGCCAGAGACCCGGGTTCAATTCCCGCCTCAGGCAACTGACTGTGTGGAGTTTGCACGTTCTCCCCGTGTCTGCGTGGGTTTCCTCTGGGTGCTCCAGTTTCCTCCCACAGTCTAAAGATGTGCAGGTTAGGGTGAATTGGCCGTGCTAAATTGCCCGTAGTGTTAGGTAAGGGGTTAATGTGTGGGTGGTTGTGCGTCGGTGTGGACTTGTTGGGCCGAAGGGCCTGTTTCCACACTGTAAGTAATCTAATCTAATCTCCACATTCCCGCTCACTCTAAATAACCTTCCCATCACTCCTTATCACAAATCTGAATGTGTCTCTCAAAAGGCTCTGCTCCCTCTGCCTTTTGAGGAAAAGTAGGTGAGCTCTTATTTTGAAAGTAACCACGAGTTCTGGATTATTCTCCAAGAGGAAGTATCTTCTCCTATCCACATGGTCACGACCCCTCAGGATCGTATATGTTTCAATCAAGTCAGCTCTTACTTGTCCAAACTCCAGTGGATATAAGCCCAACCTTTCCACATAAGGTAGGTGAAAATGAGGACTGCAGATGCTGGAGATCAGGGTCAAGATTAGAGTGGTGCTGGAAAAGCACAGCAGTTCAGGCAGCATCCGAGGAGCAGGAAAATTGACATTTTGGGCAGGAGCCCTTCATTCGGAAGGATGAGGAACTCTTTCGTCATAAGATAACCCACCCAGTCCAGGAATTATTCTGGTAAACTTTCTCAGAACTGAAGGGCTGTGCGCAGTATTCCAGATGCAGTCTCACAAGTGCCCTGTATAATACCGTAACTAAAATAACTCCACACGGGCTGGTATCCCGTCACCATGTCACCCTTTGTTTATACCTGGAGAGACCTTGACACTGATCCAGCTCCCTCAGTGCCAGCTCTCAGAGTGAGCAGGATATCTGACACTCTTTTTTTTATTGTTGTGAATGGAAGCCATAACACACCTGGTTGTTTATTATTTTTTTAACTCTTATCGTTTTTTTAAAAATCTTTTTTTATTTACCCCCACAACAGGCTCTGAACCCATCAATGCCCCCTGCAACACCGTCCATGCCAAGAAAACCAGTTCTGCCTTACCACATTGCCGCAGCTGAAGCCTAACATCTCTGACCCCATCGGTGCCACCGTCTCTGCAATCCAGGATAAAAGATGTGGTCTTTGTACACACAGTTCCTATTCACTGCCCCCTCCCCCCCAACCCCCACCCTGACTTCACTGGCTTCCTGGACCACAGTGCCATGGTCAGTTGCTCATTCACCCTGAAGTTTCCAGTCCCGCCCGTATTGTCGATGTTGGAAGATCCTCCAGCCTGTTTGTGAAAGGGGCAATGTACTAACCTCACACCATCTCAGGTCCCTATTTCACAACTTCTTCTGTTTTCTAGATCCTCTACGTTCTGCCGTAAAGAAGCTAAAGGAAGCTGCTGAGGGTCTTCACACTCGAATATCTGAGCTGAGGGATCAGCAAGTAAGGTGGGTGCCCTCCGCCCTTTGACCTTCAGTTCTTTATTTATACCTGACCTCTGAACCCAACTAGGCAGGATCCACATCCAGCAGCTGGTGTCAAACTGGGTGGGGGGAGGTAGAGAGCAGGCAGTGATGATGTTCAGAAAGTAGGAGCAAGACAAGGCCATTCAGCCTTTCAAGCTTGTTCTACCACTCAGTAGGATCATCCAACTAGGTTCTCACTCTCTGCCCCATACACTTTGATGGCTTTAGCCCCAAGAACTATATCTAACTCTTTCCTTGAAAATGTACAGAGCTGATGCTGACACACACACACACACACACACACACACACACACACACACACACAGCTGTACCTGGTACCTCAGTAAGAGAAAACGTGGGTCACTCTCAGCTCTCCAGTCTGAAGATCATGGGTTGAAGTTGCAGACTGGAGGCTTGAACGCACAACTTCAGGCTGTGAAGAGGTGAAATTTTCATGAAGTGACAATAAATAGAGGTGAGAGTGAGAATCACAGATGCTGGAAATCAGAGTCAAGATTAGAGTGGTGCTGGAAAAGCACAGCAGTTCAGGCAGCATCCGAGGAGCAGGAAAACCAACATTTCGGCCAAAAGCCCTTCATCAGGAATGAGGCAGGGAGCCTCCGGGGTGGAGAGGTAAATGGGAGGGATAAATAGAGGTGTCTGTTAGGGGGAATGTCATCGGACAAGGCAAAGGAAGATTGCCCCTCGATCAAGAGACTTAAAACAATGATCTGGCTCAATATCATAGAGTCATAGAGATGTGCAGCACAGAAACAGACCCTTTGGTCCAGCCCGTCCATGCCGACCAGATATCCCAACCCAATCTAGTCCCACCTGCCAGCACCCTGACCATGTCCCTCCAAACCCTTCCTATTCATATACCCATCCAAATGCCTCTTAAATGTTGCAATTGTACCAGCCTCCGCCACATCCTCTGGCAGCTCATTCCATACACGTACCACCCTCTGCATGAAATAATTGCCCCTTAGGTCTCTTTTATATCTTTCTCCTCTCACCCCAAACCTACGCCCTCTAATTCTGGACTCCCCAACCCCAGGGAAAAGACTTTGTCTATTTATCCTATCCATGCCCTTCATAATTTTGTAAACCTCTATAAGGTCACCCCTCAGCCTCCGACGTTCCAAGGAAAACAGCCCCAACCTGTTCAGCCTCTCCCTGTATCTCAGATCCTCCAACCCTGGCAACATCCTTGTAAATCTTTTCTAAACCCTTTCAAGTTTCACAACATCTTTCCGATAGGAAGGAGACCAGAATTGCACACAATATTCCAACAGTGGCCGAACCAATGTCCTATACAGCCGCGACATAACCTCCCAACTCCTGTACTCAATACTCTCACCAATTAAGGAAAGCATACCAAACGCCTTCTTCACTATCCTACCTACCTGCGACTCCACGTTCAAGGAGTTATGAACCTGCACTCCAAGATCTCTTTGTTCAACAACACTCCCTAGGACCTTACCATTAAGTGTATAAGTCCTGCTAAGATTTGCTTTCCTAAAATGCAGCACCTCACATTTATCTGAATTAAACTCCATCTGTCACTTCTCAGCCCATTGGCCCATCTGATCAAGATCCTGTTGTAATCTGAGGTAACCCTCTTCGCTGCCCACTACACCTCCAATTTTGGTGTCATCTGCAAACTTACTAACTGTACCTCTTATGCTCACATCCAAATCATTTATGTAAATGACAAAAAGTAGAGGACCCAGCACCGATCCTTGTGGCACTCCACTGGTCACAGGCCTCCAGTCTGAAAAACAACCCTTCACCACCCTCTGTCTTCTACCTTTGAGCCAGTTCTGTATCCAAATGGCTAGTTCTCCCTGTATTCCATGGAGAACCTTGTCAAACGCCTTCCTGAAGTCCATATAGATCACATCTACTGCTCTGCCCTCATCAATCTTCTTTGTTACATCTTCAAAAAACTCAATCAAGTTTGTGAGACATGATTTCCCACGCACAAAGCCATGTTGATTATCCCGAATAAGTCCTTGCCTTTCCAAATACATGTACATCCTGTCCCTCAGGATTCCCTCCAACAACTTACCCACCACCGAGGTCAGGCTCACTGGTCTATAGTTCCCTGGCTTGTCTTTACCGCCCTTCTTAAACAGTGGCACTTTTGCCAACCTCCAGTCTTCCAGCACCTCACCTGTGACTATCGATGATACAAATATCTCAGCAAGAGGCCCAGCAATCACTTCTCTAACTTCCCACAGCGTTCTTGGGTACACCTGATCAGGTCCAGGGGATTTATCCACCTTTAACTGTTTCAAGACATCCAGAACTTCCTCCTCTGTCATCTGGACATTTTGCAAGATGTCACCATCTATTTCCCTACAGTCTATATCTTCCATATCCTTTTCCACAGTAAATACTGATGCAAAATATACATTTAGTATCTCCCCCATTTTCTGTGGCTTCACACAAAGGCCGCCTTGCTGATCTTTGAGGGGCCCTATTCTCTCCCTAGTTACCCTTCTACCCTTAATATTTTGTAAAAACCCTTTGGATTCTCCTGAATTCTATTTGCCATGTCCCCGTTTTGCCCTCCTGATTTCCCTCTTCAGTATACTCCTACTGCTTTTATACTCTTCTAAGGATTCACTCGATCTATCCTGTCTATACCTGACATATGCTTCCTTCTTTTTCTTTGTGAGACATTGCTGTGTGAAAATTATTGCCTCCATCACAATAGTACCAGTGCAGTAGAGCAATAAGAATTGTACAACAAAAGGCTCTTAATTGACTGTAAATCAGAATGGGACATCTGAAAGGCACTAGACAAATGCAGTTTGAGTTGCTATTCCACTTCAGTAATGGTACCTTGTCTCCCTCTGGTCCAGCCCTCTGACGCTACGCATGGTCAATGATCAGCTGATGCTGCTCGAACGATCATTCCTCAATCCACTCGCCTTTCCTGACAAGCTCTACTATCGGTAAGTCTGCCCCCTCCTGGTCACCCCCTGTACTATCGGTAAGTCTGCCCCCTCCTGGTCACCCCCTGTACTATCGGTAAGTCTGCTCCCTCCTGGTCACCCCCCTGTACTATCGGTAAGTCTGCCCCCTGCTGGTCACCCCCTGTACTATCGGTAACTCTGCCCCCTCCTGGTCACCCCCTGTACTATCGGTAACTCTGCCCCCTCCTGGTCACCCCCTGTACTATCGGTAACTCTGCCCCCTCCTGGTCACCCCCTGTACTATCGGTAACTCTGCCCCCTGCTGGTCACCCCCTGTACTATCGCTAACTCTGCCCCCTCCTGGTCACCCCCTGTACTATCGGTAAGTCTGCCCCCTCCTGGTCACCCCCTGTACTGGCGGTAAGTCTGTCTGCCCCCTGCTGGTCACCCTCTGTACTATCGGTAAGTCTGCCCCCTGCTGGTCACCTCCTGTAGTATTGCCAAGTCTGCCCCCTGTACTATCAATAAGTCTGTCTCCTGCTCCCTTTGTGTGACACACTTTTTCTGGATGTCTTTTTTTCTATGGCTCTTTCTTCCTCTCTCTGTCACCACGACTCCCCGATGTGATTCACTTTGTCTGGGACCTTTTCTATGTGCATGTGATGTGCTGTCTCTCTTTCTCATTCTCTCTCTGTATGACCATGTCTCATTTGCTCTGTCTGTGTGTGTCTCTCTGTGTTGCTGCCTGTGATTCTGTCTCCCTCTGTGATACTGCTTATCCCTCTCTCTCTCTGCCTGTAACTCCCTTGAATTCTCTCTCTCTCTGTCAAATCTGTCTCTCGTCTTTCTCTGTGCTCTTCTACCAGAATTTCTAGATTCAAGTAAATTAATGACCTGCTTGCTAGTTTCCATCTCCCTAACCTTTAAGAGCAACAGCAGTATTTACCATCTCCAAGATGCACTGCAGAAATTCACTAAGGACCCTCAGACCTTCCAAATCCACGACCACTTGCATCTAGAAGGGCAGCAGATACTTGGGAACCCCACCCCTTTGCAAGTTCTCCTCTAAGGCACTCACTATCCTGATTTGGAAATACGTCACCGTTCCTTCAGTGTCACTGGGTCACAGTCCTGGAATTCCAGGGGGCATTGTGGGTCAACCCACAGCACCAGAACTACAGTGGTTCAGGAAGGCAGCTCACCACCACCTTGTCAAGGACAACTAGGGACAGGCAATTAACGCCGGCCAGTGATGCCCACACCCCACAGATGAATCCATTTAAGAAATCTACTGTCTGAACTATCCTTTGGCATTTCCCCCCAGACCCCTGGTTTCAGGTCCCCTGGGATCCCCTTTGGGGTTTACTATTGCCAGCTTCAGTTGAGTCCATCTCTGGTTCTCTGGGGCTGGACACCACTGCCACCATATGAGAAAGAGTGGGCAGCAACAGGAAATACTGAAATAACTATATCTGTCCTAGCCCCAGGCACCAATACCATGAGTTAGTAGTGTCCACTACTTCCCCAGCACTATGACTGCATCCACTGCTTCCTCTCTCCTGTCCTGCTTGCTACCTTCTCAAATATTTCAGATAAGTTTCTCAGGCATGACATTTCCTCATGAAGCTGCCTGATCATATGCATTTCTAAATGCTCCGCTATTACAAATGTTAAGCCAGCTGGCCTCATTTTTAAATAAAGGTGCGACATTGCCACTTTTTCCGATCCTCTGGGACTTCTCCAGAATTTAAGCATTCCTGGAAGATAACTGCCACCGCAATCACTATCTCTGCAGCTATTTGCTTTAAAATCATAGGAGGCCCCCTCAACAGTTCCAGGGGACCTATCGGTCTTCAGCCCTATTAATTTCCCTAGTACTTTTCCTTTAGTGATAATTACTGTTTTTAGTTCCTGTATGTCTTTTGCCCTTTGAATATGTAATAATTTTACAATGTTAATATTCCCTTCTACAATGAAGACTGATGCAAAGTGTTTATTCATCTCCTCTGCCATTTCCTGGTTTCCTGTTATTTCCCTAGCCTCATTCCCTCTGGCTTCTCGTTCCCTCTTTATATATTTACAGAAGCTCTGACTGTCTGTTTTGATCTTCTTGTTAGTTTACTGTCAAACTTATTTTATTCTTTTTAATTATTGTTTGGGACATCTTTTATTGGTTTTTAAAACTTTCCCAACCCACTAATCTTCACCACAGTGTATTTTTTAGAAATCTTTCCATTTGGTATTATCCTTAACTCTTTGATTAACCATCGTCAATTATCCCCTTCCTAGAATCCTTTTTCCCTCACTAGGTTATAATATTCTTATGAGCCATGAACTAATTAATTAAATGTCTCTTTTCGAGCTCTCTACAGCAGATCTAATCTCACATTTCTTACGATCATTCTGCACTTTTAAACCTCAGTTCTGTAACTTTGTATTCCTCACTCTGTTCTAGCACCGTGAGCTTTGTGTGCTATGATTTGACTTTACTGCACACAACACAAAACCTTTCACTGTAGCTAGGTACAATGGGGTGGCACTGCTGCCTCACAGTACTAGAGACCCTGGTTCAATTCCCACCTCAGGCTACTGTCTGTGTGGAATTTGCACATTCTCCCTGTGTCTGCGTGGGTTTCCTCCCACAGTCCAAAGATGTGCAGGTTAGGTGACTTGGCCATGCTAAATTGCCTGTAGTGTTAGGTGTAGGGGAATGGGTCTGGGAGGGTTACTCTTCGGAGGGTCAGTGTGAACTTGTTGGGCCGAGCGGCCTGTTTCCACACTGTAAGTAATCTAAATCTAGGTCCATGACAATAATAAATCAAATCAAGTTTGTTTTCTGCTAAACTTCTTTCCCAATCCTCTCCAGCTACCTCTGTCCTCATATCTTTGAAATTACCCCGTTTAAAATGTCTAGCACAATAGGTTCCAATCCATCTTTCTCAATATCAAACTGAATCTGCCTCCCACTTTCTTTCCCTGTCTCTGTTTTTCCATCACTGCTCCCCAGTCTTGCTCCGCCCAATCTTCCTTCATTCTTGTCCAAATGGTCCCTCCCCACACCGCGTTGCGCTCTGTCCAGTGATCATTCTGCCCTTTCCTTCAACAGTGAGTTTCATTTATTCCTTCTGCAGACACGTCATCTATGCGTCAAAGAATTCAGATGTGGAAACATTTCCCGGACTAGCCGATGCTTACCAGCGTGCCCTGGCTGATGGAAATGCCTGGGATGATGTTCGGAAACACCTCACGATAGTTACTTACACGCTGGAGAGCGCAGCCTCGACCCTGGAGGCTGTGGTCTAGCAGGCATCTCCAGGCAACCTTTCATTGAAACCAAGTAACCACAATAAAAAAATGACGTGTTTTCGGGTTTCCTGCTGTTCCATCTTAACACATCCTCTCACCCTCAAGAATGTGGTGCACTGTGCTGACCTATCACTCTGGGATGACCCTTCAGTGCTGACCTCACTTCGCACTGACCTCCTGCCCTGCATTGACCACTACCTTATGACCCCTCTGTGCTGACCTTCGACCCTGCATTGACCCCACCACAACCTAGGATGGTTTGTCTAGTTGCTTTTCATTTGACTTTTCTGTCGCATTTACAACCGAGTGACTTGCTCACCATTGGAGAACTGACCTGGTACAGTGGGTTCAGTGAAGGTTACAGGAGGACATGCCAGAAACAGTATCAGGCACAACTGAAATTCAGTTATTAATTAGAACTAGGATCAAACTTAAAGAAAAAGCATATAATAACACAAAGATGGGCAGCAGGCCACAGTGTTAAATGGAATATTTTTTAAAAATGCAAAGAATAATTGAAATATTCATAAGAAGGGAAACTGAGTATGAGAGAAAGCTAGCTAGAAATGTTATGTGCAGACAGTAAGAGTACTGACCAAAGAAAAGATTGAACTAAGTGGTCATATTGGATAGGAGTCTGAGGAACCAATAAAGGGAAAATAAGGAAGTTGATTGGAGCAGATATTTGCATCAGTCTTCCCTGTAGAGAATACAAGGAACATCCCAGAAATAGGTGGGAATCAGGATATGGAAGGGAGGAAGGAGGAACGCGGTACAGAGTAAATGGTTGGAGCTGTGAGCTAACAAGAGCCAGGTCCTGATGGATGCCAGTCTAAAGTCTTAAAAGGAAAAGGCCAGTGAGATAAGCTGACACAATGGTTTTCATTTTCCAAAGGTTCCCCAGATTCGGGGAAGGTTCGTTTGGATTGGAAAGCAATGGAAGTAACTCCTTTACTCAACAAGCGAGGGAGACGGAAAGCAGCAAACTCATGGCAGTTAGCATATCATCTGTCATGGTGGATGCCTGGGAAGTTATTCTGATAGAGACGACAGCAAGGCATTTGGAAAAGTTCAAGGTAATTTGGCTGAGTCAACATGGTTTTGAGAGAGAAATCACATTGAACAGGTTTATTGGAGTTTTTTGAAGGAGTGACATTGTTTGGATAAGTAGGAACAGGTAAACGTACAATGATGTTGCGTCTTATTAAATACCTTCTAGAAATCAAACGTCATCGCAGACAAATAAATGAATTATGAGGAGGCCACTCAGCCCTATTGTGCCTACTCTATCATTCAATAAGATCGTGGCTGATCTCATTACTACACATTCCAGCCTATCTCCAAAATACCTCTCACCACATCTCAACGCTGCCATTAAAATAATTTATACAGGACCCTCTCATTGTAGATTCTCCCATAAGGGGAAACATCCTCTCCACGTCCACCCAGTCAAGACCCCTCGGGCTGTTATATGTTTCAATTAAGTTACCATTTCCCTATGAAAACAAAGTGAAGAAAATATAAGTTCATGGGTATTATGTTTACCCAGATAGAAGATTAGCTGGCTGATAGGAAGTGGGCATAAAAGGGTCATTTTCTTATTGACAAGAATTAACAAACATGCCTCAGCGATTGGTACTTGGCTGTAATTACAATCACATGAATAACTTTGATGAAGGAACTGAAGATATGTTCTCATTTATAACAAATAGTCTTGAAGACAACAGGAAGGATATAATGCTACAGTTATACAGAGCATTAGTGACACCTGGAGTACTATAAACAGCACAGGACAACATGCATGCCAAACATTGGACCAGCACACAACAGCTAAGTGATTCCACAAGCACCAGGTCAAATCTAAGCTCTGTGGTCTTCCCAGATACTCTCAAAAATGGTGGTGGACTATTAAACAACTTGCTTCATAAATAATCCCATCTTCAATGATGGGGGGTGGGGGGAGTCTCAGCACAGTGCACAAGACAAAATGTTCACCTTCAGCCAGAAATGTCAATTAGATGATCCATCTCAACCATATGAAGTAATTGCATTTTATGTAATTATTGAAGGCACTGCATGCTGCAAAGGCTATGGGCCCTGACAACATTCTGGCAATAGTACTGAAGACTTGTACTCTAGAACTTGCCATTTCCTTAACCAAGTTCTTCCAGTACAGTTACAATACTGGCATCTACTCAGTAATTTGGAAAAATGCAGGACAAATTCAACCTGACCACTTAGTGACCCATGTGTTTCCTCTCAATAGTCAGTGAAGTGATGGAAGGTGTCATCAACAGTGGTATCAAGCAGCATCTGCTCAGCGACGCACAGTTTGACCTCATTACAGCCTTGGTTCAAACATGGAGAAAAGAGCTGAATTCCAGAGATGAGGTGAAATGACAGCCCTTGGCATCAGGGCTACATTCAACTGAGTGTGGCATCACAGAGCCCCAGCAAAGCTAGAGTCTCTTCAGGAGTTCCTCAAGGTGGTGTCCTAGGTCCAACCATCTTCAGCTGCTTCATCAATGACCTTCCGTCCATCATGAGGTCAGGAGTGGGCATGTTTGCTGATGGTCACACTATGCTCTATATACTATTGACCAGAAAATAAACTGGACTGGACCTGTAAGACCATAGGACCTGGGGACTCTGCCACTCAGAGAGATCATGGCTGATCAGATAATCCTCTCAACTTCACTTTCCTGCCTACTTCTCATGACCCTCGATTCCCTTCCTGATTAATAATCTGTCCATCTCAGCCTTGAATATATTGAACAACCCAGCCTCGACAGCCCACTGTGGGAAAGAATTCCACAGATTTACCCTCTGACTGAGGAACTTCCTCTTCACCTCTGTTTAAAATGGGCAAACCCTTATTCTGGTCAGAGATTCTCCCGCAAGCAGAAACGTTTCTGCTTCTACTGTCAATCCCCTAAGGACCTTGATTGTTTCAGTCAGATTGGATCTCATTCCTCTCTGTCCCAATAAGTACACAGTCCATCTGCTCAACCTCTCCTCATAATGCAGTCCCCCCAGTATTTGGTATCAGATACAGGGGGGCAAAGTATTCTGACTAGTACCTGATATAGTTTGAACAAACCGCTCTAAGTTCCATTATCCTTTCCCTTTGAAATAAAGGCCAACCTTTAGTTTGTCTCTGCTATTACCCACAGAATTTGGGTGCAACCCTGGTGTGATTCATGGATCGCAATCCCTCTGTCCCGTTGCATTCTGCAGTCTTTCTCCGTTTAAGTAATATTCACCCACTCTTGCTAAAGTGCCACATTCCTGCCACATTTCGCCACATTATATTCCACTCGCCGAGTTTTTGCCCAATCATTTAACCCGTATCTATCCCTCTGCAGAGTCTCTGTGTCACCCTCGCCACTTTTAAACTCACTCATGGGTTCCAAACCTACAACCTCTACCTCCAAGATGGACAGGGGCAGCAGATATACGACAACACCACTCAGTACAAATTCCCTTGACTTGGAAATATTCCTTCAGAGTCTCTGGGTCAAATTCCTGTGTCTCCCTCCCTGAAAGCACTGTTGGTACACCTACGCCAATAGACTACGTTTGTTCAAGGAGGCACTCATCACTTAAGGGGCAATTACAGGTAGGCAATAAATGCAGCAAAGTCCAGTCCGATCCTTACCATTTGGAGTGGGATTAAAAGTGACGCAAAAGAGTAAAATGTTAAACAGAATAGAAACAACAAGCCAGAGCCTTCAGAGTAACTTTACTTGGGAGTTGCACCAAGTGCTTAAAATGTACACAATCAGCCGAGTGGGAAACATGAACATTTAAGGCACAGAAATGCAAGGAAGTGGCAGTGGGGAAGGTCAGACAATGCCCTGAGGGTGAGTAAGGGACTGACTGGTGACTGCATCAGGAGGATTGAATGACAGAGGGCAATGCTAGATATTCCCGGGAAAATCAGAAATGTAGGATGACAGAGCGCAGGGACTGCTCACCATTCACAGCAAGCTGGAATGAAGGCAGGCAGACTGGTTTAGGAAACAGCTCAGTTGGAAATATAAACGATTCTCAGTGACAAATACATCATGGTCGTGGGGTCTCCAAACACATTCTGTCCGTAACATCAACTTGCAATGATCACTGACACAGACAGAGATGGAGAATGAGACAGAGAGACAGACAGAAAAAGGGAGAATGAGAAAGGCAGAACCCCAGAGAGAGGGAAGGAAACTGACAAGGGGGCGCAGTGGGGTTAGGACTGAAACACAGAGAAGAACCGTGGTATGCACAGGGACTGACAAAAATAGAGCAAAGAACTGGCACCCAGAGATAGTTTATGGACAGAGTGCTGCACTGTCGGAGGGTCAGGACTGAGGGAGTGCCGCACTGTCGGAGGGTCAGGACTGAGGGAGTGCTGCACTGTCAGAGGGTCAGGACTGAGGGAGTGCCGCACTGTCGGAGAGTCAGTGCTGAGGGAGGGGCATATTGTCAGAGGGTCAGTACTGAGGGAGTGCTGCACTGTCAGAGGGTCAATACTGAGGGAGTGCCACACTGTCAGAGGGTCAGGACTGAGGGAGTGCCGCACTGTTGGAAGTGCCAACTTCTAGGCGAGATGCTGCAAACTTCCCTGTCAGTGGATATAAAAAATGCAGCCCATTGGCTTGGGGTTAGGTGGGGTGCAGCAGTGTCCAGGGGAAAACATTTGTTGCTTTGTCAAGACCTCGACCAGCTGATGAACTGTCTCAAAGTGGGGTCTGGCTGTGGGAAGCATTGCGAAGGCATGTTCACTTCTCAACAGCAGTCACTGCCGTTGAAGGTAATTTGTCAGTGTACCAGCTGGAGAAATTCAGGGACATAAAGGCGATGTTTTGTTAGCTTTGGCAGTGAGGACTGTCCAATTTCACCTCAGGGACAGACAGCCCGGTGTCTCACAATACAAACCGCACTTCCCCAAGAGTCATTCACAACAGCAAGGGCAGCTCATTGGAGCCAGCCCTCCTCGGACTGACACATCTCAACATTAGGGTGAGAATGCGGGGGTGGGGAGAATGTGGGGAGAACCCCATTCTCAGCATCGGGGGAGCTGTGTCCCCAGTTTCTTCGCTAAGCTGGTGTCTCTAAGCAGGGAATTGGTTAAAAACGCTGTTCATCGACCTTTTCAGGCACAACTGGAAACCACTGGATAGATGTCTCTTCATCCATCCCTCAGGTGTGTGATCGTCACTGTGATGCTGCTCTCTCCAATCCTTCCAAGTCACTGAAAGACAGACAGTGGATTGGCAAGGAATCAAACAGACTGCCGGAAACTACCCTCTCCTCACATCAAACACTCCCCAGGACAGGGACAGCACGGGGTTAGATACAGAGTAAAGCTCCCTCTACACTGTCCCCCATCAAACACTCCCCAGGACAGGGACAGCACAGGGTTAGATACAGAGTAAAGCTCCCTCTACACTGTCCCCCATCAAACACTCCCCAGGACAGGGATAGCATGGGGTTAGATACAGAGTAAAGCTCCCTCTACACTGTCCCCCCATCAAACACTCCCCGGAAAGGGACAGCACAGGGTTAGATACAGAGTAAAGCTCCCTCTACACTGTCCCCCATCAAACACTCCCCAGGACAGGGAGAACATGGGGTTAGATACAGAGTAAAACTCCCTCTACACTGTCCCCCATCAAACACTCCCCAGGACAGGGACAGCACAGGGTTAGATACAGAGTAAAGCTCCCTCTACACTGTCCCCCATCAAACACTCCCCAGGACAGGGACAGCACAGGGTTAGATACAGAGTAAAGCTCCCTCTACACTGTCCCCCATCAAACGCTCCCCAGGACAGGGACAGCACGGGGTTAGATACAGAGTAAAGCTCCCTCTACACTGTCCCCCATCAAACACTCCCCAGGACAGGGACAGCACGGGGTTAGATACAGAGTAAAGCTCCCTCTACACTGTCCCCCATCAAACACTCCCCAGGACAGGGACAGCACGGGGTTAGATACAGAGTAAAGCTCCCTCTACACTGTCCCCCATCAAACACTGCCCAGGACAGGGACAGCACTCTCCAGACCCTGACTGTCTCTCTCCGAGTGATGCTTACTGAGTTTGTAGCAACATGCTCTGACACACCGTCCATCAGGTGCTCACTGAAAATGGCTTCCGCGTGTTTCAAATACTCGGCCGTCTTCTTCTTCACCGCGTCGCGCCGTTCAGTGTTCAGGTCACCTACCAACAACAAGACACATACCAATCCATCAGGCCCTTGGGCCCATTAGATCCCAGAATGCTACCCCTGCCTTTTCCTGTGACCGTGTATCTCTGTCCTCACACCATCCTGCTGTACAGACAGCAGCTTCTGGAGCCATGAGTTTGTGAAATGCAATTCCCAGGTGGAACACTCACTCCCAATGGATTTTGTGCAAGGATTAACACATTGCCAAGTGTTGGAAGGATTGTCAGACCAATGTGGTCTAATGATTAATTGCATTAGGAAGGAGATACAGAGACATCGTCCAGAAAAAGTCAAGATTCTTCAGAGAGATTTCGAGGAGCGAGACCTGGGGCCTGATGTACTGAGGGCAATAAAGGAGCTGGAACAGACTGACAGCGTGATCAATAAGCTATTCAGTAAGCAAGGAGAGAAGATCACGAGGAGATGTGACCGAGGTGTTCAAACCACTACACGTTTGGGCAGTGAGGATTGAGAACGAAATGGCACAGATTTGCTGGTTAAAGCAGCAAGGGAAACAGAAAGAACAACTTCCCCACAGCAAGGAGCGGGGACCGGGAACGCGCTGAGTGACAGAGGGTGTGGGGTGGGTGTGTGTGCGTGTGTGTGGGGTTGTGCGCGTGTGTGTGGGGTTGTGCGCGTGTGGGTGGGGGGTGCGTGTGTGGGTGGGGTGCGTGTGGGTGTGCATGTGGGTGTGCGTGTGGGTGTGCGCGTGTGGGTGGGGTGTGTGGGGGTGGGGTGTGCGTGTGTGGGATGTGTGTGTGGGGGGGGTGGGGGTGTGTGTGCGGGATGTGTATGTGAGGGGGGTGGGGGGTGTGTGTGTGGTGTGTGCGTGTGTGTGGGGTGCGAGTGAGTGGAGTGCGCGTGGGGGGTGCGCGTGTGTGGGGGGTGCGCGTGTGTGGGGGGTGCGCGTGTGTGGGGGGTGCGCTTGTGTGTGAGGGGGTGGGGGTGTGCGTGTGGGGGGTGGGGGCGTGCGCGTGGGGGTGTGCGCGTGGGGTGGGGGCGAGCTTGTGGGGGAGGCGTGCGCGTGTGGGGGGGCGAGCGCGTGTGGGGGGG